>NC_055699.1:31252200-31562715 GCF_017639745.1 Melanotaenia boesemani
TTTTACACCAAGCTGAACATCACCCTGGAACTACTTTTTACACCGTGCTGAACGTCACCCTGAAACTACTTTTTACACCATGCTGAACATCACCCTGGAACTACTTTTTACACCAAGCTGAACACCACCCTGGAACTACTTTTTACACCAAGCTGAACATCACCCTGGAACTACTTTTTCCAGACGTGTTGCTGCATCAGAGTCACTATCAGCTCATATTTCCCATCACACGGTGAAACGTCTCAGTTTCATCAGCTGAGATAGCAGCATTTATCTGATATTTATCTTTTATATTTATATTTAAATTTTTATAAATCTTTTACTCGGAGTAGAATATTCTGGAAATCACAGAATTCTGTTTTTATTTACTTTTTACACAGTGTACTGACTGTTTTGGAGTTGGGGTTGCAACAGCAGCATCACCTGAACTTTATTCTCCCAGTTTTCATGGTTAATTCAGCAGAATCCTTCGTATGGTTGCCTCTTTCATGACGTGATTGAGCTCTCTTTTTACTTCATGGCAGTTCATGTGTTCTTTTCTTTTTTCTCTTTGTTTTCCTTCTTTCTTCTTCTACTTTGAACTCCAGTAGCTTTTGGTATTCAGGGATCTGGGTTCCTTTGGCCTCTTGAGGTTGTCGTTTATGGTTAAATAATCTGAGAACCTCACTGAAAAAATAATGATGTTTGTGCTTCTCCTGGCATTATGTTCTGTTTTTGTTTCCCTGGCTTTGTTTCCTGCAGTGCAGACTTTAATATGCACAATATGCATGCTGACATCCACAGAGAAGCCGTCTTACTGTGTATTTATGTTTTTCCAAAATGGATGGATTTGTAGGCTCAGATCCCACTTTTCATTAAAAGCACCCCAGAATACACTCGTACATGCAAACATTCTCATCTCTGCAAGTGTTCTTAGATGAATTCCTCTCATTCATATGTTGTCTATACCACAGATGGAGCCCGTGGAGTCACATGAGCTCTCTGTGGACTGAAAAGACTGTCACTCATCTGATATTCTGTTTCTTTTTTACTTTCACTAGATCACAGTAACAGAGACTGTGCTGTTCCTGGTCCAATACACGTCCAAAGAGTTTGACCGATCGGAGAAGACGGTGGCCACGGGGGACTGCTGTTACCTCAACCCACTGGTGCGCAGGACCTTCCGCTTCCTCGGTACGTCTCAGCTTCATGTCTCCTCAGTAAAAACTGCAGATTTATTTATCTTTAGTTGCAAAGTTGAATTAAATTAAAGGCTGGAGGCTTGAGGGGTTCTTTGCTCTAGTCGAACAGACTGGGAACATTTCCCGGTTAAACCTGGTGCTGTAACCAGAACTGATGCTACACGATGTCTTGAACCTGGAGCTGGTCTTTATCCACATCCTCCTCCGGGTCCCAGAGGATTCTTTAAATGTTGTCAGAAAGGAGACGAATTCCTTCATCTTTAGCATTGTTTGTTACCCCCTGCTAGCATGCTGCTTGTTGAGCATTTTTGGAGAAGTTTATTCTTGATGCTGCAAAGACTAACCTGTCTTTGGAGCTTTCAGCTGCATCTGATCATCATCCTCAGGGAATACTCAGAACTGGCTTCTAATCCTGTTTCTTATGACGTTACTTGTGTATAAGAAGTAGAGGAACCTACATTTCATGCTTCTTTATCAGGTCATCATTATCTATGTTGCAGCTCAACTGTGTAAAGAAGTCTTTACCAGTCAAGCATTATTCAGATGTTCTCCAGGAAGTCTGCTGTGGTACGTTTACGGCTCACAGAGCAGAAGAATCCATGAAGCTGCTCCCTGCTGAGGCACATTTATAGTCTCCTTCTGCCGAGCAGAAGCCTTCCAGCACCGCGCTGGACTCGTCCTCTCATGCTTAAGTGAGATCAGGAGATAAAGCTGCAGAAGAAGATTATTACCTAGATCCCTGAGGGGAATCCTCTTGGTGACCCGGCTTTGCCCTCACATATATACAGACAACCTACTATTTACGCTGCTGGTTAATGCTAACAGGTCTTTCATTTAAGGATAAATCTGCTTTTATCCCTCAAGGACTCAGTAGACCTGGTTCTCATGTGTTATAGACCGGTACAGTGTTGTACCAGCGCAGGGCTTATGTCTCATGAGTGTTAATTGATGTTAGCTTTAGAGCGCTGCAAGGTGACACCTTTTCTCTGCAGAGCAGGACGAATGTCTTCAGCTGCACCGCCTCCTTTTATACTTTCCTTAAACAGTGATAGAGTGCCAGCCACGTCCCGATGGAAAGGCTGCATGAACGCACTGCAGTCTCAAGTTATTTTATTTCAAAACTGATTTGAAAACCACATTAGTCGTATTTCATCCCTTTAATTATGATAAAATGCTGCAGCAACTTAAGGAAGCTTAACGTAATGTGCTCGTTAGTTTTAGTACCGTAGCAGAAGAATGAGCTAAGCCGGAACTTGATGTCTTTAAGGAGTTTTTTTCCATTCTCGTTCAAAGCTCTAATGAACACTCAGACCTTTAACACCAGAGGAACCGGCGGGAAACAACGGCAGCTCAGAGTGAAGCAAACACAACCAAATCCAAAAGAAAACTAAAGAATCTGCTTTTCTAACATTTTACAGAATTCTCTCCTGGATCAATCAGGCCGATCAGGACTGATTCTATCTCTCATCGCAGCGCAGTGCCATGTGTGTGTGTGCTGCTGGACCATGTTGGGAAAATATTTATGCTGTCTTGTTAAGCAGAACTCCCTGGTAGAAGAGCTCTTACTTCTCTGAGGCTTTTCCTGGCTAAATACAAACAAAAAACGTGGTTTGTTTTAAATCTTGGAGCATTAAGTTCCCTGGATGGGCAGGAAGTCTGTCTTCCTTCACAAAGTCTCTTGGGAGATTTTCAGAACTTTGTTTCAAACCCAGAAGTAGAAGTTAATGTGATCAATAACCATGGTTTTATAAATCTATCATAATGAATGCCTCCACACGTTTCTGCTTCTGTCCATAGACACGACTTTAGCCTTGAAGCTAAGGCTGGGTTTGCATCTAATCCCGGCCACTGGACAAATGTTTAATCTGTCCAACTGAAATCAATCAGACTGGAGAGTCCAGCTGACATGTAAACCGTGTCGACATGGACGCTGAAGAAAGCGATCGATCGGTTGTGTGTTTACATGATGGACAGATTTATTAGGATCTTAAAGCTTGTGACGGCGTGGTCTAATTTGGACAAAGACAATGGAGAGCATTTATTTATTGATTCACTTTGAGCCTTTCTACCATCCAATAATCAATAATCTTGAACTCTCTGAGGCTCCAACATAAACGTTGTATCCGCCATGTTTCAGGTCTTTCCTGAAACTCATCCTGCCACCAACTCCCCTCAGAAGGAGTGCAGGAATGTGTTCCTGTTGACCCGATCATGAAAAGGAAAATTCATTCAGATTGAAGCGTTCATGACCATTTTTATCCTGATTAGATGTTTGATTGGATCAAAGACACAGCGAGTAGCTCCAGGTGTTTGATGATGGACATACGTCTCGTCTGGTTGAGTCTCTTGGTCACTTTAGTTTGGTTGTGGTGAAATTAATCTGAAGCAGAAAGGCTGTAAATCAGAGGCTGAAAATGAGGTTGAACACCTGCTGGATGAGGCTGCTGGTGTTTTACTGCTGAAATATGTTTTCTTTTTAATGGGAGGAAAGGGTGCAGAAAAGGGCTCTTTAAACATCTCCAGACCAACATGTGAGCTATCGCCGTGTCTCTGCAAGTATTAACAGACGTCATTCAGAAGTATTAAATAGTCAAATTTGGAAATCTCATTAGATGCCGTCTGTCTGATTTACTGTGGCTGTTGATGCTACCTTTAGCTGACTCAGCAGCATATGAAGTGGAACTGGGGGGGGGGGGGGATTTCTAAGTGGACCACACATGGGATAGATTGCTTTGGCTACATCTAAATGAATCTGTCAGACTCTCCCTACACCGGCTAGCTTCCCTGGGGGGTCTGATTGCTACTTGCCTGCCTCCAAATGAGCTTTTGAGCCACAGACTTGAGTTGTATGTGGAGCGATGGCGTGTGAGGATCAGAGGGTGGAAGTTACAAAGCAAACTTTTAACTGTGTCTGCTGGCAAAGCAGAAAGTGGAGCTGCAGCTTTGCTTGTGCAGCAGAGGAAAGATGAAACGAGGCCGTGGGGTTAGTGCAGCTTACTGGAAACCTGTTGTTTGTTTCTTTACGGCTCTCACAGGGAAAACCGAAGCCAAGCAGTGCTCAGCTGCTGTAAAATGGCTATCTGGACTAATTACATAGCAGAACTGGCTAAAGAGCAAAAGCAGTGAAAAGCAGTAAAAAGTTGAGGCTAAAGATGCGTGGACAGTGTTATTATAGCAGCTTCATGCATATTCATGTCTCCTTTTGACAGTGAAAAATGTGGGGAGGAATGAATTTAAATGAATCATGCTTCATGCAAATTGTGCCATTATTTACTGCCGAAAGAAACTATTTTAAACTCATTTTGCACTTGATGTGGCTGTTATAGCTGCTGTGAGGAGGAGGAGGAGGTGGTAGGGTGAATTTCTTGACTAGTATTAATTAATTTGGAACATACCAATCACCAAGACATGTTGTTGGAGGAAAACGATGACATGTCAAATAACTACAACTGGAAAGTTTTCATATCAGTCATTCAGCCCTTAGAAAAATGGGTAACTAGATAAAAATGAAAGCAGGTGTGACGATGTGGCTAGAGAGAGCAGGACAACTGCTGCACCAGAACATCTGTAGTCGCTGCAAACCATCCGTTAGAAGACTAAAGCTTCACCCGTCTTTTTAGTTTCATTTCATTGAGCTTCAGTTTGACCTGAAACTATCCATGTACAACTCACAATGGGGGGGAGGGACAGCTCCAGGTGGACCACACATGGGATAGATTGCTTCGGTGATTATAGAAATAAAAAAGCTATTTTAGGATATTAAACATGTTTGTTGGGAATAAATATAAGGAGCAGAACAGAAGACTTCATCACTGCTATGGTGTGACTGAGCACTGGCGCTACAATAGAACAAAAAGTAAATGTGTCAGGGAGGTCTTCTAAGAGTCTTCCTCCGTCTGGTGTTTTATTCTGGCCTGAGGCTGGTGCAGGTTTGTGTGGCATAATAAATCGGATACAGATTTAAAGTCTGTTTATTTCCCTTTTAAATGGAGCCGCACGTGGGAGGAAAACGTATGTGTTGGATGAGCAGCAGAGGTGAGTATGTGGGTTGTTTCCATAAAAAATGTCCAGATCTGCTCTAAAAACAGCTGATTCTGCTGCTGACTCTTGTTAGGAGCTTCCGGTACGTCAGGTGATGATGATCCGCATGGACCTGGATGGTCACAGAGGGGAGAGGAAGAGGAGGAGCTGCTGGTTGCTGCTCTGATAGGGTAACATCGTCTGCTGGAGGCAGAATGTGCTCCTACATGGTTGGAGTGGGATCACCTGGATGTGTGATCCAGAGATCATGTAGAGAGGAATGAAGAGCTGTGGTGGAAACCAACTCAGTGCCTTCAGACTGTTTAGTTTTTGCTACAAGGTTCTAGAGGAAACTTGAATGTTCGGCTGCAGGTTGCATCTTGCAGCTGCTAAGTGAAGCCGTTCATAGAGCAGAGCGTATTTACTTCTCATCTCATGTTAGACGTAGATCCTACATGAACACTGAGCAGAAGCTGGAATTTAAAAGATTAAATCACAATATTTCTTAAGAAATTTAAATTTTTCCATGTGGTTCAGGCCTGTTGTACACACTCCATGAACTGGTGAAGGTGACAAGCATTTGTGGAAACCATTTTCCCAAAACCAGTGACTTTTCTCTCAGTCTCAGTCGTGCTACTTTACAGAGACTCAACTCTGAACCCTGTTCGCCACTTAAAAAGAAGAAGAGCAAACCAACACACCAGACTTTTTAAAGTTTTGCATGTAGGGCTGCAGACACCGTCGTTATGGCAGTGTTTAGCAGACACGTCGGACTGAAACAGATGGAACATGAACAGCTGGATGTTGAACAGGACATAGCTGCTCATCTCACGCTGACATGATGCTTCCGTGTCGGTCCTCATGGGACATGCTGTAGACTCGGTCTGGATCCATAGATGTATGAACCTTGTAGTTCCGATCATGGTGAGCTAACAGGACAACAGACAATGCAGCTACTTAGTGTAGTGGAAGGTTTAATGGCATTTACACTGTTGTAATTTAACAGTGTTTATTTGTTTATCTGCCTTGAGGCTGCAGACTGGCTAAATCTGGTGCCTGCAGTTCATCGTTTCTCAGGAGATTAATGTTTTTTGTGCAAATGAAAAGAAAAAGAAAGGACGATGATGATGATCAGAGACGGCTGTGTGGTTGTCCTGTGTACAATAAGACAGAAAATGTTACTTGTCTGCTCAGATTGAGTAAGTAAAACTTTATTTATGCAGCACCTTTCAAGATATAAAATCACCAAGTATTTTATAAAAAAAAAAGTAATAAATAAAAATCTCATTTAAAAAGATATGGTTTTAACTTGCTTTTAAAAGTGACCAGAGTCCACCAGGAAGAGTTCCAGGGGGCCACTGAACAGAAAGCTGTCTCCTTCAGTTTTCAGCTTTTCATGGGGCTCCATCAGCAGGCCCTGGTTCCCCAGGACCTGCCGGGGGAATGGTGATGAAGCCTGTCCGGAAGCAGCATTTAGAAAAACCTGTAGCTGTGCTAGGAGGTTGTGGTCAGACAGGTGAAACAAAAGCCTGAATAATGATTTCCAGTTCAAGATGTGAAACTGTGGAGCTCAGCTTGGCAAGATTTCCCACACGATAAAAGCAGGATCGAACCTGAGACTTGACATATGCATCCAAAGTAAAATAGTAATGCCAAGGTTCCTAACAGAGGATTTAGCCAAAGAACCACTAAAATATGGATTTAAATATTGAAATACTAAATATTGTCTCTATGAGATGTTTCTGATTGGATCAGCTGCAGACAGTGGTAGTAGAATGTTTTTTGGCAGCAACCCTGTTAATGAGGGCTGGTTAGGATACAGGTCATGTGTTAAGGTCATGTGACGCTGATGTAGTTGATCAGTTCATCCTGCATCATACACCGCGTGGACAGCCCAACACCTCGTGATGAAGATGGTGGCATCTTCCCTTGTGTGTTGCTCACACTGCTGCACAATTCCTGCTCGCTCTTTAAGTCCCTTGATATTTCCATGAAGGACACACCAGGGACAGACAGTAAGCTCACAGTCTCAGCTAGCTGTTAGCATTTTTAGCATATTTTTTAGGACTTAAAGGTCCCATATTATGCAAAATTCACTTTTTAATGGTTTTGGAACAGTCATACTGGTCCCCCCGCATGTGTAGGAGACCCGTAAGTGTGAAACTCTTTCAGGCGCTCTCTCTCCCCCCTGCTCCACCTCTAGGGAAGTAAGCGCTGAAATGAGCTTGTTTGAAAGCGTGTACGTTATGACGTCATAAGGGACAATAACCACTCCCCACAGAGCGATGGCCCCGTCAACCAGCTCTCAAAGCCCGCCCTCTAAAAATCACCTAGCGCCCAGTGTTTTTCCCTCTTCGGCAACCCTCGTTAGCGGACATGGCTAAGCGACAGAAGCACTGTTCTGTTTGTGGCTGCATAAATGAACACGAAAACGTTTTTTTTACTTCCATCCACTGAACCCACGAGGACTGAGTGGATTAATTTTATTTTTGGAGGAAATGTACCCGGAAAACTTCCAAAGGTTTTGCATGTCTGTGGCCAGCATTTCAAAGAGGACTGTTTCCACAACATGGGGGCATGGAAAGCAGGCTTCGCCAACCGTTTGAAGCTGAAGCCAGGTTCAATACCAACTGTCCGTGACACAGCTGGAGAGGTAAGAGCTGGCAGTTATTTTATCGTTTCGGCCTTATTAGTCTGATAGCTTGAAAATATATTAACCTGTCAATCACCTCATGACGGGCGATGCGATGGGCGGAGCCAACAGCTGAGCTGCTCCACCAGGGTTCCGCCCACCATAAACGGCACATTTCTGAAGCTGCTAAAAAGAGGGAGGTGAAGAGAAGCCGCTGCACTCAAACTGAGGGTCGATTTGTCCATACCATGGCGGAAATATTTCATTTAGATATTAATGAATGGTCTCAGATTGGGAATAAAGTGTATAATATGGGACCTTTAAGATAAAAAAGTACCTGGTTGATGCTTCCATAACTACAGGACACAACATTCCCTTGCTCGTATGCCTTAGGTGAGTGTGCTGTTTTTAAGCACATGTTTTGTAGTAGTATAAAATGTAACAGCACTGGCATCGTAGTGAAGCTGCAAGTGTTTTACTGAGGACGTTTCCTGTCTTAGAGCTTTTATACGCATTCAGCTGCATCACTTTCCTCTGTTCTGGCCTCTCTTTGCTGCCATTGCTGTGCCAGCATTCACACGTGACTCATTTTACGTGCATGCTTGCACTATGCGTTTGTATTTCTGCACGTGCGCCTGAGAGCGCTTATTCATGCACATCAGTGTGCACATGTGTGCACATGCCTGTTGCCAGTGTTTCCGTCTGCTTCGTGTGAGCCCAGCCATCTCGCGGCTCCACAGCCTTCCATTTTCATTCATGCCTGGCGTAGCTTTGCATAATGACTCACAGGACTGTGCTGTTTGGAAAAGATTAAATTTAGAACAGCCACAGGTTGTGGTGTTCACACGCACTCAGCTTAGGCTGTGTTCTTACCTTCATGTATGTTAAAGCTTTGCATGTTGCACTGTTGGAGGTTCATGCACATCCTGCTCTATGACATTATGTGAAAGACTCAGTTTGTGAGTCTCACAGCTTGTTTTATCTGACATTTGATCCTGGATGGACTAAAATTTCTTTAAATTCAGTGACAAAAAAAATCAGAAATCCTTCTGTTTGCTTCCCAAATTTAGTTACTTCTATTCCTTCTAGTCTTCAATCTTTATAGCAAAATTACCCAAAAGGCTGAAATTTAGGAGGAATTTTTGATTCTAACCTTCTGATGCTCAGGTCAAACATGGAGTTCAGTCTTGTTTTTTCCAACTAAAAGCTCCTGCAGCTTCTGTCTGTTCTCACCGTGACTTCTGTAACGCTGTCCTCGGTTACCTTCCTCTATCACCTCCAGTTAACCCAGACCTCATTACTGGTTGATCAAGCTATGATCTCATCACCCATGTGCTGCTTCCTTCACTGAATTCCTGTTAGAAACGTCCCTGACATCAATGTCCTGCTTTGTTTCCTCCGACCACTGATGATAAGTTTCAGAGGAACTTTGGTTGGTCAGATGAACATATTACAGATTCTGTTGCTGCTGTTTTCTGGCTTAGCGCTCTTGAACTTAGTTGGAGTGGAGAAGTTAGTACCTTCTTACTGTGGTTATTGTTACCGCTGCCTTCATCAGAGAGCCTTTTAACTTTGCTTTAATAAGCATCAATCAATCCATCCATTATCTGCTGCTTATCCGGAGTCGGGTCGCGGGGGCAGCTGTCTAAGCAGGAAAACCCAGACTTCCCTCTCCCCAGCCACAGTCAACAGCTCATCCAGGGGGATCCCGAGGCGTTCCCAGGCCAGCCAAGATGTGTGGTCCATCCAGAGTGTCCTGGGTCTTTCCCGGGGCCTCTTTCCGGTTGGACGTGCCCGGAACACCTCACCAGGGAAGCGTCCAGGAGGCATCCTGACCAGATGCCCGAGCCACCTCATCTGGCTCCTCTCGATGTGGAGGAGCAGCGACTCTACTCTGAGACCCTCCCGGATCACCGAGCTTCTCACCCTATCTCTAAGGGAGAGCCCGACCACCCTGCGGAGAAAACTCATTTCGGTCGCTTGTATTCGCGATCTGGTTCTTTCGGTCATTACCCACAGCTTGTGACCATAGGTGAGGGTAGGAACGTAGATCGACCGGTAAATCGAGAGCTTTGCCTTTAGGCTCAGCTCCTTCTTCACCACGACAGACCGATGCAGAGTCCGCACCGATCTGCCTGTTGATCTCCCGCTCCATCCTTCCCTCACTCGTGAACAAGACCCCGAGATACTTGAACTCCTCCACTTGGGTCAGGACCTCATTGCCAACACGGAGAAGGCACTCCATCCTTTTTCCGGCTGAGGACCATGGTCTCGGATTTGGAGGTGTTAATTCTCATCCCATCCGCTTCACACTCGGCTGCGAATTACTCCAGTGAGAGCTGAAGATCACAGCCCAATGAAGCTAACAGAACAACATCATCTGCAAAGAACAGAGACCCAATCCTGAGGCCACCGAACCGGATCCCCTCAACACCTCGGCTGCGCCTAGAAATTCTGTCCATAAAAGTTATGAACAGAATCTGTGACAGTAATGCGGACCAAGCTCTGACACAGGTCGTACAGAGACCGGACAGCTCGTACAAGCGGGTCCGGCACTCCATACTCTCGGAGTACCCCCCAGAGGAGTCTCTGGGGGACACGGTTGTACGCCTTCTCCAAGTCCACAAAGCACATGTAGACTGGTTGAGTGAACTCCCATGCCCCCTCCAAGACCCTGAAGAGAGTGTCAGCAACCCCCATCCCCACTGTACACAGTGTTGATGGAGCACTGCTTTCCCCTCCTGAGCCCCTGGGTGATGTACCAGAACCTTCTCTAAGCCATCCGGAAGTCATTCTCTATAGCCTCTCTAAACTCCTCCCATTCCTGAGTTTTTGCCTTAGCAACCTCCGAAGCTGCGTTCCGTTTAGCCTGCTGATACCCATCAGCTGCCTCTGGATGCCTTACGGCCACAGCTGCAGCTGGCTGCCTCAACAATAGCAGCATGGAACACAGCCCACTCGGACTCAATGCCCCCTGCCTCACCCAGGACATGGTTGAAGCTCTGCCGGAGATGGGAGTTTCTATTTCTGACAGGCGTTCCCAGCAGACCCTCACAACACGCTTGGGTCAGCCAGTCCTGACCGGCATCCTCCCCCCATCTGAGCCAACTCACCACCAGATGATCAGTTGACAGCTCCGCCCCTCTCTTCACCCAAGTGTCCAAGACATGCGGCCTTAAGTCTGACGATACGACTACACTGTCCTGGTGCCAAGTGCACATGTGGACACTCTTATGTCTGAACAAGGTGTTCGTTATGGAAACTCGTCTTCTTTTCTCCTCCTCCCAGAATGAACATTTCATGATCTGTTACCCTGTCAGTTAGCTCTGGATCTCCGGAAGATCAGCTCTGCTCTCTGTTTGATTCATCCAGAATTATTTTTATTTTCCTTACCGGCTAAAATATTTTCCAACCTTGTTTGTTTAAAAGATAAAAAAGTTTTAAATGTTTTTTTTTTTCTTACTTAAATGAAGTAAATTTGTTTGTGTTCCATATTTTGTGTAATTAATGTCAAAGAAGCTTAACTACATTCTTCAGTCCTTTAGATCATTATTATTATTATTATTATTATTATTATTCATTATATGTACTGCTTTGTTTATTATGGGTCACGGGGAAGCTGGAGCATAACCCAACATTATTATTATTATTATTATTATTATTATTATTATTATTATTATTATTATTATTATTATTATTATTATTATTAACTTATTTATTTAAACTTTAGTTATACAGGTCATCTAATTGACAAGACACAGTCTCTTACAATAAAGACAAAGCTGTCTGGACATAGCTGTGTACAATAGTTGTTTTCTCTCTTATGATTCTCTCTATCTTCCAGATGTTTTACATTTTACACGTAGTCCTGACTTTATCTAGGTCCAGAACTGTTTATCCTTTATATAAATGACGTGTAAAGTTCCAAACATTTTTAAATCAGTATTATTCCCAGATGACACTAGTATTTTTTACCCTGAGGGGGATTTACAGGAACTGCTGGAGAGGATTACGGCTGACATGATCAAACTAAAAATGTGGTTTGACAGAAACAAACGATCATTAAATTTAAGTAAAACCAAATTCATGTTTTTCGGCAGTAAGAAAACACAAGTACAGATACATGTAGGCGGGGCAGACATTGAAAGGTAATCGATGATAAAATAAACTGGGGGTCTCATATCAATCATGTACAAAGCAAACAGGAGCATTTCTGGACCAAAGACCCCTCCACATTCTGGACCACAGACCCCTCCACATTCTGGACCAAAGACCCTTCCACATTCTGGACCACAGACCCCTCCACATTCTGGACCAAAGACCCTTCCACATTCTGGACCAAAGACCCCTCCACATTCTGGACCAAAGACCCCTCCACATTCTGGTCCACAGACCCCTCCACATTCTGGACCACAGACCCCTCCACATTCTGGACCAAAGACCCTTCCACATTCTGGACCACAGACCCCTCCACATTCTGGACCACAGACCCTTCCACATTCTGGACCAAAGACCTCTCCACATTCTGAACCACAGACCCTTCCACATTCTGGACCACAGACCCCTCCACATTCTGGACCAAAGACCTTTCCACATTCTGGACCACAGACCGCTCCACATTCTGGACCACAGACCCCTCCACACTCTGGTCCACAGCCCCTTCCACATTCTGGACCACAGACCCCTCCACATTCTGGACCACAGACCCCTCCACACTCTGGACCAAAGACCCCTCCACATTCTGGACCACAGACCCCTCCACATTCTGGACCAAAGACCTTTCCACATTCTGGACCACAGACCGCTCCACATTCTGGACCACAGACCCCTCCACATTCTGGACCACAGACCCCTCCACACTCTGGACCAAAGACCCCTCCACATTCTGGACCAAAGACCCCTCCACATTCTGGTCCACAGACCCCTCCACACTCTGGACCAAAGACCCCTCCACATTCTGGACCACAGACCCTTCCACATTCTGGACCACAGACCCCTCCACATTCTGGACCACAGACCCTTCCACATTCCGGTCCATAGACCCCTTCACACACTGGACCAAAGACCCCTCCACACACTGGACCAAAGACCCCTCCACATTCTGGTCCACAGACCACTCCACATTCTGGACCACAGACCCCCTCCACACTCTGGTCCACAGACCCCTTCCCATTCTCTGTTGTTCACTGATTCTACAATGTTTACATCACTGCAGATGTTTGGGGCAATACTTACAACTGTACAATACGATCACATCCACACTGCATAGCATGTTGCAGCAGGGAGACATCTAAGACCTCCAGGATAGTGGGCCTTGAGGACCAGGGTTGGGGACCTCTGCTCTACACGGTAACCTGGAGGCCAGCGAAGCTCTTTCTCTACCAGACGCTGCAGCTCCATTTCATGATGAGGTTCAGGAATCCTTCCTTCCTTTCACAATAACCCCGATCAATAACTCCTCCATGTGTGAGAGCTGATCATTATCTCTGCTTTCACCCGAACACACCCACCAATCCACCATCATGGTTCTAAATAGTCTGTGTGTACAGCTATTTTATTTATATATATGTAGTTTATTTTCTATTATGTATGTTCTTTGTGTTTATTTATTGTGTTCAGATTATTTTAATCTGATGGAAAATTTCCGTAACGGGATTAATAAAGTACAGTGTTTATATCACCATGATGCTATAACTACAAAGAGAGAAATGACTGTTCACACAGCAATACTTAAACTAATGCAGTAAAACGGTGTTGTAGCTGGACCAGGTTGAAACACACATTCATCCTCCTCTCTGTCTCTGTGAGCTATTTTCTGCTGAGCTACTTCCATATAAAGGTCATTAATGCCCAACAATCCTTAAAATAAACTGAATCTTTTCATTTGTAGTTTGGTCTGTCAGCTCATCCCTCACTGAACCCTTCCATGTAAGGCCAGTTTCACGCAGAGCTGCATGGCATGCGCAGTACAGAGCTGCTGACCTTGTAGTTTATGTCCAACCCCCTTCACCATCTTTTGTTTTTGATAATTGCCATAAATACTCAGCTTTATGTAAGTCACGAGTGTTTTTTGAAAAGTGAAGACTGAAGAATTGATCATTTACAACTTTGTGATCCTCATCTAAAAGGGAGCGAGAAGCTCAGCAGCCTGCATGCGTACAGTCTAATCTGTTAATATGGAAGTCAGAGTAAGACTCAGGATGTTTTCTAAGAATAAGAATATGGAACACCATAAGGAAGAGGACCCAAAGGTAGTGTTTTGCAGAAGTAGAAACGAAAATCTTTTCGGCTTAAAACAGCCCTATGATGACGACAAACCATGGACCCAGGTTTCCCTTGCCCGGATGTGGATCACTGGGGACCCCTCTGGAGCCAGGCCTGGAGGTGGGACACGGAGGCGAGCGCTTGGTGGCCGGACCTTTGTCTATGGGGCTCGGTCGGGCTCAGCCTGAAAGGGTGGGGAGGGGGACTTTCTTGAGCCATTTCCAGTCAAAGGAGAAGACTTAATGAAAACTTTAGAGAAGACTTTTTTTCACCTAAAATATAAGTTTTAACCACAAAACAGCAACAATAAGACATACCATAAAAATTGTGTTTTTAGTTTTAAATGTGCTTTGTGATGTTTAGGCGGCCATGCTTGCTAGAGGCTTTTTGCTGAGTTTTTTTCCAGTCGTATGCTACACGATAAGATTGCTGCTTCTTAGCGTGCACATACAGTGAATCTCAATGCATGCAGCACAGACAGTCAGAACCTGGATAATGGAAACAGGGTCACTGACTCAAAAGAAGTTGTGATTAACTGCTGTTATGCTTCAGACAAATACAGCATATGTGAGGCAGCCATGATAAATACATATGTGTAATAAACTCAGGTATATTCTCCTGACTGTGTGGACCTGAAGAGAAGGCTTGTCGTCCCATAGGATCTGGCAATGATCTCTCTCCAACAAGACATGATCCTCTTTTCCAAGAGTTCAAAAACCATCATAGTTGCCAAACTGATGGTGCTCTGGGAAACGAGGCTAGCCATGTCCCACCAACTTCTAAAAGCCCCAGGTCTGAACAAATGACTTGTGTAACTAATGAAGATAAAGTATCTGAGGCTTCATGTATGCCATTACCACCTCACATTTCCCCCAATATGGTCAATGGTATGTGTTTGTTTAACTCTTTATTATCTTATGTGACTGCTCAAAATGCTTTAATACCACTTTCCATGATCATTTTAAGTGTTTCTAAACACATTTATACCAAGGTGTCCACACTGAGTGGAAATGGGGGGTCTTGCCCAAGAACACTTTAGTAAATGGTCTGAAAAAGCCAGGAATCAATCAATCATCATTCCAGTTGGTGGATGACCACTACAGCTGCCCCAATGTGGTGGGAGCTATGGTTGGGTATTTAGTCTCATTATCCCAAAGTGTAGTACTGCCTCTGATTCTAATGTTTTATCTGTGATTTGTGTCCTGGTTTCTTATATTTGTCACAGTAAGCTTTTTAATTTAGTACTTTTCATAAAGTATTAAATGCCAATGTCCTTCACTGCATACACAAATTCAACCTTCTTGACAGCTAAAAAAAAGAAAAAGTTTTTTTTTTTTTTTTTATAAAACACAAGTTCCCACTTTCAGACTGTTCTACTCTGTGTTCAACATCTACCTATACCTCACGTATGCCAAAGAATTGTATGGAAGCAGAGAGGAAGTCTGGGCAAATGTGATAACTCTGAGACTGTCTCGTGTTGCATTGTGAAAATACTAGCACATGATCAAAGAAGAACATTGTATGAATACACCAACACACTATGACAGGAGGATCCTATGCACTCAATCAGCATCTGTACTTGAGAACAAAGCCATGCTTCACTGTGGCTCTGCAGCCTTCATAGTTGGAAGCAGACAACTGAGTTAGATTCATGCCCTACTAAGCAATTTTGGTTGTCTCTCTGCCTTTTTTCCCAAAGCTAGTCAGGATGAATGGGAGTAGGGGGTTGGAGTCATCCGTAAAGCATGAAGTGCCCACATTCATGTCTAAAAGTGGCACAGTGTCAGAAAGATGAGCTGCTTGGCGAACACTTGGTGACTGAGTCACACCATGCTTGACAAAACCTATTTGATGCTTGTTAAGAAATGGACCTGTCAGCATCTAGAGCCCCACCACAGTCAATGAGCGAGACAGTTATTAAAACAAGAGCTCCAATAATAGAAGAAGAAACAGCCCTGATGGCTGTGAAGCTTCACTGCCTGTTTTCATGAGGGTCTCTCACCAAAATGGCCTTAAAAGCCTCGGTTGAGTTGTTTTGCAGCAGCACGAGCACATGACAGGGATTGGCAAAGCTGCTATTGTTGCCTCAACAAATAATCCCTCCTGGAAGTTTGAGTGTGATTGTAAATTGGGGAACTCCTCTCTCAGTGTGTGTGGCTAAAAACCTGTTTGGTAATTCAGTGTGACAGAGGATTGAGCGGCCGTGGTGGGGAGGCAATTATTTCTGTTAAAACCCTTCAGTCTCTTTGACATAAAGCTGGTATAGTTTAGAGAAACATGATTCCACAGTACCACCTGGTTAACTTACAGATTGAGTGTCACATTTACAATCATTCAAGACTGGATAGTTTACTCAGTAAGACATAATCCAAAGTCTTCAGAGTCAGAGCTTTCTCATTACAGCCTCTATATCATAACATAATTAAAGCCACCCTCATTGCTTTAAATATGTTTCTCCCATGTTTCCTCTTTCTTAACAATCGCTTCTTTCTTCACAGGAGTCTACACCTTTGGCCTTTTCGCTGTTGACATCTTTGTCAATGCAGGGCAGGTAGTGACAGGAAACCTGGCTCCCTACTTCCTAACAGTGTGTAAACCAAACTACACGGCATTGGGCTGCCAACAGGCCCTACGCTACATCAGCCACCAGGAGGCCTGTACCGGAAACCAGGATGACATCCTTCGGGCCCGCAAAACCTTCCCTTCCAAGGAGGCAGCACTCAGTGTCTACGCAGCCCTCTATCTGGCTGTAAGTTACTCAGTGTCTATGCAGCGCTCTATCTGGCTGTAAGTTACTCGGTGTCTATGCAGCGCTCTATCTGGCTGTAAATTACTCAGTGTCTACGCAGTGTTTTATCTGGCTGTAAGTTACTCAGCGTCTACGCAGCGTTTTATCTGGCTGTAAGTTACTCGGTGTCTACTCAGCGCTCTATCTGGCTGTAAATTACTCAGTGTCTACGCAATGTTTTATCTGGCTGTAAGTTACTCAGTGTCTACGCAGCGCTCTATCTGGCTGTAAGTTACTCAGTGTCTATGCAGCGCTCTGTATGGCTGTAAGTTACTCAGTGTCTATGCAGCGCTCTGTATGGCTGTAAGTTACTCAGTGTCTACGCAGCGCTCTATCTGGCTGTGAGTTACTCAGTGTCTACGCAGCGCTCTGTATGGCTGTAAGTTACTCAGTGTCTCAGCAGTGCTCTGTATGGCTGTAAGTTACTCGTGTCTACGCAGCGCTCTATCTGGCTGTAAGTTACTCAGTGTCTATGCAGCGCTCTGTATGGCTGTAAGTTACTCAGTGTCTACGCAGCGCTCTGTATGGCTGTAAGTTACTCAGTGTCTATGCAGCGCTCTGTATGGCTGTAAGTTACTCAGTGTCTCAGCAGTGCTCTGTATGGCTGTAAGTTACTCAGTGTCTCAGCAGTGCTCTATCTGGCTGTAAGTTACTCAGTGTCTATGCAGCGCTCTGTATGGCTGTAAGTTACTCAGTGTCTCAGCAGTGCTCTGTATGGCTGTAAGTTACTCAGGGTCTCAGCAGTCCTCTGTATGGCTGTAAGTTACTCCTCTTGTGATTGCTCTTTACCCCTGATGCCATGGGTATTATATTTGTCGTACATTGTTATACATACAGTTTCTGAAACCTATTTTATCACTTTATAGTAAAACCTTTGCTCAAAAAACTCTGTTTCTGCACTCCATACTTCTAACTCCTGGTGGATACCTTTTGTACTAAAATAAATCTGACATCACACAGTAATAAACAATACATATATGCATTTTTTGTGACAAGTAATGATTTTAATAGTGCCTTTTATTGTCACATTGGTTGTGCAACATCACTTTTGGAGCTGTGGTGGTCTTATTTAATTCTCTTTTTTTTATCTTCTTCTAAGCTTTTTTCCCCAAATGGGTTTTTTGCAATATATTTTTTATTTATGCTGTGTGGCTAATGGTTGTGTGCAGATCACAGTGGTTTGCTATTGTTTTATGTGGTGTATTGATGTTGTCAAGGCAGCTAATGAAACAGCACTCGAGTTCCTCAAATTTTGTATTGTATCGTATTGTATCTTATCGTATTGCATTCTATGATGTTGCTTAATATTGCACCGTATTGCATTGTATATCATTGTATAACGTATCGCATTGTATCGTTTAATATTTTATCGGAGTGTTTCGTACAGTTTCGTGCAGTTTATTGCATCTTATTGCATTGTATTAAATGGTAACGCATCATATTGTACCGTATTGCATTGTATTGCATTGTATCATTTAGTATCGTATCACATCGTATGATATCGTCTTCAGAGTGTAGTGGACTTACACTGTTAGACCTGCACAACTGCAACTAAATGGGAAGTGAAGGACACCAGTGCTTGATAAGCAATTCTTGCCTTGTTATGTTTCATACACACTCTTCCTATTTCGCTTGGAGAAGCAGTTGAAACTTTCTTGTAGAAACAGTAATTGATCTGTATGTTAACCACCTGTTTTTTAACAGTGTCTTATTTTATTTCTTTATTGGCTATAATGGAACTTAGTTTTCTTATTTATTTTCCCCATTTTGTTTGTGGCTGTAGGTCTGTGAAAAGTGCTTAAGTAGACTTTACTCACTCATTTTATTGGTGAATACTGTAAAAACACTGTTTTGGAAGTGGTTTGTCCTTCTGCTCTGATGTAGATGGTGGCATGAGGAGACCCAGCCGGGGACCCAACTGTTGCACAGTGGCATCGGTTGGAAGTTTGACAAGTCAGAAGCATAACTAGTCAAAAATCAACACTTCTTCCTTCCATTGTTAATTCTACTCCAAATAAAGTAATTAACTAAACTGTTGGCTGGTTTTCAACTTGTCTGATCATCCAACTGTGTGATATTCTGTACTGACTGACCAAAAAGAAGCAGCAGCTGGAGCAGAGCAGTGCTTTTAGCTAAATAGTTCAAATCAATACAATATTGTGCTCGCATTCAACCTCATATTTCCAAAAGACTGGTTGGAAGAAAGAGTTTACATTTCCTTATTTGGTTGTTTTAATTTAAATTCATATAATACAATGAAAAAATATTGACTCTTTTAATTTTCCTATTCATTCAACCATTTCAGATGGTAATCTGATCCTGGCTGTATTTCTCAGTGTTTGAAATGAAATCAGCCTGAAATCTAAATTCAGCTCTGAATCATTGTGCCAGTAAGGTGCCCTTATAAGGGAAATGTTCAACTTATCTTGTAACTTTTTTTTTAAAGTAATGTCATCCTTAAAGATATTGAGAGATGAAACTCTTGATTTTTGTCTTAACCTCTCTATGACTCACTGGATTTATACTTTAGGGGTGATACCCTCATCAAACATTTGCATAAAGGCTCTGATTCTTGCTGATGGTCTGAGTCCTTAGATTTTCTGTGTCAGAGAGCCAGCGTCTGCTTAACTGCCCAAAGGCACTGGAGGCTTGGCTTTGGACCATCAGTGACTCCCTGCACGATGGGGGGAGCAGATTGCTTCAGTTATGTAGGTCATTTAGCAAAAGCCATTGTATGTGTATAAGCCAGCAACACACACACACATACACACAACCCTGCAGCTCTGAGGAGATGATGATGACTCCTCTTCAAGCTCTCATTATCTTGGTCATTTCAGCAATGCCAGGGCCAAACAAAGCTGTCCTGCAACCACTGAACTCATGGTTTTATTGAAATTAGGCTGTGATTACTCCATTCAAATGGTAATGTCACAGTAATGTTCTGACTCAGAATTAGATGTCTTGGCTCATATTTCCACTATAGGGTTATGCCATTTATGACCAACCTAGAGCAAGATTGAGTCATGTGATCTAAAGTATTCTCGTGCAGATTTAAGTATGAAAACTTGTACTACTCACCAGTATCTTGAAATCACAACATGCATCATTACATTTCATGCTAGGTAGTTATGTTTAAAGCAGGGGTGCCCAAGTCCGGTCCTCGAGATCTACCATCTTGCAACTTTTACATACAACACTTCTCCAACACACCTGAATCAAGTGACTGGCTCGTTACCAGGTCTCTGCAGAGCTGAAGGACATGCAGATGACATCTGATTCAAGTGTGTTGGAGAAGGGTTGCAGCTAAAGTTGCAGGATGGTAGATGTCAAGGACCGAACTTGGGCACCCCTGGTTTAAATTAAGTTGTTTCTGTTTTAACCAGTGATTTGTAAGAAAAAGCAACATCATTGGTCACAAGTCTACATTCTGATCCACTGTTTTGTTCCTCCATGTGCAGCACAGTATGGCTGTGCAGTAGGGATGTCATGGTTACTGATTATCACCTTAATCACAGTATTAAAGCCACGACTAAGCACTTTTAAAGATTCCTTAATATCTTCACCTTCCTTAAAAAATCATGTCATGACATAATGAAAACAAAGTCATGTGACAAATCAGGTGGGTCATCCTGCAGCATCCTCTAAATGTGAGGCTGGGAAACTGTCTGAGTCTTCATAAATAAGGAGGATGAAGTGGTTTCTGCTGGATTCAGTTCACTCGTGAAAAAGCACCTGCATGCCCAAAATAAGCTTCTCTGGTCAAGATCATGCTAAATTAGTACTTTTTTTATATACTATGAGTATTATCTTATGCTATATTAATCAACATGAAAGCGTTGTCTCATGCTGATTAATAAAACACATTTATTTTGACAGACCTACTTTAAAAAGACCTATAAGGAGTGTTAATGTGATTTTTACACGTTTATCGTTTTGGGAAATTCATTAACACATAATAATTGTGATAATCATAAAATCTTGATTATTTCTTTTACAGTACCGATAAAATCTGTAATCCTGACATCCCGACTGTGAAGTGCTGACTAAACCATCGGAAATTAAACTTTAGTTTGTAAAAATGTGCTAAAAATAAATACACATATAAATAATTACAATGGTATGTCCAAAAATGTGACTTTAACCAAGAATCCTGCATCTCATGCACACATCTGATGTCACAACAAACCCCATTGTTCGGAGTCTAGACAAGATGTAAAGACACCAGCACATCTTCAGGCTTAAAAGTGAATTTTACAGGTTTTCAACTATTTTAAATACAATGCTCAAAAAATAAAGGAAACACTTAAACAACACAGTGTAACTCCAGGTCAGTCACACTTGTGTAAATTCAAACTGTCCACTTAGGAAGCAACACTGATTGAAATCAGCTCCACATGCTGTTGTGTAAATGGAACAACAGGTGGAAATTATCGGCAATTAGCAAGACACCCGAATAAAGGAGGTTCTGCAGGTGGTGACCACAGACCACTTCTCAGTTCCTGCTTTCTGGATGATGTTTTGGTGACTTTTGAATGCTGGCGGTGCTTTCATTCTAGTGGTAGCATGAGATGGAGTCTACAACCCACACAAGTGGCTCAGGTAGTGCAGCTCATCCAGGATGGCTCATCAATGCGAGCTGTGGCCAGAAGGTTTGCTGTGTCTGTCAGCGTCGTCTCCAGATCATGGAGGAGCTACCAGGAGACAGGCCAGTACATCAGGAGATGTGGAGGAGGCCGTAGGAGGCAACAACCCAGCAGTAGGACGCTACCTCCACCTTTGTACAAGGAGGAACAGGAGGAGCACTGCCAGAGCCCTGCAACATGACCTCCAGCAGGCCACAGATGTGCATGTGTAGCTCAAACAGTCAGAAACAGACTCCATGAGGGAGGCATGAGGATCCGACGTCCACAGGTGGGGGTTGTGTTTACAGCCCAACACTGTGCAGGACGTTTGGCATTTGCCAGATAAAACACCAAGATTGGTAACTTCACCACTGGCACCCTGTGTTCTTCACAGATGAAAGCAGGTTCACACTGAGCACATGTGGCAGACGTGACAGAGTCTGGAGACGCCGTGGAGAACGTTCTGCTGCCTGAACGTCCTCCAGCATGACCGGTTTGGAAGTGGGTCAGTAATGGTGGGGGGTGGCATTTCTTTGGGGGGCCGCACAGCCCTCCATGTGCTCACCAGAGGTAGCCTGACTGCCATTAGGTACCGAGATGAGATCCTCAGACCCCTTGTGAGACCACATGCTGGTGCGGTTGGCCCTGGGCTCCTCCTAATGCTAGACCTCATGTGGCCGGAGTGTGTCAGCAGTTCCTGCCAGACGAAGCATTGATGCTATGGACTGGCTGCCCGTTCCCCAGACCTGAATCCAGCTGAGCACATCTGGGACATCATGTCTCGCTCCGTCCACCAACGTTGACCACAGACTGTCCAGGAGTTGGCGGATGCTTTAGTCCAGGTCTGGGAGGAGATCCCTCAGGAGACCATCCGCCACCTCATCAGGAGCATGGCCAGGCGTTGTAGGGAGGTCCTACAGGCACGTGGAGGCCACACACACTACTGAGCCTCATTCTGACTTGTTTTAAGGACATTACATCAAAGCTGGATCAGCTGTAGTGTGTTTTTCCACTTTAATTTGGAGTGTGAATCCTAATCCAGACCTCCATGGGTTAATAAATTTGATTTCCATTGATAACTTTTGTGATTTTTTATTGTCGGCATATTCAACTATGTAAAGAACAAAGTGTTTAATAAGAATATTTCATTCATTCAGATCTAGAATGTTATTTTAGTGTTCCCTTTATTTTCCTTTTTGAACAGTGTACTTTGTCCAAATACACTTGAAGTATGTTATTATAGTATGTAGCCGTAAAGCTCACGCTACCACACACAGCAATCCCAGCTCACGCTATCACACTCCCGACAGAATAACACCTAATTGGCCATTTTGTTCTCAAATACTTCCATTTTCCTCGTCTACAGTTTGGCCACAAACAGTTGAAACTTATTTTATCTTTTAGACGCCATCTTGTCATCAGTCGTGTTGATTTGGGTCGTGTTGTTAAAACACCACCCTGACAGGAGATAACCCTGAAGCACTATCCGTTGTGCTGGTGGTAGACGAGTCAAGGTCACATCACTCTGTCACAACGTATGTTGCGTAGTCCCCTAGACGTCAACAGGAAACAAACCAGAGTAGAACAGAAATAAATTCACAAAATGTGGGAACAGCGACATCTAGAAACAACTAAAACTAACAGAATCAATGGCCAAGATCATGATCACAACACTCCATTACAGCTCTCATTTAAAGATTTCTCATTTCCACCCATCAGCTACCACTACAGCTGCAGCCCAGCAAAGTGAATGAAAAGAATCAAGAGGCTGTCACACATCTAGCTGATAGGAACTGGGAATCAAATCTTTCTCTTATGTCCTCCGTTCATCAGTGCTGGCTCTGCAGGTCCGAGTTTCTCTGACTGAGCAGCTCTGCTCAGAACAAGGAGAGATGGATGTGCTGCCCTGTCATATCAGCCTCATCACTCCACGTCATGCACTCAACGTAATCTTCTCTGATGCAGTCAACATGCAGGCAGTTTCTCATGTCTGTCTTTAAGCAGAGCACTTGAGGACGGATCCAGAAAAACTTGCACAAGGACAGGGATAGATGTATTTACTTGCATTGCAGAGGTCTTCTTCTGTTTATCTGAGTACAAAAGTTTTAGGAATGTCACAGCTTTATGAAGCCACAGTGACTCAGAGGGGAAATCACCTTAGCCCGGTGATGAAGGGTTATTTATACATCCTCCCAGACATCATAGTCCAACCAGTCTGATCTGTTAACAGGTCATAATACCAGGGACATGAACTGTGACTGTGGACATGCAAACAGGCGAAGGGGGAGTTCTGCTCAAAACTGGTCCACAGAAGTCCACAGAAACACACATAACAGAAAATAACACAAAGTTTTGAGTTGCAGGCTTACCGGCATCATGTTCAACACATAAACACAGTGTGTGAAAGCTGAACTGCATTTATTTATGATGTATTGGTCACGTCGGGCACACCAAACATAGAACTTCATCTGCAGCAGAATGGCTCGGTCAGGGGTGTCGTCCTATCAGCGAGTGGCGGTCCGGGCTTGTTTTACGCCCTGGACAAACACCCCTCTTTCCACCAACCCCCCATTCAACAAACACAGACGTTGCTCATTTGCTCATTGTCTCTGCCCAACCCCACCACCATGCATACACACAAAACTACCTTTTTATTGAACATCGACAAATAATTATAATGAATAAATAAAATTAGGAGTAGTATATATTCCACAAATCCTTAATCACACAAACTGCCTACAACCTGACCTTTTTGCTTCTGCATGAATACGATTTTACTTGTTGTTGGAACGAAAAAAAATAACCTAACATTTGAATTTGTATATTTATCAGCTATGAAAAAGAAACAGTTTATAGGATTTTAGTCTGTCACAAATCTGCATACCACTGGACTACCATTGGCAATGCAGTGCAGTAACCTGTTGGGTTAAAGAAAACTTTTTTTAGTAACATCCTCAGTCACAGAATAGGCAAACAGTATGACGGCTGCAACTTTATAAACTTGTTGATATTTCGCACTGTCAGCAAAATAAGAGTAGCCCAAAAAATGTATATACAGGCTCTAAATGAAAAGTTGTTCTGAAGTTATTAGGAAAAGAGTTGCTTTATTCATCACAGAATGTTTTGTAAAATCACTCTAAGTTGTTCAAGGATAAAATAGCAATTATAAAAAGTTTGTCTTGGTAAGAAAGTTTTATTCAGAGTGTCTAGAAAAGATTTTTATGCTTTTGTATTCTTTAACATTTAAATGAAACCTTTAAATGCAAAACTGAACACAGAACCACAACGAGAAAACTCTGAAAAGTAAAGTCTGAACATTTCAGCTGTTAGGCTCCAGGATCGTTTAAATGCAGCTGCTGCTTATTTTTCAGTTTTTGCTCCCAAATCCAGCAGACTGTATGATCCCGAGTCGGACCTGAGTCCGGTCTGCTGGATGATTCCAAGTTAGACCTGAGTCCAGTCTGCTGGATGAACCCGAGTCAGACCTGAATCCAGTCTGCTGGATGGACTCCAGTCGGACCTGAGTCTAGTCTGCTGGTTGAACCTGAGTCGGACCTGAATCCAGTCTGCTGGATGGACTCTAGTCGGACCTGAATCCAGTCTGCTGGATGAATCCGAGTCGGACCTGAGTCCAGTCTGCTGGATGAACTCTAGTTGGACTTGAGTCCAGTCTACTTGATAATCCTGAGTCAGACCTGAGTCCAGTCTGCTGGATGATCCCGAGTCGGACCTGAATCCGGTCTGCTGGATGATCCTGAGTCAGATCTGACTCCTGTCTACTGGTTGATCCCGAGTCGGACCTAAGTCCGGTCTGCTAGAAGATCCCGAGTCGGACCTGAATCCGGTCTGCTGGATAATCCCGAGTCGGACCTGAATCCGGTCTGCTGGATGATCCCGAGTTAGATCTGACTCCGGTCTGCTGGTTGATCCCGAGTCAGTTCTGACTCCTGTCTGCTGGTTGATCCCGAGTCAGACCTGAGTCCAGTCTACTTGACAATCCCGAGTCAGACCTGAGTCCAGTCTGCTGGATGATCCCGAGTCGGACCTGAATCCGGTCTGCTGGATGATCTCGAGTCAGTTCTGACTCCTGTCTGCTGGTTGACCCGAGTCAGACCTGAGTCCGGTCTACTTGACAATCCCGAGTCAGACCTGAGTCCAGTCAGCTGGATGATCCCGACTCAGACCTGAATCCGGTCTGCTGGATGATCTCGAGTCAGTTCTGACTCCTGTCTGCTGGTTGACCCGAGTCAGACCTGAGTCCGGTCTACTTGACAATCCCGAGTCAGACCTGAGTCCAGTCAGCTGGATGATCCCGACTCAGACCTGAATCCGGTCTGCTGGATGATCTCGAGTCAGTTCTGACTCCTGTCTGCTGGTTGACCCGAGTCAGACCTGAGTCCGGTCTACTTGACAATCCCGAGTCAGACCTGAGTCCAGTCAGCTGGATGATCCCGAGTTGGACCTGAATCCGGTCTGCTGGATGATCTCGAGTCAGTTCTGACTCCTGTCTGCTGGTTGATCCCGAGTCAGATCTTACTCCTGTCTACTGGTTGATCCCGAGTCGGACCTAAGTCCGGTCTGCTAGAAGATCCCGAGTAGGACCTGAATCCGGTCTGCTGGATAATCCCGAGTCGGACCTGAATCCGGTCTGCTGGATGATCCCGAGTTAGATCTGACTCCGTTCTGCTGGTTGATCCCGAGTCAGTTCTGACTCCTGTCTGCTGGTTGATCCCGAGTCAGACCTGAGTCCAGTCTACTTGACAATCCCGAGTCAGACCTGAGTCCAGTCAGCTGGATGATCCCGAGTCAGACCTGAATCCGGTCTGCTAGATGATCTCGAGTCAGTTCTGACTCCTGTCTGCTGGTTGATCCCGAGTCAGACCTGAGTCCGGTCTGCTAGATGATCCCGAGTCGGACCTGAATCCGGTCTGCTGGATGATCCCGAGTTAGATCTGACTCCGTTCTGCTGGTTGATCCCGAGTCAGTTCTGACTCCTGTCTGCTGGTTGATCCCGAGTCAGACCTGAGTCCAGTCTACTTGACAATCCCGAGTCAGACCTGAGTCCAGGCAGCTGGATGATCCCGAGTCAGACCTGAATCCGGTCTGTTAGATGATCTCGAGTCAGTTCTGACTCCTGTCTGCTGGTTGATCCCGAGTCAGACCTGAGTCCGGTCTGCTAGATGATCCTGAGTCGGACCTGAATCCAGTCTGCTGGATGATCCCGAGTCAGATCTGAATCCAGTCTGCTGGATGAACTCTAGTCGGACTTGAGTCCAGTCTGCTGGATGATCCCGAGTCAGACCTGAATCCAGTCTGCTGGATGAACTCTAGTCGGACTTGAGTCCAGTCTGCTGGATGATCCCGAGTCAGACCTGAATCCAATCTGCTGGATGAACTCTAGTCAAACCTGAGTCCGGTCTGCTGGATGATCCTGAGTCGGACCTGAATCCAGTCTGCTGGATGAACTCTAGTCAGACCTGAGTCCAGTCTGCTGGATGAACACCATTCGGACCTGAGTCCAGTCTGCTGGATGAACACCATTCGGACCTGAGTCCAGTCTGCTGCATGAACCCGAGTCAGACCTGAATCTAGTCTGCTGGATGAACTCTAGTCGGACTTGAGTGTAGTCTACTTGATAATCCCGAGTCAGACCTAAGTCCGGTCTGCTGGATGATCCCGAGTCGGACCTGAGTCCGGTCTGCTGGATGATCCCGAGTCGGACCTGAATCCGGTCTACTGGATGATCCCGAGTCAGATTTGACTCCGGTCTGCTGTTGATCCGAAGTCGGACCTGAGTCCGGTCTGCTAGAAGATCTCGAGTCGGACCTGAGTCAGGGCTGCTGGATGATCCCGAGTCAGACCTGAATCCAGTCTGCTGGATGAACTCTGGTCAAACCTGAGTCCGGTCTGCTGGATGATCCAGAGTCGGACCTGAATCCAGTCTGCTGGATGAACTCTAGTCGGACCTGAGTCCAGTCTGCTGGATGAACCCGAGTCAGACCTGAATCTGGTCTACTGGATGATCCCGAGTCAGATCTGACTCCGGTCTGCTGTTGATCCCAAGTCGGACCTGAGTCCGGTCTGCTAGAAGATCTCGAGTCGGACCTGAGTCAGGGCTGCTGGATGATCCCGAGTCAGACCTGAATCCAGTCTGCTGGATGAACTCTAGTCAAACCTGAGTCCGGTCTGCTGGATGATCCAGAGTCGGACCTGAGTCCAGTCTGCTGGATGAACTCTAGTCGGACCTGAGTTCAGTCTGCTGGATGAACTCCATTCGGACCTGAGTCCAGTCTGCTGGATGAACTCTAGTTGGACTTGAGTCCAGTCTACTTTATAATCCCGAGTCTGACCTGAGTCCAGTCTGCTGGATGAACTCCATTCGGACCTGAGTCCAGTCTGCTGGATGAACCCGAGTCAGACCTGAATCCAGTCTGCTGGATGAACTCTAGTCGGACTTAAGTCCGGTCAGCTGGATGAACAAGAGTCAGACCTGAATCCAGTCTGCTGGATTAACTCTAGTCGGACTTGAGTCCAGTGCCAAATTACATGTTTGTTTATGTTTATGACAGAAGGAAAACAGAGACAGAGAGACGTCTCTACTGACATCCTCCGGAGACTCTGCGCCTACAGAACTCCACTGTTACCAGGGCAACCACGGCCAAGCTAGAAAGCCGTTCTCTGCACTTTGTTGCTTTTGGCAAAATGATAAAGATTCAGATCGTTTAGGCTTCTGATTCCCTTAAAATGTCAGGATTGTTGCATGCGAAACTCTCCATCTGCAATAAAGCAGAATAGAAATAAATGTTTAATGGTGACATTTGACCATGATTTACTCCAACATCATCAATATTAAGACTGTTGTGTAATAATGTGAATCCAAATATTTGTCAAACAGCAGATGTATTACACGTCATGTGCGAAGGAATGGCCTAGAGAAATATGGACCATGGTCCTTCTTCACGGTGCGTTCAGTTCTTAAAGCTATAAAAACGCAAACGGATGATTTTCATTCATCCGTTAAGAGAAAAGAGCTATAAATAGCCCAGGATTAAATAACTCCATTACTGCGCTGCAAAGCCACTTTACACAGAAAGAAAACATGATTTCTCTGAATTCTAATGAGATGAGGAATAAATAAATCAAAGAATTAAAAAGTTTCTGATCTGGTCTTGGAGGAGATTGTGCACTCACATGAAAACTACAATTAGACCCGTAGAGACCATCCGCTGAGATAAGAGATTAGAGCTAAACACAGATGTGTTCTTGCTGCTATAAACAGGATGTTTTCTGTGTGAGACTCTCCTTCCCTCAACTCTTCCAAGTTTACTACATCTGCAGTAAAAGGAGGCCAGATCTGATATTAATACGTGTCACATGGCTGTGGGGGTGGAGGTTAGCTGCTGCTTCACTTCATTGTTGAAGCCGTTCAGATTGTCTAGATTGTCTTCAGCTCTGTCTATAACTTTTTCAGGGGCACAAATCTAACTGGACAAATTAATGTGACAAAACTTTAACCCTTAAACCTCCAGCAGTAATAAATTCTGCTTTCTTCTTCTGGTCGGCCTTTATGCTGCTATATCTATTCATACATTCATTTTACATCATTTTACCTCCCAATCTGACAGCTGCTACACACTGGTTTATACTGAGATTAAAAGCTTCAGCTTCTGGAGACTAAAAAAAAAAAAAAAAGCAGGTGGACTAAAACTAGCAAAAAGAACGGCTTGGGGTTTTATGATTTCATTTTCAGAAGTCAGGTTCAGATAATCGTTTTGATTTATTTTTCCACAAATGATGCCAAACTGTGGATTTGGCCACTTCTGATGTTTCTGCTGTCTTGCAGATTAGTTATAAAATGTGACTGCATGATGTGGTTTCACACCAATGCAGATAATGTTTTTAAAGACAGTGTCCCCTGCAGGCTTGAATTTCAGCTGGAAGCTGGCTGGAAAGTAAATCAAATCTAATCAAATCAAACTTTATAAAAACATTTCATGTTTCATTCTGCACAAACACGATTCCCTACTTTCTGTCTCTAAATTTAAAAAATTTCCTGGGATCCAACCACACCGGGAGCCAGTCCACTCATGCCCTACAGTGGCTGCCACCACGGCAACCAACCCAATCAGAGCAGACCGGGGCCCACACCACAGCCAAAAGGCTGCTGTGCAGGGCTCCAGCCAGACAGACAAGGGTGATCCCCATGGCAACAACCCCCACACTGAGCAGGCAAAACCTCCAGCGTGGAGGATCCCCACAAGGAAAACACTGGAGTTGAAACAAAGATTAAATAAACTTAAGACACAATAAGAACAGCTAAGAATGAATGAATGAATGAATGAAGTAATACAGCTGTGTAAAATGAAAATAAAATAACATGAAATAAAATGAAAAATAAATTAAGATCAAATAAAATTTAGTTAAAAGCTAAGCTAAAAAGGTAGGTCTTAAGCCTCTTTTTAAAAACATGAACAGTCTCTGCAGCCTTGAGGTTCTCTGGCAGGCTGGTCTACAGTTGAGGGCCATAGCAATGTAACGAGGCCTTGCTGTAGGGTTTGGTCCTTACTCTTGTAACTACTAAGAGACCGGTACCAGAGGACCTCAGAGGTGTTCATAATTTAAAAGCAAGTCAGATAAGTAAGAAGACCCAAGACCATTAACACATTTATAAACAACCGTAAGAACCTTAAAATCAATCCTGAAACGCATGGGGAGCCAAAGCAGCGATTTTAAAACCGGTGTGATGTGTTCCCATCCCCTGGTCCTTGTCAGAACTCATGCTGCTGAGTTCTGAAGTAGCTGTAGGTTTGAAATGGACTTTTTGGGAAGACCAGAAAGCAGGGCATTACAGTAATCTAATCTACTAGAAATAAAAGGATCAGCACCTCCGTGCTGGCAAGAGAGAGAAATGGGCTGACTCTGGTTGATGTTTTTAAGATGGTAAAATCCTGTTTTTGTTATATTTCTGATGTGTGGAATAAAATCCAGCTCAGAGTAGAAAAGAACACCCAGGTTTTTCACACACTTAGAAGGACTGTAATTTTGATCAAATAATCTCTCTCTTGTCTTCAGGACTGATATTTAAAACTTCAGTTTTGTCCTGATTGAGCTGTAAGAAGTTCTCAGCTATCCATGACCTTATATCTAAAATACAGTTTAAAAGTGTTAACTGGCTCCAGGTCATCAGGAGACATGGCGATGTAAACATGTGTGTCATCAGCATAGCTGTGAAAATCAATGCCATATCTCCTGATGACATCCCCAAGAGGTAACATGTACAGATTAAAAAGTATTGGGCATAAAATCGATCCTTGGGGAACCCCGCATTTGACTTCATGGATTCTTAAGGAGCATGTACTTACAAAATATTTTCAATCTGTGACATAGGAGTAAAACCATTTAAGAACAGTACCTGAGAAGCCCACCAGACTTCTGAGTCTGTCTAGTAATCTCTGGTGAACAACTGTATCGAAGGCGGCACTAAGATTCAGTAAAACCAGGACAGAAAGTTTCTGTGAGTCTAAGTTAAATCTTTTTTTTTTTTTTCTTTTTTTTTACCCTGTCCTGTCCAGCATCCTAACATACAGAACGGTGGTCTGTGTGCCATATTTTGCTTGACAGATTTGCTCTACCAAGGGAGACATGTTATATACATGGCTGCCCTTGATATTTTTATTATTTTTATTGTAATCTTATTTTCTTTAGTCTTATATGTCAGTGCCGAACCTGACAGGGAGATAGAGGAAGAGAGAGAGAGAGAAAAAAAAAAAAAAAAAAAAAAAAAGGGAGAAAAGGACAGGATTAAAATGTGGAAATAACAGTTGTCTATGCTGCCCAGAACATATCACAAAAAAAAAACAACAACATAAACTACCACAATACTACATGATACCGAAAGAAAGATAGAATGATGATGATATAAAAAATTACAATAGTCATCAAACGTACCTGCAGATGAACGTACCAACACACAAACATCAGCTACATCTAGTGAGAAGCGGATGGAGAGACGAGCACGTTTGTGAGCATGCACGTGTTAATATGCATGAGTTAACTGATTGGTGTTTAATGGATGCCGATACAGACTCTAGACTGATGTGATCCAACAGCAGATTTCTGTACTGGTTAATATTTAGATTGTTTTTAGACTTCCAGTTCACTAGAATAGTTTTCTTTGCGATACATAAGGCTGTGAGGACCATATGTGCTTTGTTAGTGTCTATATTAATGTCACTTAGGTCACCCAGTAAACAAAGTTTTGGACATGCAGGAATGTTACATCTAACCCATGTTGATAAACCCTCACAGACCTTATTCCAGAACTTCTGGACAGGTGCACAAAGCCATAAAGCGTGTAAGTAATCATCTGCTGTGTTACATGTGCACTGTGTGCAGATATCGGAGTGATTAAGACCCATCTTGAACATCCTTTGTCCTGTATAATGCGTTCTATGGAGGACTTTGTATTGTATGAGTTGTAAATTTGGGCTGTCTGTCATATTAAAGGCATAAAGAGATATTTGTAACCAAAATGGTTGACTAGGATTGATGGATAAATCTATCTCCCATTTTGAAGTAGGTAGGGAATTTGAGTCATCTATTTTTAACATTAATCTGTATATTTTTTAAAGTAATTTAGGGGTACAGAGGTCCATAAAATCTGCTACTATTGGAGGAAGTTCCAGATCTGTTTGGTGAAGGGGGAATTTTGTGTGTATTACGGTTTTGAGCTGTTGATATTCTAAGAATCTGTTGCTGTTAATCCCATATTGTGATGAGAGTGTATTAAAAGATAAAATGTTTCTGTTATGGATAATATGTTCAAAGTATTTAATTCCTTTGTTAATCCATTGGTTAAAGTTTAGCATATTTTTGTTTAGTAGAATATCAGGATTGTTCCAGATGGGTGTGAGTTTACATGGTATTATTGAGGAGTTGGTTTCATTGAGAAATTCCCACCAGGCTGTCAGAGAAGTGCTGATGTTGACACTTTTAAAGCACTTTTGCTTTTTTATACTTAAGCTGAAAAAAGGAAGATCAGAAATTTCCAAATTGTCACAAAATGTTTGTTCTATGTCTATCCACAGGTCATCTAGTGGACTAGGTTTGAGCCATTTTAGGACATATTGCAATCTATTAGCTAGGAAGTAATGTTGAAAGTTAGGCAGGTCTAATCCTCCTCTATCTTTCGGCTTCTGTAAAGTTTTTAAACTGATCCGGGGCGGTTTATTTTTCCAGAGAAATCGGGAGATGTGTGATTCTAGCGATTTAAACCAGGTAGAGGGGGGTTTCATAGGAATCATAGAAAACAAATAGTTGATTTTGGGTAGAACCATCATTTTTATGGTGGCGACTCTCCCCATGAGTGAAATGGGTAGAGATTTCCAGCGAGCAAGATCATCTTCTATAGTCTTAAGAAGGTGAGTGTGATTAAGTTTTGTTGTCTAAGTTAAATCTAAGAGCATTAGTAATTTTTAAAAGAGCAGTCTCGGTACTGTGGTTTGCCCTAAAACCAGGCTGATATTTTTCTAGAATATTGTGTTTATGCAAAAACTCATGTGACTGCATAAAGACAAGTTTTTCAATAATTTTACTTAACAAAGGTAAGTTGGATACAGGTCGGTAGTTATCAAGAATGTCTAGATCTAAATTACTCTTCTTCAGAAGGAGCCTTAACACCGCTGTGTTAAAGGCAGCAGGGAAGACGCCTGTCTGTAATTTACAACGTCTAAAAGCTCAGGCTCAAAGAAACTATAAAATGTTTTTAAAAGTGATGTGGGAATTGGGTCTAAAAGGCAGGTTGTTGTGTTAAGTTGGGAGAAAACTCGACCACACATCTTCCCATTAAACCGGACAAACTTTCCAGTGTTTCCTCTGGTAAAATGAAAGCTTCAGGTCTGTTAAAATCAAAATGTCATTGAGATAAAAGTCTGGATCTAATAACGCTGATTTCACTTCTGAAGTGGCCTGCAAAGTCCTCGCATGCAGCGTCTGATGCAGGCATGGAAGACTTATTAAAATTTGTGTTTATTAAAAGATTTATTGTTTTAAAAAGAAATTTGGGGTTATTCTTGTTTTCTGTAATAAGATTGGAAAAATGAAGCATTCTGGCCTGTTTAACTGTTTCTAAAAATTTCTAAATGAATGATTAATTTTGTTTTCCTCCATTTCCTTTCTACTCTCCTGCAATTTCTTTTAAGCTCTTTAACTTGAGCTAGAGCATCGATAGCTGACTTAAGTTTGCTGTTAAAATGATCCACAATAAAACCACATGATACAGGTAAAATCTGAGCAGGAGTTTGGTTTAAAATATTAAATATATAAAATTTGCAGCTACTTCAGAAATACTATATCATTTCCTCACAGTTAACAGAGGAACTGACTGGAAACTAGCTGGTAAGTAACTTGAAACTGGCAGAAAAACCGTCTGGAAACTAGCTGGAAATTGGCTGGAAGCTGGCTGGAAACCAGCTGGAAGGTGGCTGAAACTGGTTGGAAACTAGCTGGAAGCTGGCTGAAACTGGTTGGAAACTAGCTGGAAGCTGGCTGAAACTGGCTGGAAACTAGATCGAAGCTGGCTGAAACTGGTTGGAAACTAGCTGGAAGCTGACTGGAAACTGACTGGAAACCAGCTGGAAACTGGCTGAAACTGGCTGGAAACTAAATCGAAGCTGGCTGAAACTGGTTGGAAACTAGCTGGAAGCTGGCTGAAACTGGCTGGAAACTAGATCAAAGCTGGCTGAAACTGGTTGGAAACTAGCTGGAAGCTGACTGAAACTGGCTGGAAACTGGCTGGAAACTAGCTGGAAGCTGGCTGAAACTGGGTGGAAACTGGCAGTTGGCTGAAACTAGCTGGAAACTAGCTGGAAGCTGGCTGAAACTGGTTGGAAACTAGCTGGAAGCTGGCTGAAACTGTCTGGAAACTAGCTGGAAGCTGACTGAAACTGGTTGGAAACTAGCTGGAAGCTGGCTAAAACTGTCTGGAAACTAGCTGGAAGCTGGCTGAAACTGGTTGGAAACTAGCTGGAAGCTGGCTGAAACTAGGTGGAAACTGGAAGCTGGCTGAAATTGGCTGGAAACTGGCAGCTGGCTGGAAACTAGCTGGAAGCTGGCTGAAACTGACTATAAACTGGAAGCTGGCTGGAAACTAGCTGGAAGCTGGCTGAAACTGGCTGGAAACTGGAAGTTGTCTGAAACTGGCTGGAAACTGGTTGGAAACTAGCTGGAAGCTGGCTGAAACTGTCTGGAAACTAGCTGGAAGCTGGCTGAAACTGGTTGGAAACTAGCTGGAAGCTGGCTGAAATTAGGTGGAAACTGGAAGCTGGCTGAAATTGGCTGGAAACTGGCAGCTGGCTGGAAACTGGATGGAAACTGGAAGCTGGCTGAAATTGGCTGGAAACTGGCAGCTGGCTGGAAACTGGATGGAAACTAGCTGGAAGCTGGCTGAAACTGACTAGAAACTGGAAGCTGGCTGGAAACTGGCTGGAAGCTGGCTGAAACTAGCTGGAAGCTGGCTGAAACTAGCTGGAAACTAGCTGGAAGCTGGCTGAAGCTGGCTGAAAACTAGCTGGAAGCTGGCTGAAACTGGCTGGAAACTGGAAGTTGTCTGAAACTGGCTGGAAACTGGCAGCTGGCTGAAAGTGGCTGGAAACTGGTTGGAAACTAGCTGGAAGCTGGCTGAAACTGGCTGGAAACTAGATCGAAGCTGGCTGAAACTGGTTGGAAACTAGCTGGAAGCTGACTGGAAACTGACTGGAAACTGGCTGAAACTGGCTGGAAACTAGATCGAAGCTGGCTGAAACTGGCTGGAAACTAGATCAAAGCTGGCTGAAACTGGTTGGAAACTAGCTGGAAGCTGACTGAAACTGGCTGGAAACTAGCTGGAAGCTGACTGGAAACTGGGTGGAAACTGGCAGTTGGCTGAAACTAGCTGGAAACTAGCTGGAAGCTGGCTGAAACTGGTTGGAAACTAGCTGGAAGCTGGCGGAAACTGTCTGGAAACTAGCTGGAAGCTGACTGAAACTGGTTGGAAACTAGCTGGAAGCTGGCTGAAACTGTCTGGAAACTAGCTGGAAGCTGGCTGAAACTGACTATAAACTGGAAGCTGGCTGGAAACTAGCTGGAAGCTGGCTGAAACTGGCTGGAAACTGGAAGTTGTCTGAAACTGGCTGGAAACTGGTTGGAAACTAGCTGGAAGCTGACTGAAACTGGCTGGAAACTAGCTGGAAGCTGGCTGAAACTGGGTGGAAACTGGCAGTTGGCTGAAACTAGCGGGAAGCTGGCTGAAACTGGTTGGAAACTAGCTGGAAGCTGGCTGAAACTGTCTGGAAACTAGCTGGAAGCTGCCTGGAAACTAGCTAGAAGCTGGCTGAAACTGGTTGGAAACTAGCTGGAAGCTGGCTGAAACTCTCTGGAAACTAGCTGGAAGCTGACTGAAACTGGCTGGAAACTAGCTGGAAGCTGGCTGAAACTGGGTGGAAACTGGCAGTTGGCTGAAACTAGCTGGAAGCTGGCTGAAACTGGTTGGAAACTAGCTGGAAGCTGACTGGAAACTGGTTGGAAACTAGCTGGAAGCTGGCTGAAACTGTCTGGAAACTAGCTGGAAGCTGGCTGAAACTGGTTGGAAACTAGCTGGAAGTTGGCTGAAACTAGGTGGAAACTGGAAGCTGGCTGAAATTGGCTGGAAACTTTCAGCTGGCTGGACACTGGCTGGAAACTAGCTGGAAGCTGGCTGAAACTGACTAGAAACTGGAAGCTGGCTGGAAACTAGCTGGAAGCTGGCTGAAACTGGCTGGAAACTGGAAGTTGTCTAAAACTGGCTGGAAACTGGTTGGAAACTAGCTGGAAGCTGACTGAAACTGGCTGGAAACTGACTGGAAACTAGCTGGAAGCTGGCTGAAACTGGGTGGAAACTGGCAGTTGGCTGAAACTAGCTGGAAACTAGCTGGAAGCTGGCTGAAACTGGTTGGAAACTAGCTGGAAGCTGGCTGAAACTGTCTGGAAACTAGCTGGAAGCTGGCTGAAACTGGTTGGAAACTAGCTGGAAGCTGGCTGAAACTAGGTGGAAACTGGAAGCTGGCTGAAATTGGCTGGAAACTGGCAGCTGGCTGGAAACTGGCAGGAAACTGGAAGCTGGCTGAAATTGGCTGGAAACTGGCAGCTGGCTGGAAACTGGATGGAAACTAGCTGGAAGCTGGCTGAAACTGACTAGAAACTGGAAGCTGGCTGGAAGCTGGCTGAAACTAGCTGGAAGCTGGCTGAAACTAGCTGGAAACTAGCTGGAAGCTGGCTGAAGCTGGCTGAAAACTAGCTGGAAGCTGGCTGAAACTGGCTGGAAACTGGAAGTTGTCTGAAACTGGCTGGAAACTGGCAGCTGGCTGAAAGTGGCTGGAAACTGAAAGCTGGCTGGAAACTAGCTGGACTAAAGAAGTAAGGTAACAGGTGTAAATTATGAATAAGAACATGAAAAAAAGGCTTTTTTCTTTTTGTTTTCACATTTCCTGTGACATTTCCTAGAGGCTCTGCACCTCAAACTGGTTCCCACTGGTGAATAAAACACTGAAAACAGAGGGAAGACGTGTTCTCATGCCTGACAAATGTAATCAGTGACAGCAGAAGACTGGAGAGAGAGTAGCAGTAGTAGTAGTGACAATAAGTCAATGAGTAAATAATTATCACACACACACACACACACACACACACACACACACACACACACATATGTTTTAACGGTGCCTGGTGGGGTCGGTGGCTGCCGTCCCTGGCCTCCCAGGGCCACAGGGCGCTCTGGATGGGTCCTTCCTCTGCCCCCTCTCAGTGAATGCGGGGCCATCCTGGGTGGCGGGCTGGCTGGGAGACGTGTTCTGGGGTGGGGCTGGTCTCCTGGATCCTGGGGCTCCCTGGGCCGGCTCTGATCTTTGTGGTCACACTGACTGATCACTCTTCATTCCTGTTATCTCCTAACCTGCGTGCTGAGACAGTCACTGTGTCGAGTTGTGGGTTTAATCACCAACAGCTACATGTTTTTCTTTGTGTTTCTGTTGTTCATTTCTTTGTTGCTTTTTTAGAGTTTGTCTTCTAATAGGTGCTTCTGATGGTTGTCAGTTTGGGTTTTTTGTTAAGTTGCGGGTGTTTTTCTGAATCCTTACAGGTGGGGAGCTGCTTGTCTGATAGTTTTCTGTTTAGATTGAACAGCTGATGCTGTTACCTTGGAGCTGGTATATCCTTGCCTTATTTTTTTCTTCTCTTCACTCTCTTTTTTCTCTTGTTTACTGTCTTTTGATAACTCATTCCTGCCTCCCTCTTGTCAGGGTCAGCCTAAATATTTAAAATCAGCAATAGACAAATTAAATAATAAAGAATTATATTTAAATTAATCTAAAGGTGAGGGTGAGGAAAGATTAACATCCAAGGAAAATAAATAAGATTACAGCTGCTACATTAATGTGGGATATCTCACAGTCACATGCAAATGAGTGTGATGAAAAGAACTGTGACACTAGTGTTAATTTTATCAGCCATTTTTAAATTTAGTCTCAGTTTTAGTCCAGTTTAAATTTTTATCACATTTAGTCAGCCTCATCCCGTTTTTATTTAGTCAAGTTTTAGTCGACTATAAGTCGAGCATTTTAGTCTTTATTTTAGTCCAAGAAAACATAATTTTATTTTTCTAGTTTTAGTCAGAACAATCATTTTACCCTTTTATTTTTCTGTCAGCAGATAATATTGAACATTGTTAGTAGTTAGTAGAACATTGTTAAATGCAGTTTAACATTGTTAAACTACATTTAAAAACTCATACTTAAAACATAACTTTCCTATTTTATGCAGAAATAATTGCAGGCATTTTTATGTTTACATGCATTTATTTATATTAATATTGATGCCAACTCAGATCAAATGTCCTTGTGATGGTAACCTGAAGACAAACAGAACAGATTTTATGTCACCAAATAAATACATTGGGATACAAACTCCTAGAGCTGTGGTTCCCAACCTTTTTTAGCTTGGAACCCCATTTTGATATCACAAAACTCTGGTGATCCCAGACATTCAAAACACAATTTTACTTACTTTTATACCACATTTAGGCTATTTCATATATGAAAATGTAGGTTAAAGTTGTTTTAAATTAAGTGTGGCGTATTATTTTATTTTATCTAGATGATTTGCTTTAGTTTTTAGTTTGCATCCATGTGCAGCTATCCAGGTGTTTTGTGTTAACTATAGTTCGCTTGCAGCTTCTAGATTAGCTCTTAGTTCTGTCTGCTTTGATCAACCCATTAAGGCCCAACCCAAGAAAAAATGGTAAGAAAAGTCCATTTTTTTAAACATGAAGTCTTTATTTGGCCCTTTAACTAAATGTAACAAAAATGATCATTTTTGGGGGGGTGTCTACCAGTTATTACCATGTGATATATTAAAAAATATTATAATATGGTTTTCTGCTTCTGGGTATCTATTAGGGGACAGAAGACAAGTATCAGATTGTGTTCAACAGGATTTGGAGCAAAGTTTTTACCATAAATTGAAGCAAAATGTCTCAGAAACTGTATGTGACAAATATGTCACGTCGGGCTCTTATGGGTTAAACTTGCAATCCAACTGCAATCCAACATAGTTGCCCGACCAGTATAACATATCTAAGTTAGCATAAATTCAACTTCACACACAACTTGTACCACCAGCGGTACCAGTACCACAGTTTGAGAACTACAGTTCAAGAACAGGTGGTGGTTGGTTATAATCGGTCGCATCGGTCAGCAATGGAAGCCTGAACTGAAACTAATAGGGACAGAAAGAAAAAAGGAGTTCATTATTATATTAACAGACATTTAATGTTGGAACAGATTCAGTTAGGATAGCTTCAGTGTGACAGATTGATGTAATCGGTTTGTGGTGTGTCCTCTGGCTATGCAGGACTTATGATAATCATTTATTATTTACAGCAGCTCATCTCAGGCTGAGCTAGTCTAGGAAAATTGAAGGATGATGCTCTACTTCAGTCCATTTCTCTCCATCTTCTGGATTTTCTCTTAAAACTAAGGTTCATTATCCTGAAAAGTCCACTGGACAGATGGCCTTACACTACCTCCCAGCACAGAGTCCATAAATCCAGGAGTAGAAGCCGAAGTCTCTGAGGCAGGAGCAGCTCAATCATCTACTGTAACTGTGGCCAGACAACTTTATCTTCCATCTGTCTGCTCAGAGCTCATCGCTCCAGATGTGCTGCTCTCTATCTGCTGAAAGCTAACTGAAGAATGTCACGCTCAGCTTGTTTTCGTCCAAGAAAGTCTTCTTCCTTTTCTCACCTTGCAGACATTATTTAACCTTCTTGAGACACGTGGACTTTTCCTCAGATCCTGTATTTGGTTTTATTATTGACTGAAATCATCAAGAATGTTGCACTCACCTGGTGGGAAAAGCTGCTTAGAAGCGCGCTGAGGACACTGATTTTAAACTCCACTGATTAATGAAAAAGACTCCATGAATATTTTAAGACCAGAACTTCTTGGTCACCATGGAGCATCCAGTGGACCAAAAAGAGGAGGTGATGTAGATCTACATGGTGGATATCTGTCTGCCTCTCCTGCTCATGCTGGACAGATTCTGGTGGAAACCGGATCAGGTCTGAACACCAAAGTTAAACCAGAAACCAGACTGCTGAAGTTTATTGTTGCTCCATTTTTTTTTACTTCCACTGAGACATTTTCAGTTCTGGTCAATCAATGAGCCAGATTTTCTTCATCTTTCTTCTTGGTCAGTGGTTGTTTTGTGGAACACTGCCCCCTAGTGAGCAGATGTTATAACTGCACAACGTTGTCCAGGTGGCTTGGTCAGTAAAGAGTAGGATGAAAGCCAAACCAAAGGAAGATGGGACATTTTTTATCCCCCAGACTGTCCTGGTGTGAATTCTAGTTTGTTTTTTCAAACCTTTATTTGACCCTTGGATAAATTTACGGTTTATTGTTGTGTGATATGCCAGGATTATTGAAGTGCAAAAACTATCCACTAGGAGGCAGAAGACAAGTTTTAGATTGTGTGCAGTACGGTCTGGGTAAAAGCTGTGACCACATGGTGACACAGTGGGTCTCTGTATGTAAATGAACTGTATGGAGAGATGATGCATTAAAGGGCTAACAGAAGCCCAAACAAAATGGACAGAAATACACTAAACTCATATGCTTGCTGCAAAGTCTCCCACCTTATCAGACAGCAAATACATGTTCAAGTTTTCACTTTTCATGTCCTTGTTTTGTTTGTTTCACAGTTGAAAATTTGCATAGTGGTTATAATAAAACTTGATTATTGTAACAGTGTTTTTACAGGTTCTACCTAAAACATCAGTCAGACACCTGCAGCTGATCCAGAACTCTGCTGCTCCAGTCCTCACTAAGACCAAGAAAGTGGACCACATCAGTCCAGCTCTGAGGTCTTTACACTGGCTGCCGGTCCGTCAGAGAATAGACTTTAAAGTTCTGCTGCTGGTCTAGAAAGCTCTGAATGGTTTAGGACCAACATACATCAGAGACCTCTTGACCCAGTATGAACCTACCAGAACCCTCAGGTCATCTGGATCCAGTTTCTTATCAGTTCCCAGAGTCAGAACCAGACATGGAGAAGCTGCATTCAGCTTCTATGCTCCACATGTCTAGAACAAACTCCCAGAAAGCCTCAGATCAGCTGAAACAGTTTTTATTTAGAGTCCAGATCGGCCTCTGGTTCTTTTAAGCTGGAATTTTAAACTTTATCATGTTTTAATGCTGTTTTTATCCAGCGTTCTTTATTTTTCCTTTTTGTTGTTTTTAATGTTAAACTTTGCTTCTTATTTTCTGATGTTTTGTTTCTGTAAAGCTCTTTGAACCACCCTGTTGTCGAACTGTGTTATATAAATAAATGTATCTAGCCTTTTCATAGCCGCTATGTTTGGTGAATCAATCTGTAAAAACCTCATGGTGTCACGGTTTCTGGGTTTTGGTGGGTGTTTTGATTATGTTTAGGATTTTGGTTTTTGTCATGTTTAGTTCAGTGTTCTTGGTTTATAGTTATGTTCATGCTTTAGCTTTCAGTTTTGTCATGTTTGGTTTTTTGCCTCTTGTTTTCCTGTGATTTCTGTTCTGCCTCATTAGATCACCTGGCCTGATTAGTCATCCACTTCACCTGTGTCTTGTTACTCCTTCTGTGTATAAGTACCCCTGGTTTTCAGTCATTCATTGTCAGATCCTTATTTGGTCATGTGTAGTTTTTGTTCACTGGAGTTATCCCTGTCGTGTGTGGTTCCTTGTCTCAAGTTCTGGGAAATAAACCTGTCACCTGCACCAATTCTGCCTCCTGCCTGACTGCCTGCATTTGGGTCCTCACCTCCGCCTGTTACACATGACACATGGATATTCATTAAAATTCCAGTTTTTAAAGACAAGCCAAAGGCAGTGAATCCTTTCCTCAGCCAAGTGTAATTTAATTAAACCAGATATTTTCCAATAAAAACAAAATGTAAATGTTCTGATCCTTTCTTCTTCTTGACAGATGTACGTGACGTGCACTGTGCAGGCGAAGGGCACCCGTCTGGCCAAACCGGTGTTGTCCCTCGGGCTCATGTGTTTGGCCTTCCTCACCGGTCTGAACCGTGTGGCTGAATACCGCAACCACTGGTCAGACGTCATCGCTGGCTTCATCATCGGCACCGCCATCGCCACCTTCCTGGTAACGCATTAGCTCTGTTTGTGTGGGGAGGCTGGGGGAAAGGGGGGGCTGGATGTGATGGGACACACACACAAAGTGGTAAATAGATAAATGATAGAATAAATTCAGAAAAATGGAAGCTAAACTACTGTTGTATCTGCTCTGGATGCTGGGAGCAGGCTTTTTATTGGCCTTTACTGGACTGTGTGCTCCTCCCTGAGCCACCACCTTACCGTGGTGGAGAAGTTTGCGCATCCTGACGATCCTAGTGGCTATGTTATCGGGGGCTTTATGCCCGTGGAAGGGTCACACATGGAAAAACAGGTCTCTAGGGCAGGAACCAGACGAAGTGCGGCTCAAAACACCCCTATGATGACGACAAACCATGGACCCAGGTTTTCCTTGCCTGGACATGGGTCACCGGGGCCCCCCTCAGGAGCCAGGCCTGGAGGTGGGGCACAGAGATGAGTGCCTGATGGCCAGGCCTTTTACACATGGGGCTCAGTCGGGCTCAGCCTGAAAGGGTGACATGGGCCCCCCCCCTCCTGTGGGCTCACAACCTGCAGGAGGGGCCATAGGAGTCGGGTGCAGTGTGAGCTGGGCAGCTGCCAGAGGAAGGGGACCCTGGCTGTCTGATCCTCGGCTGCAGAAGCTAGCTCTAGGACTGTGGAATGTCACCTCTCTAGTAGGGAAGGAGCCTGAGCTGGTGTGCGAGGTTAAGCGGGTCTGGCTAGATATAGTTGGACTCACCTCAATGCAGGCTCGGGCTCTGGAACCACTGTCTTTGAGAGGGACTCGACTCTCTTCCATTCTGGTGTTGCCCCTGGTAAGAGGCGCCGAGCAAGTGTGGGCATGCTCATTGCCACCCAACTTGGCACTTGTACGTTGGGGTTTACTCCAGTGGACAAGAGGGTAGTCTCCCTCCGCCTTCCGGTGGGGGACGAGTCCTGACTGTTGTGGGTGCTTATGCACCACATACCAGTTCAAAGTACCCACCCTTTTTGGAGTCCTTGGAGGGGGTGTTGGAGAGCACTCCTTCCTTGGACTCCCTTGTTCTGCTGGGGGACTTCAATTCCCATGCGGGCAATGACAGCGAGACCTGGAGGAGCATGATTGGGAGGAATGGCCCCCCTGATCTGAATCCGAGTGGTGTTTTGTTGTTGGACTTCTGTGTTCGCCATGGATTGTTCATAACTAACACCTCGGTCAAGCATAAGAGTGTTCACATGTGCACTTGGCACCAGGAAACTCTAGGCCGCAGTTCGATGATCGACTTTGTAGTCGTATCGTCAGACTTGCGGCTGCATGTCTTGGACACTCGGGTGAAGAGAAGGACGGAGCCATCAGCTGATCACCACCTTGTGGTGAGTTGACTCAGATGTCTATCAGGCCTTTTTGGCCTGTGGGACTCCAGAGGCAGCTGATGGGTATCGGCGGGCTAAGCAGAATGCAGCTTCGGCAGTCTCTAAGGCATAAACTCGGGCATGGGAGGAATTTGGAGAGGCCATGGAGAATGACTTCCGGACAGCTTCGAGGAGATTCTGGTCCACCATCTGGCAGCTCAGGAGGGAAAAAGCAGTGCCCCATCTACACTGTGTACAGTGGAGTTGGAGGGCTGCTGACCTCAACTCGGGTCGTTGTGAGACGGTGGAGGGAATACTTCGAAGACCTTCTCAATCCCACCAACACGTCTTCCGATGAGGAAGCAGAGTCAGGGGACCTTGGTGTTGGCTCTCCCATCTCTGGGGCTGAGGTGGTTAAAAGCTCCATGGTGGCAGGGCCCCGGGGGTGGATGATGTCCGCCCAGAGTTCTTTAATGCTCTGGATGCTGTAGGGCTGTCTTGGCTGACCCCTCCTTTGAGGGGTACTCCGGGAGTATGGAGTGCCGGACCCTCTTGTACGAGCTATCCAGTCCCTGTATGACTGGTGTCAGAGCTTGGTCCACATTGCTGTCACAGATTCTGTTCATAACTTTTATGGACAGAATTTCTATGCGCGCCGAGGTTTTGAGAGGATCCGGTATGGTGGCCTCAGGATTGGATCTCTGCTATGCTTTGCGGATGATGTGGTTCTGTTGGCTTCATCGGGTTGTGATCTTCAGCTCTCACTGGAGCGATTCGCAGCCGAGTGTGAAGCGACTGGGATGAGAATCAGCACCTCCAAATCCAAGACCATGGTCCTAAGCTGGGAAATGGTGGAATGACTTCTCCGGGTCGGCAATGAAGTCGTGCCCCAAGTGGAGGACTTCACGTATCTTGTTCACGAGTGAGGGAAGGATGGAGTGGGAGATCAACAGGCGGATCGGTGCAGCATCTGCAGTGATGCGGACTTCTGTCATGGTGAAGAGGGAGCTGAGCCAAAAGGCAAAGCCCTCGATTTACCGGTAGATCTACGTTCCTACCCTCACCTATGGTCACGAGCTGTGGGTAGTGACCGAAAGAACAAGATCGCAAATACAAGCGGCTAAAATGAGTTTTCTCTGCAGGGTGGCCGGGCTCTCCCTTAGGGATAGGGTGAGAAGCTCGGTGATCCGGGAGGGGCTCAAAGTAGAGTCGCTGCTCTGCTGCATCGAGAGGAGCCAGATGAGGTGGTTCGGGCATCTGATCAGGATGCCTCCTGGATGCCTCCCTGGTGAAGTGTTCCGGGCACATCCAACCGGAAAGAGGCCCCGAGGAAGACCCAGGACACGCTGGATGAACTACATCTCTCGACTGGCCAGAGAATTCCTCGGGATCCCCCCGGATGAGCTGGTTAATGTGGCCGGGGAGAGGGAAGTCTGGGTTTCCCTGCTTAGGCAGCTGCCCCCGTGACCCAACTCCGGATAAGCGTCAGACAATGGATGGATGGATACTGGACTGTGACAGTAAATCTCCTCTTTGGGATGTTCTGGGTACAGATGGGATTCACCCAGAGGTGACATTACCAGGTGGGTTTGGGTAACACAGTTATTCAGTGTTGTGTGAAGGGAAGAGGGCAGTGACCAGTCTCTACATAACTGTATCAGACTGGGGTGGCGGCTCTGGAGAGAAGGTCACAACCAACCACCAATTGCTGGCGGTGGAAGTAGGATCATAATCATGCTTGTGAAGTCGAGTATGTACTACACACCCGACAAAAACTCCCTTGAAAGTCCCCTGATGCAGAAACTGTGTGATGCTATATTTTTTAGCTCCGTGTTGAACTTATCACACCAAAAATGAAGTCAGTTCTGGAGGAGGAAGTTCCAACTCTGTAAGGATAGAGTCCAGTCCTGGAATGATGTTTCTACTGTTTGCAGATGGGATTGTTTTATTGGCTTTAGAAGACCTCCAGCGTACACCGTTTGGACATTACAGCGGGTCAACCTATTGTTAAGATTTGTAAGTGTCTTGTGTTCATGAGTGACAAGGGGGATTCAGGGTGGGATGAGACATTTTCCTAGCTTTTAAACTTTCCATCACCTATGATCAGGATCTGGACAGTGCCCAGAAAACAAGTGTTCTTGGATACCAGCATCTAAAAGAAGTTCCTCCGGGGATGGGCGGAGCTTCAGAGAAAGGGGGAGGAGCTTGGGATGCTTCTGGGTACTTCTGGGAGCAAACCCTGAGGTGTAGACTCATTTGCTCATCTGGTTTCTTGCAGCATACGTTCAGCAGGGTCTAGTGTGAGACTTGTCCTGAACATCCCAAAGTTTGGTCTCTCTGGGGTCAGATCCATGTGTGAAAAAACCTCCTGAACCACTTCATCATAGTTTCATAAAGATCCCACTGGCAAGAAATAAAAACTGGAAAACGTATCAGTAACTGTAGGATAGATGCTTTAACTCGAAGGTGAGAGTCCTTGCTGTACTTCAGTCATACATGTGTTCAGCAACGGTTAAAACAAGTCCAGCTGGACCCAGCTTCAGTCAGACTGTTTTACAGCATCACTGCTGCAGAGTGATGCATGGAAATCTGACTCAGGCTCTAAAGAAAGAAAGAAAGGCTGTTTCCATTTCTTCAGTGTTTTCTCTGTGCCTGCTGCAGGCGTTGTACTGGTAGGCAGAATAATCTGCATCTATTTCTGGCTCTGGAGTTAAACAGCTGCCAACATCTGGTTGTGTTTGGAGACTGAACTCAGACCATTCAGAGGAATCTGCTAGTTCTGGTTCAGGTTCTGGAAAACCTGCAGGGGAGTGGCCTCTGTTTCTCCCTCCATCTTTGGAACTCATATTGTTTGTTCTTTACTTTAAATGTTAACCAAGGGCACTAAATGAAGGAATGAATGAATGAATGAATGAATGAATGAATGAATGAATGAATGAATGAATGAATGAATGAGGGAATGAATGAATGAATGAATGAATAAATGAATGAATGAATGAATGAGGGAATGAATGAATGAATGAGGGAATGAATGAATGAATGAATGAATGAATGAATGAATGAATGAATGAAGGAATGAATGAATGAATGAGGGAATGAATGAATGAATGAATAAATGAATGAATGAATGAATGAATACAAAAATACATGAATAAATAAATAAATAAGACTTCAGCAAATATGAATCCCACACAAACATCAAGTGTCCAGAGATTCATCAGCAGGTAGAAAGTTCAGTTCTATAAAGTTCTACGAAGGCTCTCCAATATTGGTCTGTCCATCTCCTGCTGTGACTGGTTCTCCAGCTTCCTTTCTGACCGTGCCCAGTTGGTGAAAGCAGAAAATATCATGTCAGAACCACTCATTATCTCCAAAGGTGTGCCTCAAGGGTCTATTTTGGGTCCCACCCTTTTCTCCATTTACATCAATGACATAGATAAAGCTGCTGGCAGCTCCCGGATCCACTGTACGCCGATGACACCATTTTGTATTCAGTCGGCCCCTCTCCACAAGCTGCAGCAGCTGTTCATCAACTCAGCCTCACTTCAGTAGAGCAGTCCTTCCACAACCTCCACCTTCGCCTCAACTCCAGTAAAACAAAGTGCATCCTTTTTAGTCGGAAAACTGGTGCCGACACCCTACCAATACTCACCTGTCAATTCCAATTATAAATACCTGTATCAATTTATTTATTTATTAGGAATTATCAGTTCCTATAAGTACCTGGGCATCTGGCTGGATTCATCGCTGTCATTCATCACCCACATCAATTATATTCAAGCCAAAATAAAAGCCAGATTAGCCTTTCTTTACTGTAATAAAGCCTCTTTCACCCACGCAACCAAATGCACTTCAGTCAAACTGACTTTACTTCCAATTCTTGACTATGGTGACATCATTTATAAAATGGCAACAAGCACAGCCCTTAAAAAATTAGACACTCTCTACCACTCAGCCATACGCTTTGCCACAAACGCCCCTTTCCACACCCACCACTGTGATCTCTATAAATTGGTGGGCTGGCCCTCTCTTCACACCCGGCGACTCCATCATTGGTTTCTTTTTATTTACAAGTCAATCTTGCACAAGACACCTTTCTAACTGTCATCTCTTCTCCACCTCGCTCACAGCACTCATCACACCAGGTCATCTGAATTTATTAAGCTCATTACTCCCAAAACTTCCACTGTTTTCGGCCGTAACGCCTTCCACTTTTCTGCTGCAAATGACTGGAACACCCTGCAGAACACTCTTAAACTCCCATCTCTGATATCTGTTTCTTTGTTTAGACAGAGACTTCAACAGATTATTGTTGACACTTGTTCCTGCTGACGATGCTGACTCTCACTTAGATACAAACATTTGTCCACTACTTTTTCTTTCACATAGATCTGTCCCATATACTGAGACCTACTCCCTTCCCCCTTTCATTTTTTTATATTTGTATTTGCTCTGCGTTGTTAAATGATCAGATCTGTTCAACATACTGCACTAAACTGGATTTTAATAAATGAAATAACAATTTTCTTATTGAAATAGTATCAAATTAGATTATAGTGAAATGTGTTAAATTGTAATTTAATTGAATAGTTCTGAATCTTTCAGATTGCTTAAATCAGCAATCTAAATCATCTTTATACAACAAACTTGGTGGATTATTTCTCTCCTTTTATAATCCCATTGGTGTTGTATTATACATGATTAAAAAGCCTGATTTGTCACCTTTGAGGCCAGAAAGGACATGGAAAAATGCGGATTCTGTCAAATGAACAACAAGGTTAAATGTGGGGGTGGTGTCCCGCAAAAATGGACCAAGGACCGAGGGAGTTTTCACACGTTATACTGTTTAATGTGTACATCCCTCCCTCGGCTGATGCAGCAGCTGCTTGTGAGCTGCTCCACAGCGCAGTGACTCGGATGCAGACTCGCCACCCGCAGTCCCTCCTGCTGATCAGCGGGGATTTCAATCACACCTCGCTCTCTGCCACTCTCCCTACTTTCGTCCAGTACGTGAAGTGCCACACCAGGGAGAACAAGACGCTGGACTTACTGTATGCTAATGTGAAGGACGCATACACCTCCGCCCCCCTCCCCCCGCTTGGACGCTCTGATCACAACCTCGTACATCTGCTCCCTGAATACACACCCAGGGTGAGAAGACAGCTGGCACAGAAGAAGTCTGTGAAAGTGTGGACCGATGAGGCCAATGAGAGACTGAGAGACTGTTTCCAATCCACAGACTGGGAGACACTCTGCAGCTCTCATGGAGAGGACATTGATGGCCTGACCCACTGCATCACGGACTACATCAGCTTCTGTGTGGAGAACACTGTGCCAACCCGGAGGGTGCGGTGTTTCTCCAACAACAAACCCTGGGTGACCCCTGAGCTTAAAGTCCTGCTGAACCAGAAAAAGAGGGCTTTCATTTCAGGGGACAGAGAGGAGCAGAGGAGAGTTCAGCATGAACTCCAGTACAAGATCAGGCGAGCCAAGGACAGCTACAGGAAGAAGCTGGAGGAGCAGCTGGAGCAGAAGAACACACGGGACGTGTGGAGAGGGCTGAAGGAGATCTCTGGATTTGGACAGAGTGGTGCCAGAGGGACAGCTGATGGAGACCAGCGCTGGGCCAATGATTTAAATCTGTTTTTTAACAGATTTGATTCAAACCCCACTCTCCCTGCCCCCCCTCCCCCCTCTTCACACATCCCCAGTCCAGCGTCTACCATCACCTTCCCCCGACCACCTTCATCTTCACCTCCACTTTCACCTACCCCCCATCTCCACTCCACACCAATGGACTCCACCACCAGCCCCCCACTGCCCTCCACCTCCCCCCTCTCCCTTACATCGGCCCAGGTGAGGAGAGAATTGAGGCGGCTGAAGAACAGGAAAGCTGCAGGACCCGACGGCATCAGCCCCAGGCTGCTCAGGACCTGTGCAGACCAGCTCTGTGAGGTGCTCAGGTACATCTTTAACCTGAGCCTCAGCCTGGAGAAGGTCCCTGTCCTGTGGAAGACCTCCTGTGTGGTTCCGGTTCCTAAGATATCACACGCGAAGGAACCGAACCATTACAGACCCGTCGCCTTGACCTCCCACCTGATGAAGACCATGGAGAGGCTCATCCTCGGTCACCTCCGCTCCGTGGTGTGCACCGCGATGGACCCGCTGCAGTTTGCCTACAGGCCAAACATCGGGGTGGATGATGCTGTCATCTACCTACTGCACAGGGCGCTGGCTCACCTGGAGACCGCTGGGAGCGTCGTGAGAGTCATGTTTTTTGACTTCTCCAGTGCGTTTAACACCATCCAGCCGGTGCTGCTGCGGGGGAAGCTGGAAGGAGCTGGTGTGGATGGAAAGCTAGCCGCGTGGACCATCGACTACCTCACCAACCGGCCACAGTACGTGCGTCTGCAGAACTGTGTGTCTGAGGTGGTAGTCTGCAGCACGGGGGCCCCTCAGGGAACAGTGCTCTCACCGTTCCTCTTCACCCTTTACACCTCGGACTTCACCTACAACACCAGCAGCTGTCATCTCCAGAAGTTCTCTGACGACTCAGCCATTGTGGGCTGTGTGTCTGAGGGGAACGAGCTGGAGTACCGGTCAGTCATCAGGGACTTTGTGGACTGGTGTGAGCGCAACCACCTGTGCTTAAACACCAGTAAGACCATGGAGATGGTGATTGACTTCCGGAGAAGGACACTACCCCACACACCGGTGAACATCCAGGGGAAGGACATTGACCGGGTGGACAGTTTCAAGTACCTGGGTGTTCACCTCAACAGTAAACTGGACTGGTCACACCACACAGACGCCCTGTACAAGAAGGGCCAGAGTCGCCTCCACCTCCTGAGGAGACTGAGGTCCTTTGGAGTATGCAGGCCTCTGCTAAGGACATTTTATGACTCTGTGGTAGCCTCTGCTAAGGACATTTTATGACTCTGTGGTAGCCTCTGCTGTCCTCTACGCCGTTGTCTGCTGGGGAGCGAGCAGCACCGACCGGGACAGGAAGAGACTGAACAAGCTGGTCAGGAGGGCCAGCTCTGTCCTGGGCTGCCCGCTGGACTCTGTGGAGGAGGTGGGTGAGAGGAGGATGTTGGCCAAGCTCACATCCATCATGGACAACACCTCTCACCCGCTGCACCAGACTGTGGGGGGACTGAGCAGCTCCTTCAGCAGCAGACTGAGACACCCTCAGTGTAGGAAGGAGCTACCGCAGGTCCTTCATTCCCACTGCTGTCAGACTGTACAACTTGTCTGTATAGTCATATTACTGTGTAATATTTATTTATATTTTACTGTGCAATACCCCCCATTATCAATGTCATCATATTCTTCATATCCCACCATCACCATGTAAATATGTATATAGTCTGTGAGGTTGTTGTTATATTTTATTTTATTTTATGTATGGATGTAGTGTGTGTGTGTGTATGTATATATATATATATGTATATATATATATATATATATATATATATATATAATGTATGTGTGTATGTATGTATGTATGTATGTGTGTATGTATGTATATATATGTATGTATATATATATATATGTATATATATATATATATATATATACATATATATATATATATATATATATGTATATATATATATATATATATATATATATCTTTATATTATAACGGTACATATTTTTGCTTTTCTTAGACTTGTAAATAATTTCTATTGCACTTTCTTGCTGTGATGCATGTTCACCTTATTCTGTCTTTCTGCACTTTATTCTATAACAAGAGCTGCTGTAACAAGTGAATTTCTCCACTGTGAGATAATAAAGTCTAATCTAATCTAATCTAATCTAATCAAAATCCCCTGTAATATTCTCCAGTTGCTTTTATAAATTATTATTTATTATTATTATTATTATTATTATTAGTGTTAACACTAATTTCCTTTATTTTCGTGTTTAAATGAATTGAATTAAAAGAACAGCAGTGAGAATATATCTAAATCCAGAGGACCTCTGAGTCCGGGACACTGGACTGGACTCCGGTCCACGTCTCAGAGTGTCTGCATCAACAGGCTCACTGAACTTAAGTCCACTTATTTGATTTAGCTTCGTACGTCCATGACGGTTACAGGAAAACATCAGTAAACGTGAGCTGTGTGTGAACAGCGTACTTGGGTTGTGTTACTCACCCAGCCAGCCAGTGTGTGTGTGTGTGTGTGTGTGTGTGTCTGCTTGGCTGTAGGTCTGTTTTTGTTTCAAAGTGTATCATATTTGTTTTGTAGGTGGTGTGTGTGGTTCATAACTTCAAGGGCAAGTTGCTGCTGAGTGAGGAGTCGCCGGCGGAGCAGCAGCCCACCGCGACCATGCTGAACGTTGGTCGAGTGGAAAGTCCTCTGGAGAAGTACATCGCCTCACAGGTGGGGATGATGCAACAAAACACACCTGCACATGTTCCGTAGACGCAACATTCCTGTAAAGGGAAAACCTCAAAGTTCAATCTGTACTTTACCATCACGCTCATTCAGAAATGTGTGAATCAGCACAGCATACAATGAATATTGCTGCTGCTGCAGGAGACAGATGATGAAGATGAGGAGTCTTGCTTCATCAAGGACTGTCTTCAAGCCTTCCTGCACTGGCTGCAGGGTCTCAGCTGGTTCCAGCATCTTCGGAATAAAAGGCAACTGAGCTGAAGTGGTTTGATACCAAATCTCTGGACTTAACCTCAAACTTCTTCCTGCTGCATTCAGCACAACTGTGTGACGGGTACCATGTTAGGCCAAAGTCATGGTTTCCATGACGATGTGTTGGTTTGTGTGTATGGACATGGAACCTACTCACACTTCTTCCTGGGTCAGCCACTCTGAAGCTTCAAACCTGATGCAGGTGCACAAATGACTGTTTGGCTACATTTCTGAGCCTGATAAAAACATTTCACACAAACACACCACTTAGACAATAACTGTTTGAGCCACAACATTAAAACCCTCCCTAGAGCAGTGGTTCTCAAAGATTTTGAGCTACGACTCTCAAGAGAGCAGGAGTGGGTGTACACGACCCCCGTCCCCACATGGGTGATTGTGTGATCAGGTAGTCAGGCTGGAAAACTGTCGGAATCTTCATAAATACGGAGGATAAAGTGGTTGTTGGTGGATCACTGCTGTGACAAGGCACCTACACCCCAAATTCTGCTTATTTTTTGCGATAATGTCAAATTCAGATTTTTGAAATTGCATGTGTACTAACTTTACTGTTTGTGCATTAATGTGTTAAAAAATGAAGGTGCTTATTTCAAAGATTTATCTCTTCACTAATGGTTTATTTTGACAGTCCTGGTAAAAATCCCAAATTTATTTGATGAATGTAGACTTGATCGTTTTTACAATATGATCTCCCCCAGGGTGGGAACCACTGCTCTAGAGGATGTTTCTGCACAATTCAGATTTAAGGTTTACTGACAGTTTGGAATAAATGAAAGCAAAGAACAATTAGTCACGAGAAAAATAAGTTTACCCAGAAACCCAGACTGAGCTCTGGGCTCCAGCTTTCCTCGGTTCTCTTGCACAAAAGGGTTTGACCAGCAGGTGGCTGGAAGCGTGCTGTAGTATTGCAGAAAACTGAAGTTTAATCTGTTATTCTCATTTCTTTTCCTGGAATTAATTCCTCAGAGACACGTGGTTACAAAGATAGATTAATGGTTGAGCCGCTTTATTGTTTGACAGTATGAAGGATTAAAGAACCACATAATTTATCCAAAAGGAGTTGATTCCAACTGCCTTAAATAGCTTTTTATTTTATTTTCTCTTCATAAATTTATTCTGTGCCAGAGTGAAGCTGAGTGACAACCAGATTACCATCCCAGAGATGCTGTTAAAAGCTCCAGTAAAGATCAGAAACACTTCCCCGAGAGTAGCTGCATGTTTCTTCCTGCAGAATCTGGGATCTGCTGGCTTATTTTATCTCAGTGAAACACGCTCCAGGTGCATCTGCTGCGTTTAGGTGTCCCATACAGCAGCCAGGCAGGTAACAGGTGTCTCCCTCACCTGTTCAGATTCAGCACATCTGCCACCTGGTTGGTAGAGAAAAACTTACGTCTTTTTGACAGCCCTGCATTGAACACTAGAGAGAGATCCAAGTCCTGTCTATCCACGGCTGAACCAATCATTGGTTAAAAAGCATCATCTGGTCTCATCCAGAAACGGGTCAAATGTGCAGAAGGAAGTCGGACTGAAGGCTGTCCAGAGAGTTTGCTGTGTGTTTGAAGAGAGTTTGAAGTGCTTTTCCTGCACTGCTGGTGTGTCTCTGCTAACTTTTCTTCTCTTTCCTGCTAAAAAGAATCACATTAACCGCTGTATGACATACAGGCCATGTCAGATGATTCACTTCACAGCTTCCTGCTTTGCTGATTTTCCTTAAAAAGAGCAGAAAATCTCACACTTTAACCTCAGCTGTGACGGCTCGGAGGATAAAGTGCCTGCTCTAAAAATAGGGCAGCCTAAAGACACTTTAAAGTTAAACATGCCACAGTGAACAAAATGTCCAGCAGGGAGGAATCTGTGCAGCAGAAAGCTAACATCCACTTTCTGAAAGCGTTGGGATGCTGCATGAACCAAAGTCTGTGAGTCATTTACGTCCGCTGTCTTCAAGTAAAACGTTTCTATTAGAACAAAGCAAATGAAGATGAAAGGGGTTTTAATAAGGTCCTGAAATGATTCTAACCTGGTGTTTTAGTCCAGTTTCCCAGTTCTTCCAACTTTTTCAGAAAGTGGTTGAATTTCTTCTTGGTTCTGTTTGGTGACTCACATCAGCTAAAGGTTTATCTCTGGCTTCATTATAAGAGAAGAAAAGAATCCATGTGTGACAGATAACTGCTGTAGTCCTTGTACGATGTGTACGAACGACTGGCCACAATCAGTGTTGTAGTTTGTTACTGTCTCATACAAGTTCAAAGACTAAAGAATCATGATCAGTCACTGGGTCATTTTTCATTCACTATAAGCAGTAGCGCGGTACCAGCCGAGTTAATCCTCATTAAACAGGTTAATAGCAGTCAGAGAGAAGCTGCACGGAGATAGATCATCGTTCTGATCTGATCTGACAAACAGCTGCTTGAGCTCTGATGCTCCGTTCTGTTGCAGCCCAACACCAGAAAACGGCGCCATGTTTAAAATATACAGTGGATTTATTGTTTAAAGCCACACGCCAGGAAGAAAGAAGACAACCTGCTGGACGTCCACCATCCTCCTCCTTTGCTTCTGGGTCGCCTTCTTCTTCATTATGATTCAAGAAAGGCCGCTATGGCATCACGCCGCTATGACATCACGCTGCCATGACATCATGCTGTTAAGGCCAATATCCACCGGGTCCGTGTGCACCGCGCTCTGGAGCTAAATGAGAAACACGATTATCACACTGTCTGCTTTAGTAATGAGACGCTGTTGATAGCAAACATGAAACGATAAATAATCACTACTAAAACGTTTCCAGTGAGGAAGCTCCAACGTCTCAGAAAGTCTCGTGTCCAGCGACTCCTTGTGATGTGTCTGTCCTCCACAGATGCCGTCACAAGGAACAGTTACGATGGGAAGCTACATCTGGCCCCGTTCTTACAGACTTCTCTCAGACTGGTTGTCTTGGTCCATTTTTTCCAAGTTGATGCATGAGACAAGCCAAACATGAGTTTTTGCCTGTCGCTATTATGCCCCACCTTACGGGTAAGGGTACAGCTGCCATGGAAACAGCAGAGATCAGGGTTTCCAAAACCAACCGTCCCACCCAGAGCCAAACCCGTTTTGAGCCTCCAGTCCGCAGAAGCCAGCACTCCCTACGCTGGACTTGTGTGGGATGAGTCCAGGATGCCACTGTGGGAATACTGGCATGCTGACTGGAGCGTTGCCATGGCTGCCATCAGAGCCCAGACCTTCAGGCTGAAATCATCTGAATCTTCCTCTAAAGCTCCTCAGATTCAAAGTGAAACTCTTTCGTTCTGCTGTCCTGATGTTGCTTCTGCTCTCTCGTCCCTCTCTAGAATCACATCGCCTTCGCTGAGGTCACATGACGTGGAGTCAGCCGTGTGGCAGACCCACTGGACATCCACGCTCTTCACCGTCCAGCCCTACTAACAGGAGTGCAGATCTAACTCCGCCCTGTGTGTGTGTGTCTGTGTGTGTGAGCTGCTGTACTTCGTCCTGTGTCGTCTTTTTCAGGCCTATGTTTATATTTGCAGGAAAAACGGGGGTCAGAGACCCTCCTGGGACAGGTTGCTTCTGCTTTCTCCATCTATGCACTTCCTCTGAATCCTTGTCAGACTTCCCTAACAGGTCTTTTCTGGGAGGAAGGTTCCATCATGGACTCCTGGGAGACCAGAAGAACGAGCAAAGACCTGGATCCATCATCTCACCTCTGTCCTGGTCAAATACTATCTTCATCTGTGTGAAATAGCAATGTTCCAATAATATGGTAGCAACAAGCTCTCAGTCAACAAGCTGATCGTGTCTGTTCTGTCTTCATTAAGTTAATGAACCTTTTCACGTTTTACATCATTTTTATACCATCAGGACACGAGTCCAGCTTAAAACGTTACACTGATGCTGAGTTAAACCTCATTAAACACATCAAGGTGCAAGATAAATAAACACATTCCTCACTCACCGATTAGGAATTTGTTTATGGTTAAAGCTGCTCCCAGTTTAAAAGAGCTCCACAGACCAGTTAGTTCTGGGCTAAGACTACTTCATATCTGTGCCCCGTAACACCAGATTAAGTGTTTTCTATCGTTAAATCATGCTGTGATGAGGCTGAAGTCAGTACAAAGCTATTAAATCTTTTCCCAGTGCCAGTAGTAGCATCTCAGAGGAGAAGCCTGTAAGCTCCAGCAGCATGAAGGATGGGGGTCCAGGTTCTGCTAGACCAGCTCGGAGCTCCAAGTAGCAAATCTGAAACCTGGAAACTTTTTCATCTTTGTTTTGACGTGTAATTTATTGTTCTGGACATCTCATTGAAGATGTGTGTGTGTCTGTGTGTGTGTACAGTTAGCCAATGAAAACACTCCAGTCTTGCTGTACTGTAACAAAGGTTTCTATCGGCACTAGACAATCACCTCCTCCTTTCCTTCCTTCCTTCCTTCTGATTTCGTAATTTATGCACCTCTCAGTGGGATCATTATAGTCTGAACTCATGTTTTATTTGGTTTTAAATCAGGTTACAGTGATGTTTGCTCAGAGTTGACAGAAATGTTGGTCCCATCGCTGTCTCACTCAGTGATTGTTTGGACCCTGACCAACGATTTACAGCCTGGTTGGAGGATTTCAGCCTCACACAAAGCAGTTTCTTTGGTTCTTAGAAGAGTTTGTTCTTCCTCTGTTCCTCTGTTGTTCATATCAGTTCTAATTGTGTAGGCACTGTTGAAACATGGAATAACTTATTTACCAAAGTTTAATGATACATAACAATTATGTAAAGAGCAGAAAAGCAAAATATATTTATAGAAACGTAGTGCATTCACAAGGAAAAGAAAAAAACAAAAAGCTCTTTTTCTGAATTAACAGAATAATTTTACAACATATAAAAAAACATAAAATTTTTATTGAATTAACATATTTTTACAAACAAAACAACGACTTTCTTGTTAATTAATTAGACGATTTTACCAAAAAACAGCTCTTAGTCATTCTCTTAAACACTAGAACCATAATAATCATCCAGAAGTCTGTAAGCCAGTCTAACCCTGCAGAATGAGACTTTCAGAGTCTGGAGTCAGAAAAGACCGGGCATCATGGTGGGTGTTATGATGGAGGTCATGGTGAGCGTAATGGTTGAGGTCATGGTGGGGGCCATGGTGGAGGCATGGTCGAGGTCATGGTCGAGGTCATGGTGGGTGTCATGGTGGAGGCATGGTGGGGATCACAGTGGGCGTCATGGTGGAGTTCATGGTGGGGGTCATAGTGGAGGTCATGGTGGATGTCATTGTGGGGGTCATAGTGGAGGCATGGCGGGGGTCATGGTGGAGCTCATGGTGGGGGTCACTGTGGGCGTCATGGTGGGGGTCATGGTGGCGGTCATAGTGGAGGTCATGGTGGGGGGGTCACAGTGGAGGTCACGGTGGGTGTCATTGTGGGGGTCATAGTGGAGGCATGGTGGGGGTCATGGTGGAGGTCATGGTAGGGGTTATGGTGGGGGACATAGTGGGCGTCATGGTGGGGGTTTTGGTGGGTGTCATGGCGGAGGTCACAGCGGGCATCATGGTGGGTGTTATGATGGAGGTCATGGTGGAGGTCATAGTGAGCGTAATGGTGGAGGTCACAGTGGGCGTCATGGTGGCGGTCATAGTGGAGGTCATGGTGGGGGTCATTGTGGGGGTCATAGTGGAGGCATGGTGGGGGTCATGGTGAAAGTCATGGTGAGGGTCATGGTGGAGGTCACAGTGGGCGTCATGGTGGGGGTTTTGGTGGGTGTCATGGTGGGGGACATAGTGGGGGTCTTGGTGGGGGACATAGTGGGGGTCATGGTGGGTGTTATGGTGGGGGACATAGTGGGGGTCTTGGTGGGGGACATGACGGGGGTTCTGGTGGGGGACATAGTGGAGGCATGGTGGGGGTCATGGTGAAAGTCATGGTGAGGGTCATGGTGGAGGTCACAGTGGGAGTCATGGTGGGGGTTTTGGTGGGTGTCATGGTGGGGGACATAGTGGGGGTCTTGGTGGGGGTCATGGTGGGTGTTATGGTGGGGGACATAGTGGGGGTCTTGGTGGGGGACATGGCGGGGGTTCTGGTGGGGGACATAGTGGGGGTCTTGGTGGGGGACATGGCGGGGGTTCTGGTGGGGGACATAGTGGGCATCATGGTGGGGGCAGAAAAAATGAAAACAGCTTATTTATGAAATTTTCTTGTTAAATCAGAAACAGATGTTTTTTCTCATGTGAATGCGTTACGCCTCTGTTCATATTGACACTGTAGATGTACAATGAAAGGACATATACTGTCATTAATCACTTTTATAATGTCAGGAATCACCTACTTTCTATGAACTGAGCATGTTTATAGTCCATGAGTCTCAGTCTAAGTGACTGTGTTGGGTAACTTCTACCAGACCATTTTAATTTTCTTTTATGTTTTCTTGTAGAAAAAACCCGTACATTGGAACGTCTCTTCTCTTTATTACTGTATTGTTTGTAAATTTCATTTGAGAAATTGTCTTATTTATCTGAGTATTTTGATGCTAAATTCAACACATGTAAACGTATCTTTGCCTCAGTTATTGCTGTAAATCCTAAAGAGCATGTCTCCACACACTTCAACCCCTCCTTTTCACAGATCCACTATCACTTCGAGTGAAAGTGTCTTTGGCCTTCCATCCTCAGGTTTCTCCACAGATTTTCTAATAGAATAAAGATTTTTATACTTTATCTACTGAAGGACATCAAACTGGGAACTGTATTATCTCGGAGATGGAGGGGTCTCTGTGTTACTCGGATGTTTCAGCACCGTGGATAGCAACAAGCTTCTCTGTTTGGTAGGTTACCATGATGACAAATTCAGCCCCATTCATTGGTGACACCACCACGTCTTCTTCTAAAAGGTCTGAGAATTTACCCAAACTACCGTTTCTTTTAAAAAGTGGACATGTCTGAGCTGTAATACATTTTTTACCCATCAGAAACCAAAATTAGACATAACAGTAGCCTTAGAAAGCATGATAAAGCAACACAGGACTGAATCCCACACTTCACAGACCCACAGTCTGGGTGATAATTCCAGCTGGACTGCTCCACCACCACCTCTCCCTTTAAATAATTTGATTCATGATGCCCCATTTTACAAGAGAATCGCCCTTATTTTAACCCAGTCGTGTACTTTTAAACGCTTATCAATCAGGAGTGAAAGTAAAGATAAGATGAAAAAAAATGGTTCTAAAGAAGTTGGTTTAAAAATTGTCAAACGGAACAAAATGCAGTGATCTTAAAATCTCATAAGTATTTTATTCACCAGAGAAAATATAAAACAGATTAAAAGTGAGACTTTATAACCTTTTGTTGTCTCTGTTCCAACTTTTTTTTCAGATGTTTTGTTGCAGTGAGATTTTATGGTAAAATGCCTCACTTTCAATATTTGATATCTATTATGAATAAAGGTTTGTGTTGTACCTACAACACTTCATATTTATGTTTTATTTGTTTTATCACAGAGGTCCTCAGATGTGTTATCAGAACATGTTCACTGAATCCACTGTTATTCATGTTCACTTCATCTTTGATCTTTACTTTTTCTACCTGGAGGAAGATTTAACCGTGTTGTCCTCTGCTTTGTTATTCTCCTTGTATCTGTCTAGTCTCTCTCTTTGCTGTGAGACATTTTCCACAAAATGAATAACACATCAAATCTGGCCATACGTTAAAATATATATAGCACATCATATATATATATCACATTTTTGCAAATATTTTACTATATCTTTTCATGGGATAACAATATAAAAATTAAACTTTGACATACAGAATATCAAAGTTTAGTTTTTATAGTTTAGTGTCCTGTATACCCATTTATTTTACAGAAGACAGCAGCAACAAAATGTTACATTTTCTTTCTTCAAGAGCCAATATGGACAAAACTAGAAGTGAAAGAAGTTTAAACAACAGATATGTTGTTGTTTATCAAGTGTAATATAAATAAGCTTTTAGCGAGTGAAGATGCCATCATCCATCCTTTCTTCTGTTTGTAGCAATAACATGTTGAAAATCGTTCCTATCAGAAACAATGAAGGTATAAACGTTTAGTCCCTTCAAAAGTCTATTTTTCTAATATCTGCAGCAAGCTAACAGCCGCTCTCTTCTCATCCCGAGCTGCAGGGAAACAAACATCACTCACAATAAACCGGAACCTAAATCATTAAACCTGCTCAAATGTGCATCTGAAGGCTTCTATTAATATTATCCTTGTATAACTAAACAAAAAGAGAAGTGTAAAAATGTATATGTTGAAATATAAACACATTACTGCTGTCTATTTTCTTAAGACTGTGCACTGTGTGAACGTTCACAATAGCTGTTTAATTCCTGTGATAACTGTAACTGATTCTTCATCTCCTTTCAGTAAGACGATGTTATGTTTCATGTTATAGATCTATTTTCCACTTCTGGTTTCTACTGAGTTTGGTGAATCATACCCGTCATGTTTGCTATGTTTAGTACCTCCCCCTGCTTTGTATTCCAGATATTTCTTCAAACGTTTGACTACCTGGATATAACTGTTTTCATTCAGTTGTATATTTTTATATCAGTGTGGTTGCTCTTCTCATTTCTTTCTTTATTCATATTCTTTTTATTTTATTTCTTTTTTTGAGTTTAAATGGTGACCTTTTACACTGTTAAAAATAATTTAAAGCCTTTGAATAAAAAACATTTAAAGTACTGAAATACTCGTCTTGTATCACTGAATTGATTGGGAAGTCTTTTAGACTGTAGACAGACTTTTATGTCATTTTGAACACAGCAGGTGCAAACGGGACGAAATGTGGTTGCTTCAGTTTACAGTAAACAGACGTGAGGGAGGAAGAAGACATAGAGCAGGTGATGATAAGATTTAAGTATTTGTATTTTATATACAACACTGCTAAAATAATTTTAAATAAATAATAATAATAATAATAATAATTAGTAGGTAAAAAGGAAAATAAAATGCTGCAGGTAGAGCAGTAACGTCCAGTAACAGTGAGAGCTGGTCATGATTTTAAGTTTTTGACAGTCTGATGGCCTGGGGGACAAGGTTGGTGCAGAACCTGGTGGTCCTGCATCGAATGCCGCGGAGCCTCTTTCTAGAGGCCAGCAGGGTAAACGGTCCGCGGTGGGGGTGGGAGGAGTCACTGCAGCATTTCTGAGCACAGTCCTGGATGGAAGGCTGAGGGATGATCCTCCCTGCTGTCCTCACCGCTCGCTTCACATCCTTCCAGCTGGAGGCTCTGCAACCTCCACCCCACCGCATCTGTGATCTGCTTCCCCAGGAACTTTATGCTGCTGACCACCTCCAGGCCCGTGCTGTTGATGAGAGGTGGCATGTAGCTGGGCTGTTTTTTTCTGAAGTCAGCAATGATCTCCTTGGTCTTGTCCACATTCAGGATCAAACTGTTGTCTTGTCGTCGTGCGTCATCAACATGAACATTAGAGGACTCAGGACACAGCCCTGAGGGGCGCCGGTGCTGAGGGTGATGACACTAGAGGTGGTCTGTGGTCTGTCTATGAGGACGTCAAGCAACCAGTTACGCAGGGGGGTGCCAAGGCCCAGGGGTCCCAGTTTGCCTACTAGGTGCTGTAGGATGATGGTATTAAAAGCTGAACTGAAGTCCAGGAACAGCATCCGCATGAGTGTTCTTCTCCTCCAGGTGGGCAAGGCTTCGGTGTAGAGCAGAGGAGATGGTGTCCTCAGTGCAGCGGTTTGGTCGGTAGGAAAACTGGAAGGGGTTGAGTGTGGGAAGCAGTCTGGAGATGATGTGCTCCTTTACCAGCCTCTCAAACCACTTCATCGTGGGAGTTAATGCAATAAGCCGGTAATCACTGAGAGAAGAGGTGTGAGGTTTTTTCGGCTCTGGGATGATGGTGGCAGACTTGAAGCACCATGGCACTTCGGCTTGGTCTAGCGATGTGTTAAAGATGTCTGTTAGGACACAAGCTAGCTGGTATGCACATGCCCAGGAATGTTATCCGGGCCTGGGGCCTTACGGGTGTTGACCCTCCTCAGAGACTGCTGTACATTAGCTGAGTCCAGAGTGCCTGTTCTTTCTGTTAGGGGACAGCTGGGTGCTATTTGGCTATCAAACCTCCCAAAGAAGTTATTGAAGAAGTCAGCGTCAGCTTCACCCACGGGAGGGCTGACTTTCGGTTGGTGATGCCTTTCCACATGTTTCTGGTGTTGGTGGAGTCGGGGAAATGGTCCTGGATTTTCTGGTTGTGAGCATGCTTTGCCAACCTGACGGCATGGTTCAAGTTGGCTTTGGCTGTTCTCAGAGCCTCCTCATTACCAGACTTGAAGGCTGAGTTTTGTGCTATTAGCATCTTACATAGTTTAGCCATCATCCAGGGTTTCTGGTTGGCTCAGGTGATTCTTGATGGCATCATCCATGCATTTGCTGATGTAGGCTGACATATGACGTACTCATTAATGCTGGTGTGGTTGTTGTAGGTGGCTGTCTTAAATATGTCCCAGTCTTTGCACTCAAAACACTCCTGAAGTGCCTCCATTACCCCCTCAGTCCTGCCTCGCTGTGGGTTTTTCTCTCATCAGCAGGGGCTTGTATGCTGGGATTAGCATAACAGGTAGCTGGTCTGAAGAGCCCGTGTGGGGGAGGGGTGCTGTTCTGAATGCATCCTTGATGTTGGCCATGTCCAAGGTGTTCTTTCCCCTGGTTGCAAAATCCACATGCTGATGGAAGTGTGGGAGGACTGTTTACATGTTGGCCTGGTTAAAATCTCCAGCAACAATGTAAATGCCCTCGGTGTGAGTGGTTTACAACTCGCTGATGTTCTGGTGGAAAGCAGTCATAGCCATCGTTGTGATTGCACTGGGAGGAACATACACAGCTGTGATGAAAACACAGCTAAATTCCCTGGGTAGGTAGAATGGTCTGCAGTTTAAAACTCCTTAGTCTAAAGTCATGGCTAGTAGGACAACTGGGCTAGTTTCTTTCACTTCTATAGTCTTGTCCTCTAAAACAAATATTTAAAAGTGTTCACAATGAATGGAAAACTTAGATAAAAGATTTCCTGAGCAGATTATTATACATAATTTGGCACAGTGGGAGATGAAGGTGGTGGTGCACCACCTGTACACATTGGTGTTAACTTGTGAAAGAAAGCAGTACTGAACATCATAGATTTTCTCCCCTAATGAAGACTAATCCCACATCGTCTTCATCCCTTCTCTTCTCTGAGTTCTCTCTAGCCAGTAAAAGTCAGTCTGATGTTGACCCTTTAATGTTGTCTAATTTCTTGGTTTACTTTCTTCCCTTTTTTTTTCTCTGATAATGGCCTCTTTGGTGTTGTTGATTAACCAGCCATGGTGTGTGCTGAAATCTTTGTTCAAAACAATGTGTTGATATTCAGTTCCTAGCATGCATAAAGTGGAACTCAGCTGGAATGTGATGCTCAGGGCTGGAACAAGGAATCAAATGTACATCATGAACATAGCTGTCCCAGCAAAACAAGTCAGAAACACATATTTTGAAGGTCAGAATGTTCCAGAATTATACTCTAAAACCAAACGTTTGACATATGTGGTTTTACAAATGCAAGGTCGTACATGAGATCCAGTTACTAAATGAATCTGACCTGGAGATGGAAAAAAGGCTGGAGTAGCTGAATGCATTGTATAGCTGTAAAAATAACTCATCTTTCACCACAACACACACCATGTTTATCTGCACACAGAAACATCATGATGTTGTTCCCTTTCATTTTAAAGCTCTGGCTTTAAACATATGGACTGCTGTTCATAAGTCATTATTAAATAAATAAATAAACATTGAAATTAATAAATGTCTTTATACTTTGTTTTTTGTGATCTATAAGAGCCCTTTTCAGCACAAAAGAAAGGTATTTTATTGTAATAGTGACTTTGTTAGTATCAAATAGAGTTAAAAAATGTATTGTTAATACAACAAACATCTGTTTGTACTGGTTTGCATCAGTATGGGGAGGAAGAATGGCTGGCGGGTGGAAAAGAAAGTCTCTGGGATGTTAGGTATGAGGCATAATCAAGGACAAAGAAAGTTTATTCTGCATCTTGTGGAGAAAAGATCTCAAAGACATTTAGTCCCTTTGATTGACCATGATGTAAGGCCTGGATCCTCTGTGACCAGCGGAGTACTTACCTTGTACTGGTGTAACCATTACACTGTCAACCACAGCAGGTGGTATGCAGATCCCCAAACTGGTTCCCATACTCAGCATGTTGAGAGAGCCTGGAGATCCTCCCCGAGCAGATCTGGAGGCTTAGAGGCTTAGTTTTCTGACCACCTTTCTGTGATTGAGCAAACTGAACGGCTTGCAAAGACACACGAGAAGATTATGGTGCATCAGCAGACTGATTCATGACATTTCCAGAAAGGGGCGTTGCTAGGCATAAAGCTTTACTGGGGTACAGGCCCCCTGCCACATATACCCCTCTACCACACACACACACACACACACACACACACACACACACACACACACACACACACACACACACACACACACACACACACACACACACTGCCCCATGCCACTACCACATTCCTATGGAAATATTAATTGAGCTATGGTTCATAGAAAATGATGAGTCATATCAGGGCTCATTTCATTTGAGTTAAACATGCGCCTGTTTTTCCAATCACTAGCTTTTAGCACCAGTCTGTCCGGGGCTGCGACTGGAAGACATGAAGAGCTTTTCCATGCTAGTGGGAGGTCATTCTAACTCATGTAAAAGTCACATATTATGTAAAATCCACTTTCTGAAGGTTTTCTAACATCATTTGTGTCCTTGTAACCTGTATGAGGCCCAAAAAATGAGAAAATTCTGTCTCCTCTCTCACTGCTTGCTCTTTTTAATGAATGTGTGCTCTAACGGGTGAGTCTGAGATCTTCACGAAGGGAAATAACCACTGCCTCTGGTAGTGGATACCGTCTTTGTCCCGCCCCCCGCTAGCTGAGCCTGCCCACTAAAATTACCAAGTGGGCGCCAACGAAAGCCGGATCCTCTCCCAGAGAGGAGCGTGGCCAGGCTCCACTCAAGAACATTTAAAGGTCCAGACACAGAAACAGCTCATTCTCATTAGAGCTCACTAGAGCCACACTGGAACGATGAAGGACCAAGGCTGAATTTGAGATAATACACTTTGAAAACAATGTTGTTGGACCTCTGACACCCATATGAAATAGTTGAAATAATGTATAATATGGGACCTTTAATGCAGTATTATGAGCTCATTTAATTTATTTCCAATCAGACATTCACACTAAAGAGACATTCTCTAAAGAGACAAAACTGTAAACCCTATCTGTACGTGTCCAGCAGAAAATAGGTGTTAGAAGTGGTGCTTGAGGTTGTGAAGGGAACTTGAATGACGTCATGTTGGTGACACAGACTAACATTGCAGGACTTCCTGGTGAAAAACGACTGCTATAGTGTGAAAGTCAAACAGATGCCTGTCAAGATGAAAAGCAGAAAACTGCAGCGATGTGTTGAGGGCGTTCACTATTCGCTCTTTAAGCTGTGAATTCACAGCGTTTCTTCCAACAATGTGCTTGACAGTGTTTTCACACAGCGTTTGCTTCATGTCTTCCATGTATCTTTGGCATCAAAGAGCTCTGAAAGCCTTTTTAGTCACTGAACTTGGTCTTTTCCAGACTGTGTTTGACGGTCTCCAAGGGGGTTCTCATAGTCTGACTGCAGTATTCTTTAAAATGTCTAAGGAAGCAGAGAGCCGACAGCATTAAAAATAGAAGATAAAACGGATGGAGCTAGAAGAGTCCTCGCTCTGCATGCGCAGACTGGTTAACTACCAACACACAGATCAACAATGTCATGACGACACCAGATCCAGGAAGGAAAACCTCCATCAAAACCAGAACCAGGAAGGAAAACCTCCATCAGAACCAGAACCAGGAAGGAAAACCTCCTTCAGAACCAGAACCAGGAAGGAAAACCTCCTTCAGAACCAGATCCAGGAAGGAAAACCTCCTTCAGAACCAGAACCAGGAAGGAAAACCTCCTTCATAACCAGATCCAGGAAAGAAAACCTCCATCAAAACCAGAACCAGGAAGGAAAACCTCCATCAGAACCAGAACCAGGAAGGAAAACCTCCTTCATAACCAGATCCAGGAAAGAAAACCTCCTTCATAACCAGATCCAGGAAAGAAAACCTCCATCAAAACCAGAACCAGGAAGGAAAACCTCCATCAGAACCAGAACCAGGAAGGAAAACCTCCTTCATAACCAGATCCAGGAAAGAAAACCTCCATCAAAACCAGAACCAGGAAGGAAAACCTCCATCAGAACCAGAACCAGGAAGGAAAACCTCCTTCATAACCAGAACCAGGAAGGAAAACCTCCTTCATAACCAGAACCAGGAAGGAAAACCTCCTTCATAACCAGATCCAGGAAGGAAAACCTCCATCAAAACCAGAACCAGGAAGGAAAACCTCCATCAGAACCAGAACCAGGAAGGAAAACCTCCTTCAGAACCAGATCCAGGAAGGAAAACCTCCTTCAGAACCAGAACCAGGAAGGAAAACCTCCTTCAGAACCAGATCCAGGAAAGAAAACCTCCATCAGAACCAGAACCAGGAAGGAAAACCTCCTTCAGAACCAGATCCAGGAAAGAAAACCTCCTTCAGAACCAGAACCAGGAAGGAAAACCTCCTTCAGAACCAGATCCAGGAAGGAAAACCTCTTTCAGAACCAGATCCAGTAAAAAAAAACCTCCTTCAGAACCAGAACCAGGAAGGAAAACCTCCATCAGAACCAGAACCAGGAAGGAAAACCGCCTTCAGAACCAGATCCAGGAAAGAAAACCTCCTTCAGAACCAGAACCAGGACGGAAACCTCCTTCAGAACCAGAACCAGGAAGGAAAACCTCCTTCAGATCCAGAACCAGGAAGGAAACCTCCATCAGAACCAGAACCAGGAAGGAAAACCTTCATTAGAACCAGAACCAGGAAGGAAACCTCCATCAGAACCAGAACCAGGAAGGAAAACCTCCATCAGAACCAGAACCAGGAAGGAAAACCTCCATCAAAACCAAGAAGGACGGCCATCTTCCTGGACCGGTAGGGGTGGAGCGGACAGGAAAAAGGGTGAACCAGCAGCAGAACTCTGATCCAGGGATTCCTGCTGAGAAAGAAGAAGAGAAACACAAATGAATGACAACTAAAGGATGGATCAGGGTCACCAAGCCAGACCTGCTAGAAGATTTATCAGGAAGGAAAGTTTGAAGATGATCTGAAGGTAGAGAGGGGGTCTGATACCTGAAGCCCGACTGGGAGCCGGTCCAGAGAGGGGGGTCCCATAGCTGAAGGTTCTGCTTCCTGAAGCTGAACCTGTCAGTTTTACGTGTATATGTCTGCTGGGGAAGAAGTCTCTTCATGGCGCTTTGAGATGAATCAGTTTGCCAGAGAAAATTCTGAGTTTCAGGATTCAGAGACTGCATTATGATCTTAAAGGCTCTTTGCTACAGCAGAGCTCTGCTCCAGTGAGCTCCGTCAATTCCAGGAGAAGCTCTGCTAGGTTTGGCCTCCGACTCCAGTTCAGGAAGTCGGGATGGAAACCTGCTCAGCCTGCGAACCACAAACATGAAATAATCTGTAGGAAGGTAAACGAGTTCAGCCGGACCAGAAAGATGTGAGGATCACCAGACAGAAAAGCTGAAGCTGTGAAGTGTTTGCTGGTAAACGCCTCCAGATGAGTTCCATTAAATCAGCAGAATAAGTTTTTGTGAAGCTGAAATAAAATGTAAGGAAGGGATATAACATACAATAAACCGCCATCACCTCTTCACAAACAACAGAACATGATCTCAGAAATGAATCTCCACATTTTCTGTAATGTTTCATCCTGCTAGTAATGGCCTGGTCTGCTCTTTCTATTTCTGACATCCTGTGAGGACTGCATCCCACGCAGAGAGCCCGAGGCCAGCACAGATCCAGACTGATAGCCAGGGTGACATAATAGGACTTAATGACTGCAGCCCACTCTGATGCTACACATGCATTACCTCTTCACCATGTCATCTTCTTATTTTCCTCTCCTCCGCCTTCCCCGGTCATGTTTACCACGCACGCTGCTCGTGTGGCGAGCTCTTTGCTGTGTGGAGTCGTCCATCCAGCTGAAACGTATCTTTGCTTAGTGGCTGCAAATGTGGAGAGATTCAAGCAAATCTGACCTTAAACATGTAGAGTCTGCTTGCATCTCTAAGTGAGAGTGTGTAGAGTGGGTGTGGATGACAGGGTATGCTGCTCATTAGGATGCATAAACTGCCAGGAACGTATTACTCACTACAATTATAACACATCCAGAGAAATGGTGGGTTCATCCAACACATTATTGTTGTGGATGTAAAGAAGAAAATTCTCAAGTTGTGCTTATTTAAGAGAAGAGTCCAGCGTTTAAGGTAATTATTATGTAGAAGGACTTGGGCTTAAGAGATATTACACTGTAATGTCTGAGCGTTAATGTCAAAGTCAATTTCCTCACATGTACAAGTCATACGGAGGAATGGAGATCACGTTTCCCACTGCTCCGCGGTGAAGACGGGACATTTCAACACTGAAGTAACCTTTAAAGATAAAAAACTGCACAGGTACAACAAATATGTGAAAAAGAAAAACGGAGACTACTGCAGATAAAACTGCCAATAAAACAAATTCATCTGAAAATATCTAAACAGCAAGAAAGCAAACTTCCGTGTTCTCCTGATCAACTCAACTATTATCAGTAAAAAAAAACTGAACAGGGTTAATAAATGAAGTGTAAAGATAGTTCAGATTGTTGAACTCCACAGTGAAACGCTGCGTGAAGGTGGATCGTTTGAGCTACATGAGCCGTGCACGCTCCTCTTCCACGTCATGACGAGACATCAGATTTTTTTTATCTGTGCACGGCCCTGCATCCATTCCTCTACGTCAGATTACTCACTAACCCACCAGATGAAGGAAATTACACGAACGAGCACAACCACCGCGTGGACTCGGTGTCCTGAGATTTGCATGAAAATGTCTCAGCATTTTCTAACGTCCCTCCGGTCCTCTGTGAAGAGGAACCCTCAGATAAAATACCGGACTCTGCGTGGATCACAGCGTGATTGTTGTTGTTTCCATCTGACCAGAGCAAGCCGACTTTTCCCTCATTAAACATGCTCCATCTCCACCTGCTGCTTTCAGCCTTCCTCCCTGTACACGCCTCTGTGTAGTAGACAGTAGAAGGGAAATAGCTTCTAGTATTTGGAATTTGCATTTTAAACCTCAGTTCTCTATTTCCATAGCTACCAACCCACCAGCTCACCTCCTAACTTTGTCTTTTCTCCTGATTATTCTCTTAGAAGAAGGGACGAAAGCAGCCAAGCTGGTAGGAAGCTGACGGTCTCAGGAGGCGGATTTCCGACGTGGCAGAAGGTAATCAACCTCCTATTCAGCCCGGCAGCCTTTCATTCATCCGAGCTGTGGAGGGAAAGTGAAAACGCTGCTGGGGAGAGGAAGGGACACTGGTGTGAGCTGCATGGAAGGAGGATGAGGAGATATTCAAACCAAAGGAAGATAAATGAGATAACAGCTGCTACGTTAATGTGGGATATCTCACAGTCACATGCAAACAGGTGTGGTGAAAAGAACTGTGACGTGTTAAAAGATGAAGAAACACCCGCCTGCTTTTCAACATTCAACATATTTATGCTATATATATATATATATATATATGTATATATGGTTATTTTAATCAGATTAATTACAGCTTACAAATGAATCATGATTAACGTCCATGTGTGACTCTGCCTGAAATCTGCTTGTTTTTACTGCATCGTATCACCAGAACGAGCCGATGCTACAAATATTTACTGTTAACTGAGCTTCTCTTGGGTAAATGTCAGATGTCCAAAGGTCAGTAAATGCAGCATGTAATGTACTTCTATATGTTCTAAATCATCTCTACCATGTTTTAGATCATAATTCAGAACTTATATAACATCATCTCACCAACCGTCTCCATGGTGATAATTTCTGTCCTAAATGCAGCAGATGTGACGACTGAAGTTAAACAGCCGACATTGATGAAGAAACTCTGATAAAACTGATGATCTGGATAAAAACAGCTTTTTCTTTTATCATTAAAGTGTGAGTGTTTGTGCAGCAGTGATAAAAGTCCTACAGCAGCATCACCCAAAGTAAACACCTGCTGGTAAAACACATCATTGGCTGTTTGTTGTAAAAAAATTACCAAGAGTCTGGTTTGAGTAAAAGTGTAACAAAATTTATTAAGGCAGAAAAGAGTTTAAAACAAAATTACTTGCAAGTATGAGAGCAGTTGACTGACTTTGCATGAAGCTAGAGGACTGCTGAAAACAGTGCAGACAAAACTTTTATTCTTCTCTGTTTGCTGCGAAGGTCAGAGCTGGTAAGGCCAGGAACAGAAGACTGATTGGAGCCATCTCTCTCCAGTTCAGAGAGGAGATTTGTAAATCTAAGAACTGGTGCAGGCTGAGATCATAAACAACCCATGATATCTAAAAGAGGTACAATCTGCCCCAAGATGTGCGTCTTCAAAGTAGCAGCCTGTACTTTCTCCTGTCAGAGGCCTGGGAAGAGGTGGTCAGTCTGACCTTGCAGTGAACTCACACAAGCAGGAGGAATGGACATCTGGATATGAAATACAAATTTAATATAAGATCAAGCAATCAGTGTAAGACAAGAACACCCAGTCCATGAACGTGATATAAATGGAATAACAAACATAAATGGATAAAGGAAATGAGTACAAGTGTGATTACGATACGAGTATATTATGAGTATATAGGTCAAAGCAACATAATTTCTTCCACACTGTGGAATCTTCTCACCGGGAAAAGAATGGATGGTAAAACATCCTCATTCTCCACGAGAAGTGTAGTGGCTCTTCTTGGGGCGGTGTGGGAGTGAATCCCCTGATTTGCAGTGTACTGCTGGCAGAAAGCCTTGTGTGCTGTGCCTCTTTGAGGGTGTGTGACCTGCTTTCTTTTGTGTACAGAGTTGGTGTATGGGACGGCGAAGGAGCTGTCCAGCCCGCTGAAGTGTCCCTGCTGATCCGCCGGCCCGGACGTCTTACTTCAGAAATTGATTTTATTAATTCCAAATAAACTTTTGTATTCAGTTATTTTAAACGGCTTGTGGTGGGTACTCTTTTACCTCTGAAACCGGACCAGACCGGATAAACAAAGGTGGTGGCAGCAAAAACATCTAAGATTGGAAGAATTACTACAATATGTCCATATATCGTTTCATCGCTTCTACCAAACCCCTTCGTCGATGCTGCTGCCATGATTCATCCATGAATGAATGAACTGCTTGTCTGTGTGCTGCCCGTCTGGTGGTGGGCGTGGCCAAGGAGCAGCAGCGTTGCTAACAGGCTGCGCTCACAACAGGCAGAAATGTCGTGTTTTTAATGTCGGACAATCAGCCCTTGAACATTTTCGTGTCGTCAACGAAATCTCATAATAGAGATGGGATTTATGACTCTTTGAAGGGAGCCAATCCTTTCAAAGAGCCTTTCAAAAGACTGGATCGTTCTCACAATATCTTACAGATTTTCACAATATATAAGAATGACAAACAATCAAAATATGTACCTATATAAAATCTACTTTACAAGATTAAAATATAGATAAAAAAGGATAAACCTGAGCAGTCAGTGTAAATTCTAGTAAATGTTTTGGATAGAACTCACAGTATTTGTTTCTGAACAAATCTCTGTGTCCATCGATGCCTCACATGAATGGAGCGTGTTGGACATCAGACTTCTATTATGTCACATGTTATTTATTTTATTTTCATTTTACTCAACTGTGCTACTTTTTATTTATTTATTTATTTATTTATTTATTCATTCAGTCATTTTTAGCTGGGGGGTCTGGGCTTGGCGTGTGTGTGTATACGTGTGTGTGTGTAACAGTGAAAGATTTCATTGAGTGTTTTTATTCTTATGTTTTTAATCATGTAAAGAACTTTGTGTTGCCTATGGCATGAAAGCGCTTTATAAATAAAGTTAGATTTGATTTGATGAAGGCAGTGTCGAAAATTTGTATATATAAAGAATGGCTCACAAATGAACGGGTCACAGCTGTGAATCGGTTCCCATCGTTCATTTAAAAGAGTCGTTCAAAGAATCGATTCGTTCATAAACGTCTCATCATGTTTTCGTCATCAGAGAGCCATTTTTAGCTCATCACCGTCTCGTTATCGTCATGAAAAAAAGGTAAATAAATAAATTCGTTCATCGTTGACGAAAACACTGATTAAGAACCAGGTGGTTTTTGTTAAGACTACTCCAGAAAATCCTGCACCGCAGCCCTGAACTCCCTCCATCCCTCAGCTCCACACCCACCTACTGCAGAACTTCTGCAGGTGGACTGACCATGCATTGTTCTGGAAGTCAGAGGTGTACAAGGTGATCAAGAATGCACAGTCCAGTGGCCCCAGATGTCACATGGTCCATCTGGGCAAACTGTGGACCATCTGTCAGGTAATCAACCATCCAGGAGACGGTGGCCATGTCTACACCCACCACTCACACTTTCTCCTTCAGCAGGAGAGGCTGGATGCAGTTGAAAGCACTGGAAAAACAGGGATCCACCAAGTGTGAATGGACCCTCTGCAGCAGGTAGATAACAACATCATCCACAGCCAGGTATGGTTGAGGTCTGAAACAGAGAAGGATGGAGCTAAAAGATCCAGAGACCTTGTATTATGTGACCTTCGGGATGGCGTGGCCTTATGTTGGCTGTGCAGCTCACTGCTGGATACTTTATGTGCTTAATAATATGAGGAAATTGTGATGATCTTCTACTTATTCCTCCTTGTACCAAGAGCAGGCCTTGTCTATTTTTAGCATCGTCTGGTTTCCCAGCAAGGCCTGTTTAATGAGGCTGTTGCATAGCAATAAATCTAATTAGAAGGATGTTTCATGTTTATTCAGATTTCTCTTACATCACATTTGAGAGTTGCAGAGTTCTTGTCCACTGAATCCAAGGTTTTCCATCTGGACGTGGTGCAGACTTGTGCAGTAAGGATGGATGTTTCTTTCATCCTGCAAGCGTGGAGCATGCAGTGCAGCAGTCGTCAGGGCACTTAGCTGCTCTATACATGCTCGTAGCCCCCCACTTTGTATTCCTCTGTCTGAAAAAAATGCAAGCGAAGGGCCTAATTTTCAATGCACTGCTTTATTTAAAGAAACATTGTTAATATTTAATGTGATTAAGTGTGTAAGATAACCTACTTAGAGGCAGCACATTCAGTTGCACAGTCCACATGCAAGGAGTGAAGAAATGTTATTACACAGCCAAACATCTGCAGTTACTGTTCAGTTCACTGCCACTTTTTAGCCTTTACTTGTGACTCTGTGTTTTTATATGAGCAACAGATGAAGAAGAAAGGAAAACGAGAAATGATGGAATCACATCCAGAGTTCTGGACTGCATCTCTGGATCACTGCCTTCAGCAGATTCAGCTTCATCCTCCAACCTCCCAGAAGAAGCTGTCAGAGCATCAAGGACACATACTGCAGAAGGACTTACTGCCTCAGCTTCTCTTCAGGTTTATGCACCAAAAACAGAAAAGTGTATACGAAGGGGCAAATTCTGATCATGGGTAACAGAAAGGTCTGTGGTGGACTTGTGTGGTCCATGGTTTCCTTCATCTCTGCAGAGCGGTGGGTGTAGTCAACCTAACCTGGGTTCTCCAGTTCAGGAACTGTTTTCAGTAAACAGTCTAACAGGTGAACACAGGGAGGACGTCCTGGATACGCTCTCCGGGAAGTGCAAAACTATTACATGAAGTGATACACATTTACATAATAGAAACCATGTTTACATTTACTAAACAAAAGTACAATGTCAAAACACTGTTTACCACAGACTAAACAACTTTACATTTCAGGGAAATAAATAAAACAGCTGCAAAAAACATGAAACACTTTCAATCCTTGATGCAAACTTAGATCAGCACCTGCAAAACAAACACTTTTAACAACAATGCAGCTTTACATCAACATGAAACACAAGTTCAGGGAAGACAATTCATGATTTTCTTCGCTTCTTATAGGTGCTCATAAGATGCTCCCTCTCCTCTTTAGTCTGCAGGACACGCCGTCCATGTTTCCACAAACTAGTTCACATCTTCATCCAGGTTTCCACTTTGCCTCTGACCATTTTAAATGAGCTTTGGTCCAGAGAAGACGGAAGAAGCTGGTTCTGGATCCTGTTCACATCTGGCTTCTTCTCTGCATGATGGAGCTTTAACCTGCATTTGTGGGTTTCAGGGTGAACTGTGTTCACAGACAGTGGTTTCTGGAAGTCTTCCTGAGTCCATGCAGTGGTTTCCAGTAGAGGATCATGTCTGCTTTTAATGCAGAAGATCACCAGCATCCAGCCTTGTCCCAGCACACAGAGATTCCTCCTGATTCTCTGAATCCTCTGATGATATTCTACACTGTAGATGGAGGATCTTCAAAGTCTGAGGAACATTTTTCTAATATTGTTCCACAGTTTTAGATCCAGTTTGTCTCAGATTGGTGAAGCTCTGTCCATCGTTCCATCTGAGAGACTCTGCCTCTCTGAAATGCTCCTTTTATACCCAGTCATGTTACTGACCTGTTACCAGGTAACCTGATGAGTTGTTAAATGCTCCTCCAGGTGTTTCTGGTTTGTTCCAGGTACTTTTCCAGCCTTTTGTTGCTCCTGTTCCAACTTTTTCCATCAGATTTACTATCAGCTCATATTTTCATCACATGGTGAAACATCTCAGTTTCATCCTCTGATGTGTTTTTATCTTCTACTGAGAATAAAATATGACCTGATGATTCTTCTTTGTTACATTTCTTTTCACAGTGAGTGTACCAACTTTTTTTGTAGGTTGGATTCAGTCTGTCATCAGACTCCAGCTCGGAGTACTGACATAGTATTCATATTATTATAAGAGGAATAAATGTAGGAACACATATAACACATATGTTTCTGTAACATGACTTGTGTGTGAGCCATTGTGAGTTCAACCACCATAAATAGAATCAGCAGCTTCAGTCGTTGCCTCTTATTGCTTCAGTCTACAAAGAGAAAACAAAACAACTGATAGAGAAACCTGCTTTTATTATTATTATTATTACAATCATTATTATTCTGTCATCCAACTATTTCTTATACGTTATATAAGAAATGCAAAGGAGAGAAAGAAGCAGTATAAAAAGATTAAGCAGCAAAATGCATCAAATATAGCTCATCTTCAGACATGTAAACTTGAAATCAAAAACACAATAACACGACAAATTTCATGAATCATTCAGATCTGAAGTCACTTGGAACAGATCAGTGGTGCTGTGTGTTATCCAGATTATTCTGATCCTACGTGGTGAAAGGGAAGCTAGGTAAGTGAAGTTACTTCTAGCCCAAGGCAAACAGAAACATCTCTGATCATTGTTATAATGATGAGGGGGCTGGAAGACGTGGAGGACGACGCTTTCATCAGCCATCAAACATTGATGTGTTGGTGTATAAAGGCAGTCTGTCTGATGACAAACAGCCCTGCAGGGCTAGGATAAGCTGGCCTTAATGCTGAGCCACAAACCAGTCATGATCAGAAGAGTTTAACTGGTCAGTCTGGTTACCTGAACTTTATTTAAAGGGGAACAGAGGATGAACTGCATCTCTGGTGAGAACCAGTTCTCTGTGTGTGAACAGATTAAACCCAGTGTTGTTTATACTGGGACTTTTACCAGCGCAATGGAGAACCCGGTGAGGCGCCGTCTCTGCTCTGAACTAAACGCAAACCCTTCAGAAACCGTGTTGTAGGTCAGGAGAGATTAGCTCCTTGAATTTAGGATGTTCTGTCTGAAGATATGCAGGAAGTTTCATAGATGCTAGGTCTTTGGTCCGTGTTGTGTTCATGTTTTAAACAAATCCCAGCAGTTAGTTTGGAGGTGGAGCCACCTCTGACTAAAGAGTTCCCATGACTGGAACGGTGAGAGATGGATTAACCTCTGCGCTTAAAGAAAAAGAAAATCAGACAAAAGAAAAGTTTCTTAATTCATGCAAGATGTACTTCTACATAGTGGGACAGTGGTTCAGTCGTCCTCCTGAGGGTTTGCTGGAGAGACCACAGGGTGGGATTCATGCGGTTCAGGGAGAAGAGGCAGCTCCGGACTTTAAGAGATGTTTCCCCCGTTTCTCTGCTCGATGGGCTCTCCTTTCTGAGACAGCAGGAATGACTCCCACACAGCCAGACACTAAAAAGTAAAGTTCATCATTATTCACATGAAACCCAAGGAGGCGAAACACTCCCCAGCCATGACCATTAGATCAGTATGGTCCGTTAAAGGTGCACTGGGATCTGACTGCAGCATGTCCATCATCCTGAATGTGTGAAAGAGTTTAAATAGTGGTGGTTTCGGCCATTTCTGTAGTTGACAAGTTTTGTTTAGTCATTTTTCTGCTCCAAAACTGTCAGACTGGATGGTCTCTGCTGGTCTACAGCAGACATCAACCTTTTAATGCCATATATCATATTTCATACAGTTTCTTAGACCTATTGCATCACCATAGGGTAAAAACCCTTTTCTATACAACCCCACAGTTGTCTTCTGCCGCCTGGTGGATACCTTTGGCGCTACAATAATTATGACATATAACATTGTAATATGCATTTCATCATTATTGTTATTGTTGTGTAAGTTCCTAAAGGACCAAAAAAAGACCTTAAAAAAAAGAATAGCATGTTTTGTAACTACCATTTCTTGATTTAGGCTTTAAAGGGTTAAAACCGAATCCCAATATTCTTAGACTGAGGTCTGAGCTTTGACCACACCATCTTAAGACATTTAAAGGTGTCCACTTATCCCACTCTGGTGTGGTTTTACCAAGATGTTCAGGGTCATGCTGTCCTAGATCAAAATTATCTGGAAATCTTGTATATCAATATTCATCCATCCATCCATCCATCCATCCATTTTCTGCCGCTTAAACGGAGTCGGGTCGCGGGGGCCGCTGCCTAAGCAGGGAAACCCAGACTTCCCTCTCCCCGACCACATTCACCAGCTCATCTGGGGGATCCTGAGGTGTGCTCAGGCCAGCCGAGAGATGTAGTCCGTCCAGTGTGTCCTAGGTCTCCCTCGGGGCCTCTTTTCGGTGGGACGTGCCCGGAACACCTCACCAGGGAGGCGTCCAGGAGGCATCCTAACCAGATGCCCGAACCACCTCATCTGGCTCCTCTCGATGTGGAGGAGCAGCGGCTCTACTCTGAGCCCCTCCTGGATCACCGAGCTTCTCACCCTATATCTAAGGGAGAGCCCGGCCACCCTGCGGAGAAAACTCATTTCGGTAGCTTGTATTCGAGATTTTGTTCTTTCAGTCACTACCCACAGCTCGTGACCATGGGTGAGGGTAGGAACGTAGATCGACCGGGTAATCAACAGGTTTGCCTTTTGGCTCAGCTCCCTCTTCACCATGACAGACCGATGCAGAGTCCGCATCATTGCAGACGCCGCACCGATCCGCCTGTCGATCTCCATCCTTCCCTCACTTGTGAACAAGACCCCGAGATACGTGAACCCCACCACTTGGGGCAGGACCTCATTGCCAACCTGGAGAAGGCACTACACCCTTGTCTGGCTGAGGACCATGGTCTAGGATTTGAAGATGCTGATTCTCTTCCCAGCCGCTTCACACTCGGCTGCGAATCACGACCCGTTGAAGCCAACAGAACCACATCATCTGCAAAGAGCAAAGACCCAATCCTGAGGCCACCGAACCAGATCCCCTCAACACCTCGGCTGCGCCTAGAAATTCTGTCACAGAATCTGTGACAAAGGGCAGCCTTGGCAGAGTCCAACCCACACTGGAAAAGATTCTGATTTACTGCCGGTGATTCAGACCAAGCTCTGACACCGCTCGTACAGGGACCGGACAGCTCGTACAAGCGGGTCCAGCACTCCATACTCCCGGAGTACCCCCCACAAGAGTCCCCGGGGGACACAGTCGAAAGCCTTCTCCAAGTCCACAAAGCACATGTAGACTGGTTGAGCGAACTCCCATGCCCAATCATACACCCTGAAGAGGGTGTAGAGCTGGTCCACTGTTCCACAACCAAGACGAAAACCACACTGCTCCTCCTCAATCTGAGGTTTGACTATCCAACAGACCCTCCTGCCCAGCACCCCTGAATAGACCTTACCAGGGCTGCTGAGGAGTGTGATCCCCCTGTAGTTGGAGCACACCCTCCAGTCCCCCTTTCTGAAGAGGGGGACCACCACCCCAGTCTGCCAGTCCAGGGGAACTGTCCCCAAAGTCCATGCAATGCTGCAGAGGCAAGTCAGCCAAGACAGCCCTACAGCATCCAGAGCCTTAAGGAACTCTGGGTGGCCCTAATCCAAGCCCCAGGGCCTTGCCACTGAAGAGCTTTTTAACCACCTCAGTGACCTCAGCCCCAGAGATGGGAAAGCCAACACCAGGGTCCCCAGACTCTACTTCCTCATCGGAAGACGTGTTGGTGGTATTGAGAAGGTCTTCAAAGTATTCTCTTCAGCACCTCACAACGTCCAGAGTTGAGGTCAGCAGCCCCCCAACCCCACTGTACACACACAGCACCATCCGGCTCCCTTCCTGAGCCGCCGGATGGTGGACCAGAATCTCCTCGAAGCCATCTGGAAGTCATTCTCCATGGCCTCTCTCAAACTGCGGCCTAGAGTGTCGTGGTGCCAAGTGCACATGTGGACATTCTTATGCCTGAACAAGGTGTTTGTTATGGACAATCCATGATGAGGACAGAAGGCAAACAACAAAACACCCCTCGGATTCAGATCAGGGGGGCCAATCCCCCTAATCACGCCCCTCCAGGTCTTGCTGTCATTGCCCATGTGAGCATTGAAGTTCCAAAGCAGAACGAGGGAGTTCCCAGAAGGAGTGCTCTCCAACACCCCCTCCAAGGACTCCCTATGGCCCCTCCTACAGGTGTTTAGCCCACGGAAGGGGGGGCCCATGTCACTCTTTCGGGCTGAGCCCCACCGAGCCCCATGGGCAAAGGCTTGGCCACCAAGCGCTTGCCTCCATGCCCCACCTCTAGGCCTGGCTCAAGAGGGGGGCCCGGTGACCTACGTCCGGGCAAAGGAAACCTGGGTCCACGATTTGTCGTCATCATATGGGTGTAAAATCAAACTTCTCAGGCCTTGCAAACAGAAATGTCTCCATCATGCAGAGTTTGTTCCAGATGACTTCTCAGGTCCAGCTAACAGAAACATCTCCACCATGCTGAGTTTGTCACTTTAGTTTTTCTGACCAAAATATCTTATGCCACATATCTGAGGAGTCTCTAAAAATTGAGTGACATGCAAAGATTTGGGCAATCCTAGTTAAAAAAAATACTGTTCCTGTAGGAGAAGACATGACTTCCACAAGGTACAAAGTTAAAGATGCAACATTCCCTTTTTAATTTAAGCAGCATCAACATATTATTTTTGTTTTGTATACTTTTAAAAATGAAAAATAGTAAGCAGCACCCTGCAAAAGTATGGGAACCCCAGGAGAGTTGAGCTCCCAGACCTTTATTAGCCTACTAGGGTTACAGATAGTTCACACTCATCGTTAAGAAAGGCAAATGATACTGCTCATACTCAGGCTCCTCTAACCTTCACCTAACACTCAGCAGCCACCGCTTCCTCTAAGCAGTTGTCAGCTCTCAGAAAATGAAGATTGTTGAAGCCCATGAATTTGGAGAAGACTACAAGAGGATAGCAAAGAGTTTTCAGGTAATGTCATAAAGAAATGGTAGTTAACAGGAACAGAAAGAGTCTTGGTAGGCCACAAAAAGCATCTGTAAGCTGTGATACTAGATACTAACATCACAGGGATCCCAAACTACTGCCTTTCCCAAATTAAACTTTTTCTTTTTCTGTCATATAAAAAATGTGAACTATAAAAATAAAAAGATGATTTTGCCTAAAGTATAAAGGGAATAATAATATTTAACATCATCTACTTGTTGAACACATGTAATTAACAGTATTTGGGATTTCCATCATCTTTCACATGACACCAGTTTAATAACATCACAGTATTGTGTATGATTCAAACTGAAGTCAGTAGTTAGCTGATGAGTTATGGCATCCCATGGAGCAAAGGTTATGATAGTGTTTTCTTACTGCAGCACAACTTCTAACTCTTTTGCCATCTCATCGGCCGAGTTGCCGTGCAGCTCATCGTCTGTGTGTATGTGTGTTACCGATGACCTGACAGAGCAAATCACAGTTTTATGGCATAAAAGCAGTTATCTAGATGGCAAGAGAGACAGGGAAGCATGCAGCCGGAAAGTGGAAATGACAGGCACACACCAGCAAACACAAACACCTGTAAAAGCCAATCTGTGAACCTGGGTTCCACTCTGTCAGAGCACATCAATAAGACGAAGTCCGTTTCTCCAGGGTAATAGCAGTTTGTTTAGAAGCAGCAATAATTCAGCGTCAACCCGCCGACACTCCATTTAACAGCCAATTTCTCTCCGTGGCACCTACAGGACCTTGGCAGAGGAGGACGGAGATGTGGTCATGAAGATAAATATAGGAGGAAAACCGTCACCGGTCAAATGAAACTTAACTAGAAAAAAATAAAAATGATGATTTGAGATGTTTTTCCACTCTTATGTAACCGTTACATCTCATCAATTCAGTCAATTTTCTGAGAAAAACAAAAACCTGCAACATGCTGAAGTCATGCACACCTATAACAAACACGACCAGTTTATTTTCTAGATTGTTTCCTGAAGATGAAGAACAGACGAGGTACGTGTTCAGTCTGAGGGTCCAGACTTCTGCAGAGCTTCTGCTGATTTACTAGCTTGATTGGACTGTTTATCTACAACTCAATGAGAGTACTGTTAGCAGAGCTTTTTTTTGGAGAAGCACATTAAAATCTTAGAAGTGTTGCTTTTGGCTACAGGGGCTATTTCTAACAAAGCAAAGCCCTAAATCTGTCCAGGATCTAGCTAGCTAGCAGAAGACAAAGGGAGTGAGAGACGAGGAAATAGCTGAACATTAATGTGACAAGAGCAGAAGCTGCTGGAGGAAAAAGGGCTGAATTATTCATGGCTTAGTATTGCTAACTGGACAGTCTGGAAGCAGTCTTTACAGTCAGGGAATAAAGATACACCAATTCACCTGGAAATCTTTAAACCTTTAAAGATACTAAACTTAACTTTTCTCATTTTCTCTGCGACAAGTTCTAATGTTTCTATGCTGAATCAGTGGACGTTCAAAACGGAGGGTTTGTTTGCATCTGTTTGATGATAAACCAGATAATTCTGATCTAGTTGTGTGAAGTAAAACATCACGCAGCGTCCTGGATGAAAAAACTGCATAGTGCATTTTTTTCCAGTCATGGACGCTGATGGACAGCAGCGGCTTCAGAAAAGCACGATAGATGTCACTGAGCCATCAAACCAGCCTGGAACGCAGAGTTTGAAGGTCAGCGACGTGGGTCTTTAATTCTACGTTTAATCTGTACTTAATTACATAATAAACATTTACAGTTTTATTCCGGTGGGATGTTAGGTTATTCCTTATTGCTCTATATCAGTGGTTCTTAACCTGGGTTCGACCGAACCCTAGGGGTTCGGTGAGTCGGTCTCAGGGGTTCGGTGGAGCCTCCGCCGCAGAGGTCCACCCCTCAGTCTAGTCTGCAGTTAGTGAAAGCGTCCTGCTCTGAGATTTCCAACCAGTCTGCTTTGAGGTCGCTGGTTTATGCAGCAGAGTGAGACCTCCCTATCAGACCGCTAGGGCTGTATATGTGTCTGAGTGAGACTCCCTACCGGTCCGCTTTGAGAGCGCTGGATAAGCAGCAGAGTGAGACCTCCTTCTCAGTCGGGACCACACATCGGAATTAGCCCGTTATCTCCCGAGCGCCGATCCAGGCAAATAAGGCGATCTAAAGGGTCGATCGCCGTACGGACTCACGACGTGGCGGCGGGGAACTGGTACTTTTACCCACTGTGATGACACGTTGTAAAACGGCTGTAAAGGAGTGGACGCGCTGCCAGCGTATCACTTCCTGTTTAACAACACCTTCTTTAATAACCCTCCATCTGACCAGCGGTGTGCGTCAGTGAACAAGGTGATATTAATGCACAATTCATTTCGTGCACCAGTAAAAAAAAATCATATTTTATTTTTTACTAAAGAAGGGTTCGGTGAAGGAGCATATGAAACTGGTGGGGTTCGGTGCCTCCAACAAGGTTAAGAACCACTGCTCTATATGAACTTAATGGACTTGGTTCATACCACAAACACATTTTCCATTCAATCGACCTGAACAAGGCTGCAAACCCATCCCAAGATGTAGAAATCACACTCCACCACGACTTCATATCTCCAGAGGGAGATATGAATTCATGCCAGACACAAGTAAGTGAACCCCCTACCAAATAAAAACTAAACCTTTCTGAACCCTGACTCGGGAAAATCAATTCCTGTTTTATAAAAGTCAGCACTGCATGTAAGGTCTCTGAGCAACTAAGTACCAGTACCGGGTCCAGACGGGTACCAGTACCGGCTCCAGACAGGTACCAGCGCCGGGTCCAGACAGGTACCAGTACCGGCTCCAGACAGGTACCAGTACCGGCTCCACCAGCTGAATGCACAAGTTCATGAGTGTAAAAAGTTACTATAGTGATGTCAACAAAGTATTTGTTTTACAACAACTTCAAAATATGCGTACAACAAATAACGATGCCATGAGCAACACCTGAAACAAAACACAACAGAACACGTGATCCGTTCTTTCCACCCCAACATGTTGGGTCTCTAACGAAACTAGAAAAGCTGCACTTTCAGATGATACCACACATAATCTTATCTTAGCTACACACACACACACACACATATACATATATATACACATATACATATACATATATATACATATACATATATATACATATATATATATATATATATATATATATATATATACACACATACATACATATATGTATGTATATATGATGTCCCTGCATCAGCGACTGGCCATGAGGTCTTTTACTGGTCAGTGTTTGATGGTCTGTAGCAGAAAACATATTTTATTCCAGATATGTGGTCTATTATTCTTTATAAACTCTCCTCTTACACCAACAACATCAGTGTAGGACAGCTGTCTCCACCACTAACATGAGTCTGTCAGCATCTTATGCAACAGCACCACGATTGTGAAAAGGTGGTCCTCCCCATCATTTCCCTCCCCTCTGCTCAGATGCAGACTCAGAGAAAAGCCATGCCAACACACTTCAGAAGGAGAAGCCCCACCCTCGGCCGGCTGACCGGTGTGACTTCAGAACTACATTTGTGCTTATGGGATGGCCCTGCGGTTGCAATACGGTCAAAACTGTTCCTCAGCAGGTTCATGACTTTTTAAAGATGAAACTCAACATCTCGTCACTTCTGGGGAACTTCATTTCTAAAACATTGTGTTGGTGCCCATGGGAACAATTCATGTCATGTCCAAACCTCCAGAAGATGCCCTGCTGCAATGAGGTAACCACGGCAATCTGAGGAGGCTCTGTCATCCATAAAAAGGCGCAGAAGTCTGGGAATCTGAAGGGATGATTATATCAGCTGGAACAGGGGATTATGTCTGAGAAACAGTCCAATCATTCATTTATTCTACCTCATCATTAACTCAGCTTAATCACTGTTAGTTGAGGTCATTCTGATATAGAGTAAATTAAATAAATGTTTCCTTTTTACAGGGCTAGGTCAATTATTAAACTATTACACGACTTGCACTATAACAGTGGTCTAAAACTGAACAAAGGAACTGAGACAAATCATTAATCACAATTATTTGTATGGTAAATAATCCACTAATACGCTGATTGCTGGAGTTACAGCAGATCCCAGGTCAGACCTACAACTATGCAAAAAAAACATGGCATTACAGATGTTTGGCTCATTCCTGGGTATAGACAATGATATGATGATCCTTCTACTCTGATGGTATTTGAAAACTTCAGACCAGACATGAAATTTCTCTAAAAAGCCTGAAATACCTGCACGTGAGAAGCTTTATCTTGGCTAGAAGACAAGATAACAGCCTGACACTTCCTTCTCTGTCCATCACAACCTGACACTGAACTTGCAGATCAACTGAGGGCTGGTTTCTTTAATGAGCATCTTTCTGGGACTGAGACGAGGTTTAGCATGTGCATGGAAAACAGAAGCAACCTGTCACAGGACAACGATTAGCCACGTGATTAACTAGAAGCACTCAGAGAGCTCAGACCTCCACCTTAGAAAGAATAATACTGTAATCAAGAATCAGTCTAGAACAGATGGTGTGGTTCACATGGGGATTTAAATATGGGCTGGCATGGGATTAGATGAGACAGCCTGACATCCCACGAGAATGACAGCAGGTTGTATGAGAGGTCTGGATCCAGCCACCTGAATCCTAACTCCGTATGAGAGGTCTGGATCCAGCCACCTGGATCGTACCTCCGTATGAGAGGTCTGGATCCAGCCACCTGAATCCTAACTCCATATAAGAGGTCTGGATCCAGCCACCTGAATCCTAACTCCATATAAGAGGTCTGGATCCAGCCACCTGGATCGTACCTCCGTATGAGAGGTCTGGATCCAGCCACCTGGATCGTACCTCCGTATGAGAGGTCTGGATCCAGCCACCTGAATCCTAACTCCATATAAGAGGTCTGGATCCAGCCACCTGAATCCTAAGTCCATATAAGAGGTCTGGATCCAGCCACCTGGATCGTACCTCCGTATGAGAGGTCTGGATCCAGCCACCTGAATCCTAACTCCGTATGAGAGGTCTGGATCCAGCCACCTGAATCCTAACTCCGTATGAGAGGTCTGGATCCAGCCACCTGAATCCTAACTCCGTATGAGAGGTCTGGATCCAGCCACCTGAATCCTAACTCCGTATGAGAGGTCTGGATCCAGCCACCTGAATCCTAACTCCATATAAGAGGTCTGGATCCAGCCACCTGAATCCTAACTCCGTATGAGAGGTCTGGATCCAGCCACCTGAATCCTAACTCCGTATGAGAGGTCTGGATCCAGCCACCTGAATCCCAACTCCGTATGAGAGGTCTGGATCCAGCCACCTGAATCCTAACTCCGTATGAGAGGTCTGGATCCAGCCACCTGGATCATACCTCCGTATGAGAGGTCTGGATCCAGCCACCTGAATCCTAACTCCGTATGAGAGGTCTGGATCCAGCCACCTGAATCCTAACTCCGTATGAGAGGTCTGGATCCAGCCACCTGAATCCTAACTCCGTATGAGAGGTCTGGATCCAGCCACCTGAATCCTAACTCCGTATGAGAGGTCTGGATCCAGCCACCTGAATCCTAACTCCGTATGAGAGGTCTGGATCCAGCCACCTGAATCCTAACTCCGTATAAGAGGTCTGGATCCAGCCACCTGAATCCTAACTCCGTATGAGAGGTCTGGATCCAGCCACCTGGATCGTACCTCCGTATGAGAGTTCTGGATCCAGCCACCTGAATCCTAACTCCATATAAGAGGTCTGGATCCAGCCACCTGAATCCTAACTCCGTATGAGAGGTCTGGATCCAGCCACCTGAATCCTAACTCCGTATGAGAGGTCTGGATCCAGCCACCTGAATCCTAACTCCGTATGAGAGGTCTGGATCCAGCCACCTGAATCCTAACTCCGTATGAGAGGTCTGGATCCAGCCACCTGAATCCTAACTCCGTATGAGAGGTCTGGATCCAGCCACCTGAATCCTAACTCCGTATGAGAGGTCTGGATCCAGCCACCTGCATCGAACCACTGTATTAGTCATATATGGGTCTCATACACACCTTGAACACAGAGTTCTCTACTTTTACTACTTTCACTATGAAACTGAACTAACTACAGATTTAAGACAACAGGACCGATACCCTGACTAAAGTTTTACAGTTTTATATTGAGGGATGATCTTTGTTTACATGTTGAATGTTTTTCCATCAGTGGCCATTAATATTAACGTCATCGTTTTTATGGCTCTTACATCCCCCCAACTCATCGTCTCCCTTCATTCCTCAGTCCTGACCTCTATCCCTGTGGTATAAACCCCTCTCAGGGAAAATAAGTTATTAGATTCTTATAGGTCAGCTCTCTGCCCTTCACCCCAATAAATCATTCAAAGGCCCCGTAGCTACGCCAGCCTACACCTAAACCTAAACAAGGAGGCTTATACATCCCATCCTAGTTTCAGATTTAATTTTAATATCTATTTACATATCATCAAACCATCACCATCTAAGACGGGTCTCCAACTCCAGTCCTCGTGAGCTTCTGTCCTGCAGGTTTTAGATGTCTCCTACTACTACACACCTCTGCACAAACCTGTTAATGGCCCAGTCATTTCAGTCAGGTGTGTTGCATCAGGGTAGAATCCAAAACCTGCAGGACAGTAGCTCATGAGGACCGGAGGTGGAGATCCCTGATCTAAGGTCTGTTGAACAGATTTCTGTCTGCAGCGGGACCATGAATGTAAATTACTTTCATACTAAAGAAAACCTCAAATCTGAAAATGTCTGAAGCTCGTAGGGCGTTCCTCGTTAGCAGTGGAGGCTGTCTACCTGAACCGCCATGATCCAAGCTGTTCAGCATGAGCTGCTGGCTTTGGGTCATTTTCATCCAGAAAGAAAAGCCCACAATACTGAGAAGTGAAGTTTTATTCTGTGTGCTTGCAGGACGATGTCTTAATAATGACAGCATGTTAGTATTTGTCTGTGTGTATCTCATCCCATGTACAACTTGTCAGTGAACTCAGACTAGTGTGAAGTCCTCTAAAAACCTACCACTGCATAGCCCCGTCATGACTGGCTGACAGAAGAGATGTGCTCAGGCCCTAAGAGCGGTAATCTGACACAGTGCTCAGCTTTATCACCGTCACCTCGCTTCCATCAGTCTGCCTGCAGTCTACCAATTAATATGGCTCAATTAATAAACACCACATGGAGGCCACAGTAAACCGAGTTAACCGAGTGGCCGAGTCCAGCCACAAAACCAGAAAAGCTGAATGTGAGACGATGTCAGAACTGAGGATGAAGCCGTCAGGATGTCTGGACATGATCGTTTCATCTGTGAACGTCTCAGTGGCTCGTCTTACTGACACAAACTGGAGCAATAATACTTTTTCTTAATCTGTGGTCTAATTGAAAAAAGAAAACCTCCTAAACAGACATCAGTAAATGAAGAACGTTAATCAGGTTCATCTTCATGTTCCAGGCATCTAGGGACATGTAGGGATATCTATCCCTGAAAAAAATGGATTGATGTGTTTTTCCCCTCTATAACACCATGAACATGGATGATCACCTTCAGCAACTACTTCAGTTCTAAACATTCATGTTTGACCTAAAACACCCTTTCAGTCTGGTTTTATGAACATTAGGGCCTAAACTTTGAAAAACTGTCCTGTTTTATAGCTGATTGTGTCTTGTTTCGGTCCTTATGTGGGATTTAAGGGATAAAGTCAAGCCACTGGTAGGTAGATGCAGCTGCATGCATGCATTAAATGATGTTTCACAGATCTACAGTAATTCTTGTTTTTGAGCTGAATGAAACCCCTTTTAGAATAATCCCCGTCTCCCCAGCTCTACTGACAGAGAACATCTTTGTGGGAGTTAATTTCCCAACATTAGTGCTAAGTTTCAGTCGTCATCCATGTTGTGGTCCTTTCTATAAACTACATGATGTCTAAAATCCCTCAGGATAATTAAAGTATCTGGAAAACAGCTCTCCTCACAGACAGAAGACTTAAAACTACAGTATATTTAACGCTGTAATGTTTAAACCTTGACTTTAAATAAAAGATTAAATGTGTGGACAGGTCTTTGCTTGATCTGAAACATAAATATTTTATTTTATCTGAGGCCTTGCTGAGTCAGTGTGCTCTCCTTATCCACTATAACCAGTTTACACACAAGTCCTCAGCACGTGTACGTGTAGCTGTTAGAAATCCCTCAAACTGTCTGAAAACACACAACACAATGAAAGAACCAAAATAAACTAAAAACAGGTGAGCTGTCCTGGATGGACTCACCTGCTGACAGGTGTGTCGGCTAGTTTCTGATTTGGATAAATGAGTGTGGGAAAGAATAGACAGGAAAAAAGTGACAGCAGCCGCTATCTTCAGGGTTAGCTCCCTTCACTTTACCCAGCAGTTGAGAAGCAGACAAGGGACTCTGCTGGAACTAGTAGAGCTGTGTGGTGTTTATTGCTAAAACTCGTGGCAAAACATTCACCGCTGAACAGGAAGTTTCACACAGCGACTTCCTCTGCTGTGTGCTGTACTCACTCTCTCTCTAGCTCGACCTTAAAGAATTCAGACATGTTTAGTGTGTTTCAGATTCTGCCGCTGGTCTGAAGATCATGTATGTAGGAATGATGCTACAGATAGAAGCATGTAACATGAAATGAACTGCTGTTTGCTTTATGACCAGATTCAGATGATGGAGGATGTGATTTCATGCAGTTATTTAGGTGAGAAGCCTGATACAAGCTCCACAAGAACAAACAACTTTGTTCTTGTTCTGGAGGTGGCAAGAGTTTAAGCTTAGGGGCCCAACCCCACGACACCGAATTGTAGCAAAATCACAAAAGCATTTTAGCAATCCACCCTTTTTTTTTATCACCAAGAAACCAGAGATGAGCCTCCATGAAACCGATCATGTCTGAAACCATGTACCAAGGTGGATCGGTTTGAGAGAGGGCGCAAGCAGATATGTTATTATCTGCGCATGCGCTACGTCTTGTTCTAGCTCTGGAGTGTTACTCTTTACTCATCGTTGCGCCCTCCACAGCCTGTAGTATATACTACAGCGGTTTCGTGGGGATGTTGAAGCCTTTCTCCTAGATTTCGCCACTGTTTTCACACCTGAACCGGCTTCAGTGCCGTGTGGACGTAGCGTACGCACTGCGGCTCTGAGCTGCAGAAACAACTAACAGAAGAGTCATTACACATTCTATAAGCTTCTACAGCCCACCCCCCCAACAGAATCCCATCAACTCATATTTTATCCCCAGTAGAAGATAAACAGCATATCAGAGGATGAAACTGAGACATTTCACCACGTTATGGAAAATATGAGCTGACAGTGAATCTGATGCAGCAACACGTCTGGAAAAAGCTCAACAGCATCGTGTAGCATCCCCCTTCTTTTAACAACTGTCTCTAAACGTCTGTAATCTATTATCTTCTATTCTAATTATTTATTTTGTTTGTTTGTTTTGTGTTTAAACGCTGCATTATTAACAGAACTGTCCTGACAGAGACAACAGATCTCATGTCAGGACTGAAAAAGATGATTTCTAGAAGCTGTGAAGTCAGAATCATTGATTTACTCACACCAACATTCACACAGAGAGCAGAGGGTATAAGGATCCGGCCATTTCTTCATGTACCCCTGAAAAATTAAACAATTTTCATGATTTCATGAAAAAGGCTACAGTAAGGGTTTAATCTGCAATTAACCAAACATCTTTATCCTAGCGTACAGCAGTGTTGTATCAGTCTGTATTTCTAAAATGTTAAAATCAGGATCTTAACTGATGTGGTTCATTTCTTATTCTTCAAGAGAAGCTCAGTGTCTTAAAGCTTGTGTTTTTTTAATGTGGAAGTAGTTTTGGCTGAATTTGAAAGGTTTTCACTGGGAAAGCTTGTCTGACCTCTGGCTGCTTCTATAACACACAGGTTGTCATGTGTTGTAGTTGCTGGGGGGCGAGGGGAGGAATCTGGTCTTTCTGACCGTTTCCTGAATCAAAAATAGAACCAAAGATTCAAATCCAGAACTGAATTTCCCACATTTAGACATCCAGTTCATTTGGAGACTGAAATCAGTCCCAGTTTACTTCAGCAGCAGCCATGTGGACGGACGAAGGTTTAACAAGTTTCAGTCTGGAGATGATGCACTAAATAATGTGTATGAAGTAAAAATCAAACAGGTTGGACACAGTCGGGTCTCCTGGGACGTTCCACAGACATCGTCGGGCTGGGGTGTCAAACAAGTAAATTAGTCGAGGGCAAACATATTCTGCTTCTTTTAGAGGAACAGTTTAGAAAATTTACCAGGAACTTGTGATCTGTTAACGCAAGTTCTACACATTCTCGCAACTTTGTCCGATTACTGCAACTTTAATGCAGTTTTCACAAGTCTCAGTGCTCCTCTGCGTTAACTGATCTCTCCTGAAATCTCATCCAGTCATATTTTTACCAAAATTTATGGCTTTACCGACCTGTAAAAAACAAAGAAGGAATAAGAGTTGCCTTTCTTCCAACCCTACAGAAGCCTCAAGTTTCCCAGATTTTCCAGACCTTAACTTTTACCTTTTCCTGATACCTTCTCAAAATAAATGTGTATTTCAGCCTTTTTGTCACCATGGTAACAGAGATTCAGCCTGGAAAAAAAATCACGTATTTATTTATTTTTTGCATCAACAGCTGGATTTGAATCAAACAGCTTCTAGAGGAAACACAGGGTCATGGTGAGAAAGCTGATCAACTGTTTGGAGGAAGAATAAAACTAGAGTTCTGCTGCCCTCTGCTGGCAGAGATCAAGACTTCAGAACCAAACCAACCTTCAGCCACCCTAACACACGGTTTCCTGATCACTGACTAACTTCCAGCTGTCTCTATCAGGCTGCCTGCTCAATCTGGAGGATGGATCAGCTCACATTCACAAATATCTTCATCCTCTCTACTATTTCTTCATTCAGTCAGGAAAAGTAACTGAGCTCAGAGGTCTGCACACACCAAGAAAAATGGAAGTTAAAGATTAGACTAATTGCATTTACTTGAATGAACCAGTCTATGCTGTAATTGTTTATTTTTTCACTGATATATTCATTTTGAGGTTGTGATGGTTTTGTTGTTGTAGAAAGTAAACACAATGGTGAAAAGCAGTTGACAGTTAAAGGACAAAAGGCTTGGTGAGGTTTTCTGGGATTAAATTCTAAAGACTCAGTATATACATCACCATGCATTTATGTGAATGCTAACAGTTGTGAATTATCAGGTAAAGACTCGTTCCTCTAACCACTGTCACAAACTAACAGGGGAGAGAACACGCCATGATGAACATCTGGAAATGCAGCATGACATCCGTGAGACACAGAGGCTGCTTGCAGACACCAGAAAGCCGCAATGCTAACATGTAGCATAGCAACATGACTAGCAGGAAGCAGCAATGCTAACATGTAGCATAGCAACATGACTAGCAGGAAGCAGCAATGCTTGCATGTAGCATAGCAACATGACTAGCAGGAAGCAGCAATGCTAGCATGTAGCATAGCAACATGACTAGCAGGAAGCAGCAATGCTAACATGTAGCATAGCAACATGACTAGCAGGAAGCAGCAATGCTAACATGTAGCATAGCAACATGACTAGCAGGAAGCAGCAATGCTAACATGTAGCATAGCAACATGACTAGCAGGAAGCAGCAATGCTAACATGTAGCATAGCAACATGACTAGCAGGAAGCAGCAATGCTAGCATGTAGCATAGTAACATGACTAGCAGGAAGCAGCAATGCTAACATGTAGCATAGCAACATGACTAGCAGGAAGCAGCAATGCTAACATGTAGCATAGCAACATGACTAGCAGGAAGCAGCAATGCTAACATGTAGCATAGCAACATGACTAGCAGGAAGCAGCAATGCTAACATGTAGCATAGCAACATGACTAGCAGGAAGCAGCAATGTTAGCATGTAGCATAGCAACATGGCTAGAAGAACGCAGCAGGAGAAACTCAGCTAAAGATTATGTACATTTTTAAACTAAATTTAATTAAAAAATTATTACTTTACTCATTCCTAGGATTACTTTACTCATTCCGAGGATTACTTTACTCATTCCGAGGACTACTTTACTCATTCAAAGGATTACTTTACTCATTCCTAGGATAGTTAATCACTGGCTACAACAATAGACAGAACAGAGAAAGACGAAACACTACTGCATTAGCTAAGTTGTTTTGTTGTAGTTAATCACTGTGAACCAATGATCCTAATCAATTAAATATTTATTCTTTTTTTTCAGAGATATTTCAGATTATTTCATCAATCACCTAGCTTGTGATTAGGAACAAAATGTAAACTGCAGGTCTCACAGAGGGACAGTTATGAGCAACTGGAAACGTTATCTGCCTGCATAGACACTGAATGACAGCACTGAATCCCTGACGTGAATTTTTGTGGTAACCACTGTTTTTCAAAACAATAACCAGTGGATCAAGTTGATGAGAGGCTGATCGAATTATTTCTTCATTTTCCTCCACAAGCTAATAAAGACACTGAACCATACCGGACGCTATTGTTGTTTTAAAACAGAAAATACCTACCGAACTGAAGTGAACCATCAAAAGAACTCTGACCTGGTGAGTTTACCGGCTGATACCACCCCTGCTGCCACCTTCAGGTTAGGAGGAGAAACTGCAACACGACACCAAAATGACGCGTTCCCACTACGCTCGAGTGCGAGAGTAAAGTCACCAGCGTCAGCTACGCCGTAAACGACCACTACGCCGTAAACGACCACAAAGTAGACGCCGTGCAAGCACAAATCCGCCTTAAGCCGTAGCTGCAAAGGTTTATAAGACTTTGCATCACTTTAGATAAGAGTCTGCAGAGTACCCATAAAATACATATAAACATAAATAATGTAAATTAAAGCGGCAGAAGAATCGGCGTCAAACGCTGGAAGGTCCCTACCGGTAAGTTCAGAACGTCAGTGCTCCGTCTGGTCAGCACTGACCCTCGATAGCGTCACTACAGGAGGAAGTGCTTAGTGAACACCACGCTTCAGGTTTATTTGAAGCCAACTTCGTTTACTCTGTTTTTATATATAATCTGTGTATGTAGAAGGTAAACTCTGAGCATGAGCCACATTTGTTTTAGAAATTTTTTGAATAATTTCTTTGGGCCAGAATTCGAGTGTGTGATGTCACACGCTAGAATGGAGAGGGATGTTGGGCGATTTTTGGGATTTTTCCTAAAACTTAACCTGAGATTGTGTAAAACCTGTGAAAGATATAAAAGATGTCCTTTTAGTCCTTTTTATTTTCCGTGACTCGTTTCAATTTTAAATGATGTTTCTAGGTAAATGCAGGCCTGAGCTGTAAGTGTTCAAATTAGGCTGGTCCAAATCCCATTCTTTTTTATGTTTTTCAAGAATTACATAAACACCGTAAGACTTTTGTACAACAAAAGTCATAGAACACTGTTCCTGATTGAGACGCATGTTTTTAATATAACTTTTGTGGCTCTAGAGTTGGAGCTGCAGGTAGTTATGACAAAGCAATGGTAATGCCTGTGCCTTTATGCTTGTTTTAGCATGGGTACCCATAACTAAAGGCTGTAGAAACAGACCAGTTTAGTTCAGTTTTTAGGTCTGAATGTTAAGCTCACCTTCTCATAGTACTCTATGTTCTTTTCTGCTGCAGTGAGGAAGGCAGATCTGAGGTCAGTTCTCATGCTGCTCTTCCAGCGGGACCAGTCTCCATGCAGGGCGTTGTTGGCTTGCTCCACCCGGTCTGCCAGACCATCCACCTCCTCCTGCAGCTGCAAGACAAGCAGACAAAGATTTAACTCCACATCTTCTGAGCAAAATCCATATCAAATTAGCAGCTAACTTCAGGCCTAGCTGCCATCAATTTACCCAGCAGCTAGCAGCAACTAGCTTCAGGCTTAGCTCTCTTCACTTTACCCAGCAGCTAGCTTCAGGCTTAGCTACCTTCCCTTTACCTAGCCGTTAGCAGCTAACTTCAGGCCTAGCTGCCATCAATTTACCCAGCAGCTAGCAGTGGCTAGCTTCAGGCTTAGCTATCTTTTCTTTACCCAGCAGCTGGCAGCAGCTAGCTTCAGGCTTAGCTTCCTTCACTTTATACAGCAGCTAGCAGCAGCTAGCTTCAGGCGTAGCTCCCTTCTTGATGTGGTGAAGCAGACTCAGGGCTCTACTGGAACTAGCAGAGCTGTGTGGTGTTTATTGCTAAAGCTGGTAGCAAAACATTCACCGCTAAACGGGACGTTTCTTCCAGAGACTTCATCTACTCCTGACACTACTGACATGCTGTACGTCTCTCTCTCTTTGTAAACAGCACCATGTTTCTGCATATTGACACATCAGTTTTTTAGCAATATAATCTGGCGAGCCGGATAACCTTGTCTGCAACACCACTGTTGCAGACTGTAGATAAGGTTAAAAAGGCACTTCTAAACTTTACACCATATTGCACTAAATTAGCAAAGTATGAGAAGTATATGTCTGTCAGGAGTAAACAAACTGTAGAATTAGTTATATATTTTTTCTGTTCTATGTTTCTGTGTTGGTTTATTAAAGAACTGTACAGTGGGCCTCAAAGAAGGCCGCTGATGTAGCCCTAAACTATGATGAAGCACTGCTCTCAGCACAGGAGTGCAGGATTACACCACGAGGCAGCAGGATTCTCCAGATTACCATCTTTGAGGAAACCATCTCTCAAGCTCCAAGCTGTGTGTTTGTGATTAATGCTGTTGTTTTTGAGGGCAGCTAGCATCCTCTACTGGCAGATCAGGAGGAGGCTAGAGCTGGATAGTCTGCTGTCCTTCAACAACACTGGCTTCAGTTCAGCATAGCTTTGATTTCATTAGAAGTCTCTCTTCTCTCAGTCTGATTGGTTAAAGGTTCCCAAGTCAGACGGATGGCTCATCCAATCAGTTTCCAGGTAGTTCTGCAGAATATCAGGTTATTAGCCTGACCCGTCTTCAAAGCCGGATGATGATAATTCATCTGCTGTGAATCCCAGAATATCAACATGTTCAAAGTTTAACTTTATGAGGCTCTTGATGTCAATTACGGCAATTAATTATCTAAATTTAATAAAATGAGCCTCTGTTTTTTCCTCTCTCTTCTTCTGAACCACAGCGGGGCACGAGTTCATGATATGAAGGTTAATAAGTCAGTCGTGACCATTAGAGCAGCGCTGCAGGACTACTGCTGCATGACTCAGACTGACTGCCCAGTAAATCAAAGGCATCGCTGGACACAGCAGTTATTACCAGGAGGAAGAATAAAGAAGAGCCTGCTGCTGGATACAGCTGAGTCTGAGCAGGGATTAGCTGTCTGACATTTACATGGAAAAATGGCATTTACTCAAGTTCAATAAACAAAGCAAGGCCTATTCACAGCACACACACATTACATGATTAGCTTCTTATTGTAATGACGTCGATCCTGTCTATGCTGAATAACATCCAGGGTCTGTGTGTGTTATAGGAGGTTGGTGGAAAGGGGACCTGGAAGCTGATAAACTTAACATCCTACATGATTTGATTTTATCACATAAACACACTGACATAAACATTTCTAAACTTATCAGAAAAAATCAGGAACCAGACTGGAGACCAGCACGAGGAGGAGGAACCAGACTGGAGACCAGTATAAGGAGGAGGAACCAGACTGGAGACCAGCATGAAGAGGAGGAACCAGACTGGAGACCAGCATGAAGAGGAGGAACCAGGATGTTGTGTATGGAACTTCCAGGTGATCATGAGGCTCCCAATTGTCAAATGAAGACATTAAATTACCAGCACGTCGTGTTCCTTCCACCAAACAGGAGTCAACAGCAGAATCAGCTCTTTTCTTGGGTGCAACCCACATACTCAACTCTGCTGCTCATCCCACAAACACATTTTCCTTACAAACGTGGCTCCATCTGAAAGAGTTTTTCTACAGTTTGGATGAATAAGATGAAACACTTTCATCCCGAAAGGAAAAAGTACGTGTAAATATGGCGATTTTCTTTAGGCTGAACTCAAATCCAGAATCACTTTGTGTGGTAAAAATGAACAAACATGCTGGGTGTTGCTGATTTCAGCTCACTAACTACCCGAACCACCGCTTTTAAATCTGTATCCACACTGGAAGCCCTAATTAGCCAGACTAGGACTTCAGCAGCCTGCTCGGAAACACCGTTTATGTCCCAACTTTCCTGGCTTGGTGCTGGATTTAGGCAGATTATTTTTAATGAAAGGCCTTCCTCCGTCTCCAGCTGACTCCTTCAAAAAGGTTTTTACTGGAACTATTTTCTCTGAAGTTAAAGTGGGTAAAACAGACATTAGCAGCAGGCTAGAAGGCTGAAACCTGAACAAACTTTCTATTAAGCAGCAACCTGAAACGCGACAGCTTTCAGCGCCACTAATTACATCTTCCTTTACAAATCAACATTTTTCTACATGACTGAAAAATTAATGATCAAGACCTTTAAATTGAATGTGAATAAAAGCCCCTCATTCAGCTCAGCGTGACCACGTCCGCCCAGTAACAAAAACCCTGATGGAAACGGTAACAAAGGCTCCATCTGACATTTCCCTCCTCATTACTGCACATCTGCTGAAGACAGAAAAAGGCTGATGTGCATTATGAGCTGGAGGACTGAATTAAAGCTGCTCCACACACAGCTAATTAAAACAGAAATATTACAAGTCAGGCTGCTTTCATCGTTAAGATCTAACAGATGGTTTTATATGGGTATGTGAGAGGATGCACACCTGAAACAACTCAAAGTGTCCTTTACTGTCAAGCCGTCATCTCCAGAGCAAACAGCAGCTTTAATGGTGCCGGCCTTGCAGGGTGAAGACATTTTATTTGCTCTTCTGGCTGAACTGAGGACCGACATCTATCTGCCGAGCCTGGGTATTAAGATAATCCTCCCAGGTAGCTCCTGCTCCTCCACAATATGAGGTGAGGGTGGCCATCTGGGACAGACCCCTCCTCAAAGCTTCTCTTTATTACAGCTGCGAGAACACACAGACTGTAGCTAGAGTCATACGTACCACTTCTTGGTCAGTTTTTCTGGACACCAGAGCTTCGTTCTTCATTTCAAACTCCGCCTGGATGTTGTCTCTCCGTCTCATCACCGCCTAGAAGGAGCAAGCAGACTTATTCTGATCAAATCTGCCCAAACATCACATCTAAAGCCACTTCTTCTTTCTTTGCTAAAAACTGTCTGACTGGTTCTGTCTTCTAGTTTTGGACCACGTAATCGTGTCAGACGACATGCGAGAAACAAGCAGTCCGGATGATGGATTTACACCTGGAAGGTGTAGCACATCAGCGACGGTGCCATCAGATCAACATTTAACACATCTGTCCACCTTCAGCGAGCAGCTGTGACTGATGGGAGGACTGTTATTCATGCATGTCTCCATACTCCACCAGTCCTCCCCATAGCCCACCAGTCCTCCCCATAGTCCGCCGGTAATCCCCATAGTCCACCAGTCCTCCCCATAGTCCGCCAGTCCTCCCCATAGTCCACCAGTCCTCCCCATAGTCCACCAGTCCTCCCCATACTCCACCGGTCCTCCCCTTAGTCCACCAGTCCTCCCCATAATCTACCAACCCTCCCCATACTCCACCAGTCCTCCCCATAGTCCACCAGTCCTCCCCATAGTCCACCAGTCCTCCCCATACTCCACCAGTCCTCCCCATAGTCCGCCGGTAATCCCCATAGTCCGCCGGTAATCCCCATAGTCCACCGGTAATCCCCATAGTCCACCAGTCCTCCCCATACTCCACCAGTCCTCCCCATAATCTACCGGCCCTCCCCATACTCCACCGGTCCTCCCCATAGTCCACCGGTCCTCCCCTTAGTCCACCGGTCCTCCCCATAGTCCGCCAGTCCTCCCCATAATCCACCAGTCCTCCCCATACTCCACCGGTCCTCCCCATAGTCCACCAGTCCTCCCCTTAGTCCACCGGTCCTCCCCATAGTCCGCCAGTCCTCCCCATAATCCACCAGTCCTCCCTATACTCCACCCTTGTGACAAATCATCAATCATCAATATTTTTTCTGTTTTTTTTCATAAATCACTTAAACAATTTGTCGTGCTCAAAACTACCAAACGATCATTTTTAGCATTTTAACCCTTTAAATGCCAGTTTGTATATTGGAATTTCTGCCTCAATCATTATAAAAAATACACACAAACTAAAATATTTTACATATTATAACAAATTATGAGTCTTTTGTGGTAATTAGACACTTGCACATGTCAAAGATTAAAATTGATTGATTTGTATTTTTATATAGTGCCAGAAACTCCCTCTGGGGACTTTCATGGCAAAACTACAAACACAAAAAACTGCTATAAAATCATCAGTATGTTTTTCTGCATAACAGCATGAGGGTTAAATCATTTTAATGTCATGTCTTTAGATGCTTTTAGAGTCATTTTAAATCACTTTAAGCAATTCTGAGGTATTTTTAGATTAATTAAAGTATTTTAAAAATCACTTGGTTGTTTTTAAGTTATTTATTCATTCATTTTCTGTCCTGCTTCTTCCAGTTCAGGGTCGCAGGGAAGCTGGGGCCTATCCAAGCAATTACCAGGTGAGAGGCAGGTACACCTGGACAGGTACACCTGGACAGGTCACCAGTCCATCGCAGGGCAAACAACCACTCTCACTGCTAGGGAGAATTTAGAGTGAGCAGGAAGCCGGAGAGAACCCACGCATACATGGGGAGAACATGCAAACTACGCAGAAAAAACAGGGCTGCACAGCGGTCTAAGTCATTTAAGTAATTTTTAAAGTAATTTTAAAGTCTGTTTAAGCAATTTTTAAGAAGTTTTAGGGACATTTTAAGTTATTTTAAAAGTAATGTTTCAGCCATCTTCTCGTTTAAGGTGTTGAAAGTTTTTAGGTTAATTTTAAGTAATTAAGTCATTTTAAAGGTAAAGTGTGTAAGAGCTACTGACATCTAGTGGGGATTCCAAGCACAGTTGTGGTCAAAGTTCTACATAATCCAGTGGCTGCAGGTGCAGCTACAGGTAAATACATGTGTACTGTCTTCTTCTGTGGTGCTTTTAAGGCGTTTCTAGCTACTATCCAACAAAGCTGCTGCTGCAGTTTTAAAGCTTGTTTGTCCATTCAGAGACACCGTAGCAAAGCAGTTTGTGTGTGGACCCATGGTGAGTAGATATTTGAGTAGTTAAACTGGGTGGGGGGTATAGAAACGAAACAGGTTGAACCATGAATAAACAAATGACAGGCCGGGACTGGCTGAGCTGAAACAGAATTATGTAAATATCGTCCATGCTCAGATGTGTGAAATGGAAACACAACTCGGATAAATTCTGGAAGAAAAAACCCAAACAACTCAACATGGCGTCAGCAGTCTGAGCTCAGATGGGACCCGGTCTCACCTTCAGGGTCTCAGCACAGAGCACGTACTCGTGCAGGGCCGGAACCAGGACTTCAGACAGGTGGTGGATCTGCTCCTCCGTCTCCTTGCCGCACCGCTCCACACAGCTGGAAACCCCTTTCAGCGGCTCTGATAGTTCCTGTTCTGACTCGGCCCACTGGGAGTAGGTCGGGCTGTACTGCTTTAGCTCATCCAGGTACTCTGGAAGCAGAGGAGACTCGTGTCAACGCAGCATGAAGGAATGGATCTGGCCTGGGCCGAGCAGCAGGGTCCCCGAAATGTGATGAAAACATTTAGCTGGAACATTAGAACCACAACTTCACAAAAAAAAACACCTAAAATCTGCTGTGGAACAACATTACTGGACAGATGGAACTAAGACTAGCTGGTGGCAGACGGTGGAACGATGGCATCACGCCTTCCACGGGCTGCTGAACCAGATCTACACGGCTTTCATCAACGGTGAAAGTCATGCCAACAACCGTCAGGTGGAGATTTATCCGTCCATTTTCTTCTGCTTATCCGACCCGGATAAGACTGTCCGACCTCTCCGACCCGTCCCATCCCTACCCAACCTGACCCGAATCGTCTGACCCGTCCCATCCCGACCCGTCCATCCCATCCAGACTCGTCCGTCCCATTCCGACCAGTCCGTCCCAACCCTAACCCGCACCCGTTGGTAGAAACAGGGCTTGCGAAGCTGCTGTGGTACCTCTCTCTTCCTTGATGATCCTCTGAGTAACTTTGTCCACAGCGCAGATTTTGTTGCTGAAGTCCTCCACGTAGTCCTGTATTTGGGTGAACTCCTCCGGCCGGCTCTTCAGGCCCCGTACAGAGTTGGCCATGGCCCTCATGGTCTCCCCCATCCTGCTGAGGAAGCCTGGTCCCTGCTTCTTGTAAGACGCCAACTCCTGCAGGACACCCAGAAACAAAACAGTTCAGTTCTAAAACAGCATCACAACTGAATCTCATACTGGTTTTAGCTCACAATGCACCAAATATTCACTGGAGCAGGTCTGGACCAGACACGGGCCAGATTAGCACTCAGATTCCTGAAAGTCCCAACCCAATAAAGATGAAGTTTTAACAGATGAAAAGAGATCTAGCAAAGCTACAAGAAGGAAAAGGATTCTGGTTGTGATTTAAACTTAAGAAGATGGAGGACCTCACATTTGATTTTTCTGGAAGAATTCATGTCCAGTGGATTCAGTTTATCTGGAGACGCCATGATGTCCCACCAAACAAATAACACAGTGCATCGGCACATCTGGACCAAACACAAGGACCCGTCACCATTAAAGAGGCTGAAACCATTTTTCATGGACCAGATGTGTTTCTACATCATAACGTCAGCTTTTACTCATCGGTTTTCTACATGTAACATCCATATAGTTTTAATAAACAGGACGTAGACATCATGAAAATCAGCTCTGCTGCAACAGGTAACCTGCCCTTACAGCAGCACAGTGGACGTAACACATGGGACTAAATATTCCAGCATCATGTGACAGCGACACTCAGCTGTGAAGTCACATTTCCAGCCTCATCATGGACTCATTTTCCATAGATGACTGAAACAAACAAAACACACAGGACAGAAAAAGTTCAGTTTAAAAATAAAAGTATTAACATGTTCTAGAGAAAAAGTGACTAAATAACTGTTGAAACAAGTCGCAGCAAAGAAAACAAGATTACATAAAACGATCAGACCTTCAGGGATGGGAGGATATAAAGGTACACACTGGAAGACTGTGGCATGTGTGCAGTAACACAGCTGGAGTCAGACCTGAACAGCTACTCCTGGTTTTTACTCCAAGGTGTGAGACGTGGACTCGTGGGCTGCTGGCTGGTTTCATATGGATGTTGTGAAGGTGCACCAGCTGGTCCATTTAAGTTATTCTATACTAGGAACCCTCCATGAGGGTCCTGGAGGGCCACTGTCCTGCAGGTTTTAGATGTTTCTCTGCTGCAACACCCAACTGAGGTTAAAGTCTTGGAACACAAATGAAACTGGAACGATCGAATAAAATACACTTGCTGTTACAGACCCTCCAACACTGACCAGTAAAAGACCTCACACCCAGTCGCTGATGCTGGAACAGAGAAACTATCCGTCATCCGTCTTAACCTCCAGTAAGTGAACTGGTCACTATGACAGGGTAAAACAAAACAAAACAAAAAACGATTAATCGATTTTATTTCATTCAAATGAAATAAATTCATTATAGATTCATAAAACGTGGAGATGGATTTTTTTATGTCCTCATTTCCAGTAACGTGACCCTATTCTCATGTGACTTACCGAGACTCTGTGATATTAGCATATATACACACAAAACTGGTTTCCTGTGTCGCCTCCGTCCAATCAGCTTCTCTTCCCCAGATGATGTCACATTAAGATGTTTTCATCCACTAGTATAGATTACACCCATCTATAAAGTATTTGCAGCATATTACTGCTCACATTAGCAGCTAATGCTAACGGCTGCAGACATGTTCAACAACAGGAAGTGATGTCACCAGGCACAAAGTTTAAAATAAATCTGATATGGTCATTTAAAGTCACATTTTCTCTAGAACAGGTTTCCACTTCGTCCTTTTATCAAACAGGAAACAGTGTGATGCTATTTATCTGGTTTCCATGACAACATGTCATAGCTGCTCTCTGTGTCCGCGGCAGTGAGCACACACACTGACACGTGCACGCACATACAGTTTCCGTCAGAGAACAGAGTGCACGTGTCAGTAAAACACGTCAACCAGCTGAAATATGAGTTTTCTAGATTCTCTCAGGCAGGTGGTGATCAGGAGTCAGGAGCAGGATTTCTCCTGCTCCGGTGTTACACCGATAGCGTCACGGTCGTCATGGCAACGCGCACATCTGAACAAGAGGAACTCACATCAATGAAGGAATTTCTGAGTCGTACATCATTTCCACTCGGTGCATGTGCGCCATGTTACGGCTGCATCACAGTTTTGTTCCGACCTTTGTGGTGCGTCAATCCACACCGGGAGCGTGTTAGGCGCGAAGCGCCCACGAGCACAGTCCACCTTGTTGGATCCGGGGATCACGAAATCACAGGAGAATCGTGTGATTATCTACTTCCAGGATAAACATCTCGTCGTCCATGATATTAAAAAAAAAAAAAAAAAAAAAAAAAAAAAATCACTGAGACCCCCTGACCGGATAAACACGTCATGTTTTCAAGGTTCAGCAGCACAAATCTGCAAAGGGGCTTTTATTTTGAAAAATACTGGAAGTTTTTACATTGCTCCCGTGTCTGATTTCCTGTCTGCCCCTATCTGAACTTCGGAATTTGATGCATTCTGGTTGCGTGCACCATCAAAAACACTGCGCGTAAATTTAGTGGAGACAAGTCGCTTCTGGGATGCTTCTGACACGCGCTGCGTCGCACTCGGTGGGAATCAAACCATTGACTAAAACAGCCGCAAAATGCAGCAGAGGCTGTGGTGCAGCCTTAACGTGGCTAAAACACACCCGGCGGAAATGAAGGGTAACGGGATTAAATGGATCTAGTATTCTTTGTAGGTTTTAACATCAACACGGTATCTGAGATCTGAACTTTGAGAATATTTAGAGCGACTTGTTGTGGAATTTTATCAAAGATCAGACTCCACTAAATAAAACGGTTTCATCAGGACGTTTAAAAAGCTTACCTTGTTTCAGTCCTGTGTTTTTGTTTTTTTTTCCCTCATCACAGCATTTCTGACTCTGAATCTGGGGAAACACTGTTGTTACTATTGTTATGGTACTTCAGAAATTAATGTAGATGTGTCAGATCAGATTAATACAGTAATCTGATTACTCCCAAATAACTGATTATGATTGTCAAGTAAATGCACTCAGTGTTTTACATATTTAAAAAAAAAGTTATCTGGGAATGCTTTTAATATTCTAGAAAAATAAGTGGTGTTACATAATTAACTGTAAATTATATGGATATCCTCCTCCTTGAGCTGCTAATGATCCTAGTGGCCATGTTGTCCAGGCTTTATGGCCCTGGTAGGGTCACCTATGGCAAACAGGTCTCTAGGGGAGGGACAAAGCACGGCTCAATAGATCTCAGTGATGAATCAAATCAGTTGATCCAGATTTCCTTTGCCCGGATGCTGGTCACCGGGGCCCCCTCTGGAGGCAGGTCTGGCGGTGGGGCACGGAGGCGAGCGCCTGATGGCCGGGGCTTTGCTAATGGGGCCGGATCGGGGTTAGCCTGAAAGGGTGACAGGGACCCTCCTCCTGTGGGCTCACCACCTGCAGGAGAGGCCATAGGGGTGGGTGCAAAGTGAGCTGAGCAGCGGCTGAAGGCGAGGACCCTGGCAGTCTGATCCTCGGCTGCAAAAGCTAGCTCTAGGGATAAGGAATGTCACCTCTCTGGTGAGGAAGGAGCCTGAGCTGGTGTGGGAGGTTGAGCGTTTCCAGCTACATATAGCTGGACTCACCTCAATGCACAGCTTAGGTTCTGGACACTGTTCTTGAGAAAGGCTAGACCCTCTTCCATTCTCGAGTTGCTCCTAGTGAGCGACACCGAGCAGGTGTGGGAATGCTCATTGCCCCCAACTTGGTGCCTGGACGTTGGGATTTACCCCGGCGGATGAGAGGGTAGCCTCAGAAAGATTTTCAACTCCCATCGTCGGCAGAGCTTCAACCATGTCCCGAGTGAGGCGGGGGACACTGAGTCCGAGTGGGCTATTGTTGAGGCAGCCAACTGGAGTTGTGGCCATAAAGTCATCAATGCCTGTCATTGCGGAAATCCCCAAACTCGTTGGTGGACACTGGCAGTGAGGGATGCCGTCAAGCTGAAGAAGGAGTCCTATTGGGCCTTTTTGGCCTGTGGGACTCCAGAGGCAGCTGATGGGTATTGGCAGGCTAAGCGGAATGCAGCTTCGTCAGTCATTAAGACAAAAAGTCGGGCATGGAAGGAGTTTGGAGAGGCCACGGACAATGACTTCCGGACAGCTTCGAGAAGATTCTGGGCCACCATCCGGCGGCTCAGGAGGGGAAAGCAGTGCTCCGTCAACACTGTGTACAGTAGGGATGGGAGGCTGCCGACCTCGACTCGGGACAGAGGGAATAATTTGAAGACCTCCTCAATTCCACCAACACGGCTTCAGACAAGGAAGCCGAGTCAGGGGACCCTGGCGTGGGCTCTCCTATCTCTGGGACTGAGGTCGCTGAGGTGGTTTAAAAGCTCCTCGGTGGCAGGGCCCCGGGCGTGGATGAGATCCGCCCAGATTTTCTTAAGCCCCTGGATGCTGTGGGGCTTAGCAGACATGCCTCTGCAGCATCACATGGACATCAGGGACAGTTCCTGTGGACTGGCAGACTGGGGTGGTGGTCCCCCTCTTCAAAAAGGGGAACCAGAGGGTGTGTTCCATTAACAGGGGGATCAGACTCCTTGGTAAGGTCTATTCAGGGGTCCTGCGGAGGGTCCATCAGGCAGTCGAATCTCAGCTTGAAGAGGAGCAGTGTAGTTTTTGTCCCGGTAGTGGAACAGTGGATGAGCTCTACACCCTCTTCAGGGTCTTGGAGGGGGCATGGGAATTTGCTCAACCAGTCTACATGTGCTTTATGGACTTGGAGAAGGTGTTCGAGACCATGGTCCTCTGCCCGGAAAAGGGTGGAGTGGTTTCTCCGGATCAGGAATGAGGTCCTGCCCCAAGTGGAGGAGTTCAAGTATCTCGGGGTCTTGTTCACAAGTGAGGGAAGGATGGAGCGGGAGATGGACAGGCGGATCGGTGCTGCACCGGACTTTGCATCGGTCTGTCGTGGTGAAAAAGGAGTTGAGCCAAAAGGAAAAGCTCTCGGAATTACCGATCGATCTACGTTCCTACCCTCACCTATGGTCACGAGCTGTGGGTAGTGACTGAAAGAACAAGATTGCGAATACAAGCGGCCGAAATGAGTTTTCTCTGCAGGGCGGCCGGACTCTCCCTTAGAGATAGGGTGAGAAGCTCGGTGATCCAGGAGGGGCTCAGAGTAGAGTCGCTGCTCCTCCACATCCAGATGAGGTGGCTCGGGCATCTGGTCAGGATGCCTCCTGGACGCTTCCCTGGTGAGGTGTTACGGGCACGTCCCTCCAGAAAGAGGCCCCGAGGAAAACCCAGAACTAGGGACTACATTTCTCTGCTGGCCTGGGAACGCCTCAGGATCCCCCCGGATAAGCTGGTGAATTTGGTCGGGGAGAGGGAAGTCTGAGTTTGAGAAACTCATCCATGCATTCATCTCCAGTAGGCTGGATTACTGTAATGGTCTTTTAACAGGACTTCCTAAAAAGAGCATTAAACATCTGCAGCTCATCCAGAACGCTGCTGCTAGAGTTTTAACCAGGACTAAGAGATCTGAACACATCACACCAGTTTTAAAATCTTTACACTGGCTTCCAGTCAGTCACAGAATAGATTTTAAAACCCTTCTGATCATTTACAAATCCCAGAATGGTTTAGGCCCAGAATACATCTGTGATATGTTCAGAGAATATAAACCTAGCAGAGCTCTTAGATCCAAAGACTCTGGTCAACTAGTCCAGGCCAGAGTCCATACTAAACATGGAGAAGCAGCATTTAGCTGTTATGCTGCAAACAAATGGAACAAACTGCCAGTGGAGATTAAACTTTCCCCAAATGTAGACATTTTTAAATCCAGGTTAAAAACTTTTCTTTTCTCATGCGCCTATGCATGAAATCTGCACGGTAACTTTTTTTTAACTTATCTTGCTTTTAATCATTTTAATTAGGCCTGTCACGATAACAAATTTAGCTGTACGATAAATTTTCTCAGAAATTATCGCGATAAACGATAATATTGCGCAGAGCGCTAATGTGTCATTTTGAGACCATTCTCAACTAATATAGTGACATATGCCGTAATAATGCAAGTACACATTTTCAAAGGTCAATAAACTAAATAAATAAAAGCGCCTTTTTCACTGTTGCATCTTCAAATAAACTCCAGACAAGTAGACAAGCATGCCGGTTTTAATGACGAACCAAACTTCAGCACTTTACATCGAACAAAAACCCGTGTTCTTCTTCTGCTCTTCAAAATCTACTGCTTGTGAAACAAAGTCATTCTGCCCTCTGTTGGCCTTATAAGTAACTACAACCCAGCAGTTAGCTGGGATACCACATTCACATACGCCGGGACACCGGCCCAAAAGTTATGCGGCCCACTGGGAATCCTCCCAAACCTCCCGATTAGCCGGCATTGCTCTTAATGTGTATTTTGTCATATACGGTAGTATATAGGCTGATTCTATTTGCGTAATGTGCCTGCGGATTACAGGGGTTATTACGGTAGACCAGGAAGTGGGGGCTTTGTACTGACGTCGTAAGCTAGAATGTGTGTGTTCTGCTTACATGTGGGAAGCAGCGAAACAATAAAAGAGGAGATGCTTGCATCTATTATTTACATATTTCAGCATGAGAATCGGAGGTTTAGCGCGAGAGCGTGAGAAGCCACTTAAATACGCAAGTCTCACGGCCATTGCGTGTTGGCAGCCGTGCAAAACAAATGCGGCTTACCGGCTCGTGCTGCAACATGCTGCAGTCAAGTGTGACACTAGAGAGATCACTCCGCAAGAAACCAGAGCGTTTAGTCGAAATACTCCATAGTGAAACCTATTGTCATACACAGTCTATGGTAAAGGGGGGACGAAAAAAAATTATCGCGGCCGGCAAACTTATCGTGCTCTTATTTTATCGTTCAATTAATTGACTTATTGCTTATCGCGACAGGCCTAATTTTAATGTAATTTATTATTTTATTGTGATTATGTGTTGATTATGTGTTGATGCCTTTTACTATTCTAAATATCTGTAATGTCTTTGTTTTATGTAAAGCACTTTGAATTGTCCTGTACATGAAATGTGCTATACAAATAAACTGCCTTGCCTTGCCTTGCCTTACTTAGGCAGCTGTCCCTGCGACCCAACCAGGGGCGTTTCCTGGACCTGGGAACATTGGGGGCTGAGCCCACACCCTTGTAAAGAAATCTCAGTGAACCAAATACTGCAATATGTGCTTCAATATGTATTTATTTATTTATTTATTTATTTATTTTTTTTATTTTATTTATTTTTATGTATTTATATCTTAAACGTGACAATGTAAACAAGATCTCTAAAATCATATTAAACTTTTACTTTTCCAGACATCTGCTGTTTATCTCCACAACCTGCTCTTTAGTGCACATCTTCTGCAACAAAAGGATGAACGTGAACTGTTTTCAGTCACTTGCAATTTTCAGAATAAAGATCATGCTGTAGTATTTACTACCTCTCTATCATCTCATCTGTCTCTTCCTTCTTTCCCTACAGGCTTCACTTGTTTTCTTTCCATCATTTCCCTTCTTTCCTTCTTTCACTTGCTGTTTTCCATCTTTACCATTACTACTTTTACAGTAGTATAGCTGAGTTTAAACTAGTGGTAAACTCTGATTTTTCCTTCCCAGTCTGGAACACCCCTGTCCTGGAGCAACACACACATACAAGAACCACCAACCTCATTAATACATAAAGTAAACACACACACAAAGGTGAGACCATGAAAGACTGGTTTTGTATTTCAAATATTAATGTATTGTGAGCAACATAAAATGTAAAACACTCTTTAAAACTCCTTAACTAGCCAGTGACCTGGAGGTGAACAAAAACATCAGTAAATAAATTTATAATAAAGTTGTTCTTTATCTATATTTAAACTAAAGCAGCATCTAAAAACCAAACATCCAACACTAATAGGAAAGCCGTTTCCATCTACTACAACACACACACACACACACACACACATACACACACACACACACACCAGCAGGTAAACCAGCGAATCACGTAGACTTCACCAGTGGATTTAATGTAAATGTGTAGAACAGAAAAGGGCAGGGCTAACGGTTTAGTACAGCTAGCTTAACCTTCATAGTATCAAGTCCTGTCATGAATGATCTGCCTGATGTTCATTTAATTTTAAGACAAACAGGGTTTAAATTGTTTGTGGTTTACCTGTTTCATGTGTTGGCCAAAGTCTTGCAGCCCATTGGCAGCGACCACAACTGAAGAGTTTCTCTCTTCTTTAAATAAAAAACCGTCTGATGTCCATGTTTGACCGCTAATAATGACGCTCGAAATAACACCGGAGTTCAGATTAGGGATAAAACGCCGGGCTGTCAGCCAACAAGGAGGATTCCCGCTTCCATAAAATTCCTCTGTGATTGGTCATATTGTACCTGTGTTGCATTCACATAAGCCAGGAAATTACAAAACTACCATCTTCTTTAATGTCATAAGGCGGCTGAGAGCATGTAAACTTATTCCTTCTGGGATGAAAAAACATTCGGGGCTTGATGTGAAATGTTCGGGGCTAGAGCAGGGAATGCCCAGGACCCAACCCTGGATAAGGGGTAGAGGATGGATGGATGGATATATGGATGGATATCAAGTCGGATTTAATCGAAATCAATCAAAATAGGCTGTTGTTCAAATCGATTTATAACTTTCATGAGCGTTTTGTGTTGCCATGGCTGTTTGGTCAGCTCCTCCACTAGTGGGCAGTGCTGCGTTCAGAGTTCACTCCTGCGAGTCGACATCAGTTTCAGACACCGTTTGGCGGCTGTAAGGTTGAATTTATACCTCATAGCCGGCCGCATGCAGTCGCCACATGAGTAGAAATCCACCTTAATGAGTCGCTATAAAATTGTTTCCAAACACCCAGCGCGTCCTAAACACTCGCATACAGTCTTTCTCCAAAAGCTTGGGCAATTTCTTCAGTAGTTGTCCTCGTCTTTATTCTCCTCCTGCTTTTTTGTTCCCTTCCTGATCCTCTTCTTCTTCTCTGGCTTCTTTCCCTGGTCGCATGTCAGCTATTCTGCTCAACACTGCCCCCACGATTTCCGGTGGTATTGCTCCGTCTTCTTCGTCAAGCGACGGATAGCTAAGCTCCCTGAAAACGGACCAAATTATGCACATAACCGATGCAGAAGACGGACGAAACTGTTAAGTTAGTTAAAGTTAGTTTACGTTGGTTAAACATCAGCATCATTTAACCAGTTACTGAACGTTCCTCTTTGTGCTACAAAGCTGCTGGTTCTCCCCACCTGCCTCATGTTTCATCCCACCAGGAGGTTTTAATCTGTTAGTTCTGATGGACGCTCTCATGAAAACACAGAAGCAGTAACAGACGCATGTTGTTTACCTTCCTGATCTGATCACATGATCCCACATGTAAAGTCAGGATGCTGAGGATCATTAATTAACCATAGTGTTTAATACTGAGATTAATAGTGAAAACAAGACAGATGGATTTCTTCTTTGCTCCTTTTTTTTAATCTTTGCATGATATTTTTCATTTGTTTCTATGAATGAATCAACCAAGTGTGTTTACTGATGGTGGTTTTCTACATTTTCCTGAGCTCATGCACTTATCTCCACCATAGAGAAGTACTGCCTGAAGGTCCAAACACAATATTCATTTATCACAAGTCTCTGATGACTGGAGATTATTTTATTTCTGGGTTTTATTCACACATTTAAGTGTGTGTAAAAGCAGCCTGAGGTGTTCTGTGTCAAACTACATGTTGACAAGTTACAGCATGGAGCTGCCCAGTAAGGGTAATACAGGGGAAATCCCAGAACCAACAGTAACCTTCATCTATATGATCTTTGTGTTTCATTAATTAATGGACAGAGTGTCGCTGAAGACTTCTGTCTCCATCAATATTTTTCAGACAAAAAGAAAAAGAAGAGGTTAATCCCTCGCAGCAGGATGAGTCTGTAGTGTGTGAGGAAGCCACCTGTGCCGTGAGGAAGACTTTGAAGTGCTGGCTGTAGGACAGGATGGGATGCTCGCTGATCCTGTTGAGAAAGCGGAGCAGAGCTCTCCTCCTGGTCTCGATGAAGTCGTCGTTGAAGCGCTCCACCATGCCCTTCACCACAAACTTCTCAGGAAGAGGCTGCAGCCACAGAAACATTTACAACCAGCACACATTAACCTGCTGGGAAGTAAAATCTGACCACACAGAGAGCTGATAAAAAGATGGAGCGGCCAACGCTTACACAAAGAAGATAAAGTGGTGACGGTACATACGTGAACAATTAGTGTTGGGTAGTTTTCCTCCAGTCTGCTTCGGAGCCACAGGAAGTCCTGGTAGCGCCGACGTACCTCAAACTCACTGCAGTCGAACTCACTCCGTGTGGTCTGGAGAAATGAAGCATGAAACTTATCTCAGGGTTGCAGCTTCTTCGCCTCTTTTTAATGCATCCAAACAGAATCCCACAGATCTGCGACAAATGCTTGTTTGTGCTGGCTGACCTTTACTTGTTTTATTAACAGTTTTATGTTGATTCATCCACATTTTTAATCCAGGATTTTGTTTTTTTTTTCAGCTGAAGTTAGCAGTTGTTCATATTCAGTGTTACCCCCAATTTCCAGCGTGTGCGCCGCGTTACGGCCGTTTGTGGCGGTTTAGGTCAACGGTTTGGTTCCCACCGGGTGCTAAACACACGTACCGAGTCTATTCTTGACGGAGCACGTGTCCAGAATGCATCAAGCTCAGCAGTTCAGATAGAACCACACAGGAAATCAGATACGGCGGCAGTGTAAAAGCTTCCGGTATTTTTCAAAATAAAAGTCCCCATGCAGATCTGCACTGCTGAACCATGTAAACGTTACGTCATTAACCAGTCAGGGGGTCTCAGTATTTTTTTCTCGTCATGGATGATGAGACGTTTATCCTGGAAGTGGAGAATCACAAGATTCTTCAATTCTCCTGTGGTTTCATGATCTCGCGGATCCAGCTAGGCGGACTGCACTCGACACGCTCCCGGTGTGGATCGACCCGCCATGAAGGTGGGAACGAAACTGCGGCACAGCGTGGAGTGTGACGTGGAAATCGGGCTTTATATTCAACCCTGTGTGTTGAATATAAAGTTCCTGTGTGTGATTTGTCAGCGCTGAGAAAACTGACCTCTCGACATATCTGAGTTGTGTGTGTGTGTGTGTTTAAGGTTATGGCAGTAGTTGGTGCTCAGTCATTGGCTAACTTGGTTTAGCAGTACAGTGGTCCCTCGCTATAACGCGGTTCACCTTTCACAGATTTTTTTTTTTGTGCAATTTCGCATGTTTTTTTTGTTTTTTTTTTTACAGCGCGTGTGTTCGGTGTTCGTTCTCTAATACCGGACTTATTTATCTATAACAGTTTCAACTTTGAGGGTGAGTATAAAGCTTGTAGTGAGGGGTTTTACGTAGACCCAAACTTGGGACACAGTTGCATTTACTGACCCTCGGACATCTGACGTTTACCCAAAACGGTAAAAATGGTAAGTTGTGGTTAATCTGATTAAAAATTCTAATCATTTCAAAGACCTAAAAAAATTTTATATTTACCTGATAATTGGTTGAAATTACTGGGCTGACTTTGCCATTTAGAAAAGAAATATAATTTATTTGAATCTGCCACAGCTGATATCATCTGGATCCAAGTTAGTTTTTTTTTTTTAGTAGGAGGAAAACACTTTATGATATTCTATACCTAATCTATATAGGCCAGATGTTGAATTATTAAACAGGAATTTGACTCTTATAAAGTCAAAGTTCATATGATCGACATGATCCACCGACCTGTTACCATCTCCTGGCTCCAGCACTGGACCGGGTTCATTTGTTTCTTCTTAAGCTGACAAAGAAAGTAATTTCCTGCAGATGTTATGAGACTTGCATCCCCTGCAGCCTTCCTACAAACCAACAAACACTGAGGTCGCATGCATGCGGCTGGCCCACATGGCCACCATGTGAAATAGTGGCCATGTTAAAACCTGACAGTGTTCCCTAGAAACCACGTCTACCTTCCATGAAAGTACAGCTGACTGGGGCTCTGGGATGGATGACAGAGCCGACGTTGGCAACTACATTTGGCCTGGGGTCAAATTTATTCTGACCAGCGGAATGGCGAGCCAAAATTGTGTGTGTGTGTGTGTGTGCGTGTACACACATAAAAGCTGTAAAAAGATTAAAATTTTTAGTCTGATTAATCACAGCTTTTAAATTAATCATTCATCATCGATCAACATCATCATTCGAGATGTTTCTACTGTATCAGCGGAACGAGCAAAACATTAACCGCTCAACAGGAAGTTTCTCACAGCGACTTCCTCTGCACCCCCCCCAACCTCTTAAAGGGGCCACGCTGTTTTTCTAACATGTCGCTCTAACTCTTGCAATCTGTTTTTTTTTTTCCCAATTTAATCTGTCGGGTCACATTTTATTGGCGGCAGGCCAGTTTTGGCCCACGGGCCACCAGTTGCTGACCACTGCAGTAGATGCATGAACTTCCTCACCTTGGTCACAACTCTGTACATGATGAAGGTCTCTACAGCAGTGATATGGCTTTCTGGGTTGTCCACGGTGATGAAGATGTCTTTGGCACCACCATCCGGCTGCTCCTCCTCCTCCTCCAGTCTGTACTGGTTGATCATGGAGCTGGGGGAGTTGGGCATGGGGCTTCCCTCTGCCAGCGAGGTGTTCTGGACCAAAGAGACGAAGCTCCTGTTAGCAAGTCCTCTCTAATGTTCAGATGTGATGATACCGCGGGTCTTTGCCGTGTGTGAGGTGTTTAACCATATGAATCTATAGTCCTGCACATCTGAACTACTAACTAGAACTAGCTAGTCACGGTTAGAAGTAACCCTACCACGCTGTGGTCAGATGCATTCACAGGACTCGAGATGGGGTAGGACATTAGAAGTTTGTACTTCTGCCTGCGCCTTTTCAGACATGAAATGGGAAAATGTAAATATTATAAATGAAAGAACTTGTTTGAAATAAACTTTGAAATGAAATGAAATTTACTAACAGATTATAAAAACAAGTGCATGCAGAGGTTTCAACCTCAAGAGCTCAGTTTGGATTTAAAAACACTGAATGAAATGAGCTCAGTTTCCATTTTATCTGCAACATTAGAAGGTGCATAATGGACAGAAGCCCTTTAACCCGCATCCAGACAGGACAGATCAGCACTTCTCTGAGCAATAAAAGAACATAAATAGGTAGGCAGTAACCCGAGAATTGTTTTATATATGAAAAGAAACCAGTGACTTCAGAGCAGGCCATCCCACCTCAGAGCTGAATCTCAGCCAGACTAACTGTCTTTACGAGGAGCACAGCGGCCCCTAACTTAGATTTTTAGGATCACAAGCAGAAAATTCAGAGGTGCACACTGAACGCCTTCATTCACATTTCCTCTCATTTTCACTGTATTAATGATGAAAACTTGAACAATAAATCCAGAAATTACAATGTTTACATTCACTTTTTTGTGCAGCAGTTAACATAAAAACACATCTTACTGGCCTCATGAATACAAAACAAGTAGACATAGAAGTTGTCAAATCAAATCAAATCAAATTTGATTTTCACTTTGTAGTCGAAGCAGAACGACAACTTTGTCCCCATCATCCCCCCACAGGACATGGTATGACTGGTCCATGTAGTTCCTGGTAATAAACAGCTTCAGGGACTGATGCTCCTCCAGCCGCTGTTCCCACTCCTCAGTAAGAACAGCAGCTATTGGCTGTCCTAGAAGTCACTAATTAGCATCATCAGCCTGGTACATATAGCTGTAATGGATGCTGTTATAAGGAGGGATGTCATTGGAAAGACAAAAATGAATAAAAATACAACCTAAAAATTATTAGAACAAATGAAAAAATAAAATAATAATTCAGTCAGTATTTTCTTTATTTTTAGTTTAGTCTTTTAAACTGTATTTTGTTTTTTTAATTAGGAGTCTGGAACATTTCACAACTATTTAAATATTTTGCCCATCATATATTATATATATTATCCTTCATTAACAGACGTTACTGTGACGGTAAACCAGCAGGATCCTCCAGCAGCAGCTTTTACGTTTCATTTCCTGCCTGGTCATGAAACAGAGCTGAACGTCGTCTGAATGCAGCTGCTGCTGCTGCAAGAAGACCAAGCCTCGTATGAGAGGGTCTGCACAGCACCGATAAACTCCCTTCATTCACCTCCGTCTCCAAAAGTCTCCAATAACACCAGAAAAACTCGCTAGAGGGTCTGAAAACTCGCTAAATACAGCCACAAAGTCGCTACGCTGGTAATAAATTCCTCCAAGACCCGCCTCTTTTCACACATTAGCCAATCACAGTGCTCGTTCGTCCCCGCTCACACACACATTGGCTGTCGTCTTCTTCGTTGGTGTTCGTCTCCTTTTCTCGTGTTGAAGTTAGTTTGAGGCAAACCAGCAGCTAGTTTGTTATTACTGTGAACTGCTGGGCTGAAGAGGGAGCAGAAGTTTGTTAGCGACTAAATAAATTCAGTTTTAACTACAAGAAAAAGACCGACAAATGTTTCGGTCGCCGTTGTAGAGTAGATGAAAAATTCACTCGCACCGTCTCACATTTTAGTCGCGAAATGCGACCGTTTGGTCGCAGTCTGGAGGCCTGTCAGTGGTGAATCTGAAATAAACGTTAGGGAAACATCTTAGTTCTGGTTAAACTGGTGTGAAAGTGGGCCAGTTCAGCAGAAAGCACCGAGGTTCTGAGACACCAGAACCAGAACGGTGTCTGTAAGGAAAATCAAAAGGATTATCATTATTTTTATTTTACCTTCATCATGTTTGATACTTGCTCAATATTATACTTTGAACTAATCATTTATTTATCTTAGAAATCAATTTAGTATTCACTTATATGTACTTTGTACTAATGGTATTTTAATCATCAAGGAATGTATTTGGCTGCATTTATACTCAGTGTGTGTCCTCAGGAACCAAGACTGAACTATGATAAGAAGAAGAGATCACTGTGTCCCTGACTCCCTTTACCTCATCTTAGTAGAGGAAGCTCAAACCTGTAAGCCTTCAAGTGTAACTCTGTACTTTCCATGTGCAGGGGAAGGACTTCATGAACCTCCTCTATAAATTCTTTGTAATTAATTTAAAACTTTAGTCTTCATAGTCTCCAACGGTGCTCTCAGACTGTTAGCTCACAAAACCGAAAAAAAAAGACAGTCTCCTTTTCTTCACAATACTTAAGACAACTTCAAGCAAAATACAGAACAAACTAGTTCATATTCAAATGTAAGTCGCTTTGGATAAAAGCGTCTGCTAAATGACTGTAGAATAGAATAGAATAGAATAGAATAGAATAGAATAGAATAGAATAGAATAGATTATGTAACTAGATTTGCTGAAAAAACAGATGAGGTTTGTAAATGTTTTTGTCTACATTAAAAGGCAGTAATATCTGACTGTCAGCCAGGGAGAGATCAGCTCATTGTCAGGCTGGTTATGGAGGAGAAGTCTCCTCCTCTTCCTCCTCCATCTCCTGCTCTTCCTGCAGCTCGGACGTGGTTGCTGCGCGAGGACTAGCCTCTTGTGAGCAGGGGCGGGGCCTGCGGTAGCACCGGCGACTCATTAGGAGGCGTAAACAATGTTTTCACGTCAGCATCAAGGTGTCTAATAACGCCAGAAAAGTTGCTAAATGTGTCGCTAGTCGCTCAAAAAACAGTCACTAAAGACGTTTAAAAGTCGCTAATTATACTGACAAGTTGCTCAGTCGGCAACACAGTAAACAGTGGGTCCTCCTGGGAGATGCTGTAGGCTGCCCGCTGCAGTGCCTGTTTAAAATGAGCAGAGACGGCTGGTTCTTCCAGGAACCAGCAGATGCCAAAGTGGCGACGTATCGAAGCCCGTGCTAACATCTAACTAGCTGCTAACTTTTAGAATAGATTAGTATGTGAGAATCGCTCTTTTTAGACAACCCTGGTATCGGAACATCCCTACGTCTAAGAGGAAAGCCCACCTTCACTCACAAGGGTTGGCTTTTTATTATTTAATAAATAAATTCAGTCTCCAGTCTGGTTCCTCCTCCTCTTGCTGGTCCCCAGTCTGGTTCCGCCTCCTCGTGCTGGTCCCCAGTCTGGTTCCTCCTCCTCGTGCTGGTCTCCAGTCTGGTTCCTCCTCCTCGTGCTGGTCCCCAGTCTGGTTCCTCCTCCTCGTGCTGGTCCCCAGTCTGGTTCCTCCGCCTCGTGCTGGTCCCCAGTCTGGTTCCTCCTCCTCGTGCTGGTCTCCAGTCTGGTTCTTCCTCCTCGTGCTGGTCTCCAGTCTGGTTCCTCCTCCTCGTGCTGGTCTCCAGTCTGGTTCCTCCTCCTCGTGCTGGTCTCCAGTCTGGTTCCTCCTCCTCTTGCTGGTCCCCAGTCTGGTTCCTCCTCCTCATGCTGGTCTCCAGTCTGGTTCCTGCTCTTGCTGGTGTTTGAAGGGTGCAACCCAACAGAAGCCGTGTTTCTCAGCCCTTCATGAACTTTTTTCTGTTCATATCAAAGGTTTGTGTAATCCTGGTTCCAGCTGTGATTCTAGAGCTGAGGAAACGTTCAACTCCAGCTGTCAGCTGTAGAAATCCACAGTTTTCCCACAAACTGCACATTGATTTTTCTCTTTGAAAGCTCCTTAATTTTGTTTTGTCCTTTAAACGCGTGTAAATAACTTGAAGGCCTAGTCCATGTTCAACATGTTACTATTTAATTCACCTCTTACATTCAGAGTTGTAAATAAATCACTGAAAACTGCGTGTGCAGGCAAAGAGCTCAAACTCTCCTGAAATATTTTCTAAGTAGTTGGTTTTACTAAGCCGAACTGAACGTTAGGAGCGGTTTATTAGCGTTAACCTGACAAACTTTCCAGATGAGAAAAAGCACGAAGACGAACTATGAATCACTGAAAAGCTGAACGGAGTATGGTACCAGGGTTTTCATTGCAGACTACAGAAGCGTCGGGTCCTAAGGTCAGCTCATCTCTTGTCAGAGACATTTGGTTTCTTTCCCTTTATGAGTCCACCATGAGTTTTTCTCCATGTCTCTGCTGTCCACACTTACTGAAGACAACATTTAATTCATGTAAACCAGATTGTCTGACCTGACCAGGGTCCTGCGGGTAGTCAGTCAGCCACTCCATGACGAGCGAAAACCAGTTTAAAGCTCAGAGTTTGGAGACTTCCGGCTGGTTTAAACTTGTTTAAGATTACCTTAGTGAAGACCTCCAAGTCCTCGTCTTCGTCCAGGTCCAACATGTGTCCAGAGATGTCCGCAGGGACCGTCTGTCCACTCATTATACGGTCCAAACTTTTAAATGAAATCTGCTCTGTAAGCGCAGCTCAGGTAAACTTCCGCTCCAACTTCACAGCGTAGGAAAAGAGAAAAAATGGCTGCGCGCGCAACTTCCGCCCAGGAAATTCAACATAAGAGCATAAGCGTGAGAGTAAAAATGGTGATGATTTTATTCAATTTCATATTTACTCTCTCACTATAAACCACATAAAGAAAATATACTGACTGTGGATCTATTTAAAACATTTATCAATTTTTTTCCCTTTTAACGTTTACAGAAATTAGGTAATAACTAATGTATGTATGTTAAAAAGAATGAATAAAAGAAATAATGACTTAACATGATGAAAATAATAAAACATAAAACAATAATAATAATAATAGGAAGACGAAGAATAATAATAATAATAATATATATATATATATATACACACACATCCATCCATTTTCTGCCGATTATCCAGAGTCGGGCTGTCCTTAAACATGTTTATGTGAACGTTTGGTGTTATCGTGTAAATTTAGAATTTTATTAGATTTTTTTTTTATTTATTTAACCCTTTCATGCATGATTTTTTTAACAGAAAAGTCTCACATTTCTTTAGAAATATTTACCTACAGACATGTAATTTAATATTTGTTTTCATTAATCTTGCTTTACTTTTGATTTATTTATTCAAAATATTCATAACAGCGATGTTTTGAGGCAGTGAATGGGTGCAAGTCAAACCCACTTCCCCGCTCTAAGAAGGATGTGTGTATTTCTGCCTCAAAGGATTGGAGACTTTTATTTGGGTGAATCGTCAGTGTACTTCCGGTATGATATTGATCAAGTTGGAACTTTCTCCAGATAAGAGTAGTCAGTCACTCCCGCATGACACAGAGCTGCTTCCAGACTGCAGAACTGGTTTCCAACTACAGAACTGGTTCCAAACTGCAGGACTGGTTCCAGCTGCAGAGCTGGTTCCAAACTGCAGAGCTGGTTCCAGCTGCAGAACTGGTTCCAGCTGCAGAGCTAGTTTCAGACTGCAGAACTGATTTCCAACTGCAGAACTGGTTTCCAACTGCAGAACTGGTTCCAGACTGCAGAACTGGTTTCCAGCTGAAGAGCTGGTTTCAGACTGCAGAACTGGTTTCCAGCTGCAGAACTGGTTCCAGCTGCAGAGCTAGTTTCAGACTGCAGAACTGATTTCCAACTGCAGAACTGGTTTCCAACTACAGAACTGGTTCCAGACTGCAGAACTGGTTTCCAGCTGCAGAACTGGTTTCCAACTACAGAACTGGTTCCAGACTGCAGAACTGGTTTCCAGCTGCAGAGCTGGTTTCAGACTGCAGAGCTGGTTTCCCGCTGCAGAGCTGGTTTCAGACTGCAGAGCTGGTTTCCCGCTGCAGAGCTGGTTCTAGCTGCAGAACTGGTTCCAGACTGCAGAACTGGTTCCAGCCGCAGAACTGGTCATAGAATGCAGAACTGGTTCCAGCTGCAGAACTGGTTCCAAACTGCAGAGCTGATTCCAAACTGCAGAGCTGGTTCTAGCTGCAGAACTGGTTTAAGCTGCAGAGCTGGTTTCCAACTGCAGAACTGGTTTCAGAATGCAGAACTGGTTTCCAGCTGCAGAGCTGGTTCCAGCTGCAGAACTGGTTCCAGCCACAGAGCTGGTTCCAAACTGCAGAGCTGGTTCCAAACTGCAGAGCTGGTTCCAAACTACAGAGCTGGTTTCAAACTGCAGAGCTGGTTTCAGACTGCAGAGCTGGTTCCAAACTGCAGAGCTGGTTTCAAACTGCAGAGCTGGTTTCAGACTGCAGAGCTGGTTCCAGAATGCAGAACTGGTTTCCAGATGCAGAACTGGTTCCAGCTGCAGAGCTGGTTCCAAACTGCAGAGCTGGTTCTAGCTGCAGAACTGGTTTAAGCTGCAGAGCTGGTTTCCAAATGCAGAACTGGTTTCAAAATGCAGAGCTGGTTTAAGCTGCAGAGCTGGTTTCCAACTGCAGAACTGGTTTCCAGCTGCAGAGCTGGTTCCAGCTGCAGAACTGGTTCCAGCCACAGAGCTGGTTCCAGCCGCAAAGCTGGTTCCAAACTGTAGAACTGGTTCCAAACTGCAGAGCTGGTTCCAAACTGCAGAGCTGGTTCCAAACTGCAGAGCTGGTTTCAAACTGCAGAGCTGGTTTCAGACTGCAGAGCTGGTTTCAGACTGCAGAGCTGGTTCCAGAATGCAGAACTGGTTTCCAGATGCAGAACTGGTTCCAAACTGCAGAGCTGGTTCTAGCTGCAGAGCTGGTTCTAGCTGCAGAACTGGTTTAAGCTGCAAAGCTGGTTTCCAACTGCAGAACTGGTTTCAGAATGCAGAACTGGTTTAAGCTGCAGAGCTGGTTTCCAACTGCAGAACTGGTTTCAGACTGCAGAACTGGTTTCCAGCTGCAGAGCTGGTTCCAGCTGCAGAACTGGTTCCAGCCACAGAGCTGGTTCCAGCCGCAGAGCTGGTTCCAAACTGTAGAACTGGTTCCAAACTGCAGAGCTGGTTCCAAACTGCAAAGTTGGTTCCAGCTGCTGAACTGGTTCCAAACTGCAGAACAGGTTCCAGCTGCAGAGCTGGTTCCAGACTGAAGAACTGGTTCCAAACTGCAGAGCTGGCTCCAAACTGCAGAGTTGGTTCCAGCTGCTGAACTGGTTCCAAACTGCAGAACAGGTTCCAGCTGCAGAGCTGGTTCCAGACTGAAGAACTGGTTTCCAGACTGAGGCGGAGTGAACAGATTGCTGCTTAACTAACACGAGTCGTTCTTGTTTTACAGGTCTGATATCTTCAAAGAGCAAAAAATAAGAATTTGCAATGCAAATACTTATAAAGCCACACGTGAGGCGGATGGAGACAGGAGGTCTGTCCAGGTTCTCGTTTCCTACCAGGAACTTTGTATGACTCCACAACTCCACAGAAAACATAAAACCGGAATTTCACAATTCCTTCCAGTATCTTGAGTTTTGACTTAATGTCCCAGTTTAGAGATTTTATGTCCCATCAGGTAAAAATTACACCTTAACAGGATGACTTAGTAAAATCTGGAAATATAAGCAGTTTCACAGCAACATGTTTCAGACTGGAGACACCACGTGTGACATGTGGTGATGCTTCGGATGGATGGTTAATGACACACCAGTGGGTCCACAGGGTAAAATATATTTACTTCAGTATAATGATGCTCACAGTTTTCTTCTCTTTCTCATTTTATTTCATACTGACCCGGATTCACTTCCAAGACGACCTGAAAGCAGCTTTCAGTCCAGACTGTTCCCACAGCTCGATGAGGGTTTGGAAAACTGGGAAGATCTGGAAGGACAACATATATGAGCATTGTTTGCAGAATGGAACATCACAGTGGCGTTACAAGTCTGTTCCTGAGTTTTGTTCCATTTCCTTCTAGATTTTATTATCAAGTGTTTTAATGGCAAACATCAAAGTCAGCTTTAGTCAGAAACTGCAAAGTTTATAAGTTGAACCCTCTAAACATTTTGCTGCCTGCTGACTGTTGTTCGGCTTATTTTAAGAGTCATAAAAATGAAAACAATGAGACAAATATTCCTGCTGCTCTCCGTTTTAAAGTGGTTTACTTTCACTGAGAGACAAGCTGTGTGTCATCAGAACAAACTCATGAGAGAGAAACAGGGTAGAAACAAAATTAATTTATTTCACTGCTGTGAAAACCCGCAAATAAAGCTGCATTTTAAAAAGAAAAAATTATCATAAAATATCAAAGTTTATTGGTTTCGTTTGCTTTACTGAGGAGTTCTTAAAGAGCATTCTCATTTCCAAGAACGCTGGATGTGTAAAATGTAAATAAAAACTGAATTTCATCATGACTTTATTCCCAGAAACAACAAAAACAAAGAAAAAAATGTTTTAAATGATAAAAAATTTAACCCAGTCATTTCTCTTTGTGATAAAGTCTCCAGGAGATAACAGAGTTTATTTTTCTTTCCTTTCTGCTTCTGCTCACATCTGAAAGCTCATTTCATGCTCAGCCAGCTGCTGCACCTGAAACAATGAGATGGATTCTTGTGTATTTGTCAGGACCCAACTTCCTGTCACTTCCAGCCTCGTCAGCACGGCTGCAGTCAAACTCTCCGACGCCTCCAGGACTCAAATAACTGCCAGAGCACAAAGAGCAAGCGCAGCGAACACGAGGGAGCAGTGTGCAGATGGAAGACTGATTTACATAATGTGATCATAATCTTTATTTACTGTAGTCCGCCGGCTGCGACAGGAAAACCTGCACCAAAAGATGTCACTGTTGTACAAGCCATGCTGGGAGTCAGGCTTCGTCCTCCCATCCACCCTCCCTTTCTACTCTAAACCTCCTGGAAGAGGAAAAATCACGTTGCATTAGGATAAAATCTCACACATGGTCTGCGGGGTCTGGAGGTCTTCAACCTCTTTATTTTGGCTTTTTTTTTTTTTTTTTTTTTAAAAAAAAAACAGAATATTTTTATTTATTATCGGGATCCAGTTTCCTCTAATTTTCTACATCCTTTACATATAAAATCAAGGTGGCACAGAAACGCATTTTCAGAAGAATAAAAGACACAAACAATCAAATAAAAACAGAAAATGCATCAGTTGTGCGGTAAGGTAGGAATGAGCCGTTCATAAATCTGTTTCTGTCTCAGATCTTCTCAGCAGACGGGAAACATTAGAAGTGGAAGGTCCGTTGTTTACACAAGGATGTCAGCTGGCTGGAAACTGGAAACACAACCTGCAAACGGAGTCACTTGGACCTGATTTGTTGACTCGTGACCAGGAGTCGCGTTAACCGAGTATTTCAGCAGTTTTTAAACGGTAAGGGATAATGTGGAGGCCAGCCTCACACCTGGACCGCTCCTTAACAAAGCCGTCGTTCAGAGAGTCTTCTCTTCTGATCGCTTAACTTGGAGAAATGTTCCCTCTGGCTCAAGAGATGCTTGTAATTCCTGATTAATTCAAAATGCATAAAAATTAAATGCTACTGAATATGACATGATTATCTATAAAACTTAAAGGAATATGTAAAAACAGACGATGACGGGATTTTTATATCTAGCGCAACTTCTGCTGAGTAAAATACTTCCGGTCTGAACGGATGTTATTTCCATCTCCCCTTATGCTGAAAAAAAAAAAAAATCTCAGGAGAAGGAAAATACTTTTATTTTTCTCCAAATGAAAATTTTGTGTTGTTTGGTTTCCATCCAGTTTTTCTGCATTTTATTAAAAAAAGGAAAGCTGGTTAGAAATGCAGAGGTGAAGGAGAGGGTGCATTTTAAAAGGGAACCAATCTGTTACAAGGCTAATGCAGAGAGAAATAAATAAACCCTCAAATCTACAGATAATTACAACCAAAACTGGGTAAAATGTAAATAAAACAGAATGTAATGACATTAGAGGGCCTTAAGATTAGCAGCATCCAGCCTTGTCCCTGCACACAGAGATTCCTCCTGATTCTCGGAATCTTCTGATGATATTCTACACTCTATTCTTGACTCTGCCTCTCTGAAATGCTCCTTTTATACCCAGTCATGTTACTGACCTGTTGCCAGGTAACCTGGTTAGTTGTCAAATGCTCCTCCAGGTGTTTCTGGTTTGTACCAGGTACTTTTCCAGCCTTTTGTTGCTCCTGTTCTACCTTTTTCCAGACGTGTTGCTGCATCAGATTCACTATCAGCTCATATTTTCATCACATGGTAAAACGTCTCAGTTTCATCCTCTGACATGTTTTTATCTTCTGGGAATAAAATGTGGCTTCATGAGATGTATAAATCACTGGATTCTGATTTTATTTACCTTTTACACTGTGTACCAGGTTTTATGGACCCGGGGGGAAATGTCTTGGAGGCTGGAGAGAACACAGGGAGCCACACAGATGATAAGGGTCTGATCCACATATTGTACGGTGGAGTTACTGTTAGGTCTGAAATATATAGGACACTTACCCAACTGTTATCTCAGCCATTTCTACAGTAAATACAGAGTCCTTACCAGGGTTCGAATTAATGGGAAGCTAAGGGGAGCTCGGCTCCCCTGAACGGCACAGGAGCTCCCCTAAAGTAATTCAGCTGAGACTTTGAGCCCTAAAAATGGTTCATTTTCACGTTATATTTAATTTTTCAAAAATGTTCCTGAGGTGTCTTGAAGAGAATATCAATAATTTATCAGCTTTGTGTTTTATTTATTTAATTGAATGAATCAAATCCTCCAGATGTGACCCGTCCTGTTTCCTTCAGCTCCGTGGACAGCAGCGTTGTTTGTAGCGTGCTGTACAAACACTTTATATGCTTTCTTTTCCTTTGTTAAAAGAACTTTCGTCCCTGTTTCTGATTAAGCAAGCTGCATACAGTAGCAGCAGAGGGTTTTTTGTAGTAACCATATTTCTGCCATATATATGCACATGCACATGATGTGCAAAGTCACAGTGCACTCTCGACCAAGGCTCCCCCAGATGCTCCGGTGTAATTCGAGCCCTGCTCCTTACTCTATCTTAAAAGCATTTATGTCCAAATTCAGGAAGATTTCAGGATTTCTGTTTCCTGATTGTTCAGAGAAACAAAGTAAATCCTGGCTTCCTTTGACTGAGTGTTTTGGGTCTGAAGGGGAAGCAGCATCTGATCAGTGTTGCTGGTGTTTACTTTGAGCATTTTGCATCTTTAAGTCCGAGGACTCATGGGAGAGCAGGAACAGCCTGTCCACAAAAAGCTGTTTAGTTCATGAGTCTGCTACTGTTCCTCCCTTGAAACTCCCTCCTTCCCAAACCCCAAATCCCAAATAAAATCAGAAATTCTTCTCCTCACACTCCTGTTAACACTCGAACAAATTCGAATTCAAATGAAAGAAACAGATTCTGATGTGCCTGTAAACGCAGGTCTCAGTCTGCTTCAAGCGACAAATACAGGAAGTGGACTACAAAACAAAGTGCATTGTGGGTTAAGAAAGAAAACGCTTGCCATGTGCAGCCATGACCAGGGTGGTCCTCTGGGCATGATTTTAGATGGTGCCCCTTCAATCGCAGTCAATTTCACAATTAATTAACATACACTCACACAGAAGCTGCATGCTGCATTCAAGATTTTATTTCTGTAACAAAACATCAAGTAAACCTGAAGAAACAAGCGACACACCGTGAAATGCGATACAAACTAAGCCTTTAACATAAAGAATGTTCTAGTTACATGCTAAATAAAAATAGTGAACATGAAAACAAGTGAGATATGAATTAAAAATTCTGAATAAATAAGGTATTATGACAGATACTGCAACCAGTCCAGACATAGCACACAGAAACTATTGCATACAGTATTACAGAGAGAAAGCCGACATCACAGTTTACAAAGATTCCACCAGAGGAAGCTGTCTGCAGGCTGCCTGTTAGAAAAGCTCCACAAACTCACAGATTTACTCCTAGAGACTTTAATGTCGTCTACAGTGTCATCATGCGGCAGATGGTTTGCAACAGTTTATGGTGGAAATCCAGCTGAGATGTTTCCTTCCTGGTCCTGGTTCTGATGGAGGTTCTGGTTCTGATGGAGCTTCTGGTTCTGACGGAGGTTCTGATTCTGATGGAGGTTCTTCTTCTTGGTCCTGGTTCTGATGGAGGTTCTTATTCCTGGTCCTGGTTCTGATAGAAGTTCTCCTTTCTGGTCCTGGTTCTGATGGAGTTTCTCCTTCCTGGTCCTGGTTCTGATGGAGGTTCTTCTTCCTGGTCTTGGTTCTGATGGAGGTTCTCCTTTCTGGTCCTGGTTCTGGTTCTGATTCTGATGGAGGTTCTGGATCTGATGGAGGTTCTGGTTCTGATGGAGGTTCTGGTTCTGATTCTGATGGTGGTTCTGGTTCTGATTCTGATGGAGGTTCTGATTCTGATGGAGGTTCTGGATCTGATGGAGGTTCTGGATCTGATGGAGGTTCTGGTTCTGATAGAAGTTCTGGATCTGATGGAGGTTCTCCTTTCTGGTCCTGGTTCTGATGGAGGTTCTGGTTCTGATTCTGATGGAGGTTCTGGATCTGATGGAGGTTCTGGTTCTGATAGAGGTTCTGAATCTGATGGAGTTTCTCCTTCCTGGTCCTGGTTCTGATGGAGGTTCTGGTCCTGGTTCTGATGGAGGTTCTGGTTCTGATTCTGATAGAGGTTCTGGATCTGATGGAGGTTCTGGTTCTGATGGAGGTTGTGCTCTCCACTGTTTCGTTGTGCATCTCAGGATGGAGGACTGAATCAAACAGAAGCTCATTATTTCATTAACTGGTTTATATGAACACTTAAACTGGACAGAATGTTCCTGACTTTAATCTCAGCTGTGATCTTTACATATAACGTTTTTCCTCTGATGATCCAGCTCTTCCTGTTTGAATAACTTGTGATCTAAACGTGGACCAAGCTCTGCTCTGCGATGGAGTGAAACTGGTAAATAATGAAGTCAAAGTCAGCTTTATTTTCAATTCTGCAGCAAACAGAACAAACAGAGTTGGAATGATGGTTCTCTCAAACCTCGGTGCCTGAAATACAAGAATGTAAACCAATAAACAAAACGACCAAAACAAGTACTTTCACTAAGGAAAAAAAACAATAAGAAATAGACAAAGTAAATTACAGTCAGTATAATATGTGTTTATGGAGCAACAGCAGCCTGAGTTAAACTGGTTAAACTGGTTAAAGTAGTTAAACTGGTTAAACTGGTTAAAGTAGTTAAACTGGTTAAACTGGTTAAACTGGTTAAAGTAGTTAAACTGGTTAAACTGGTTAAAGTGGCTGTGTGCTTGTTCCTGAGGGCGTAAAAAGTTCAGGTGTTGATGGGGGGTCCAGGGAGTGTGGAAGGGGGCAGAGCAGGGAGAGATTTCAGCATCCTGACAGCCTGATGGACCAAGCTGTCCGTCAGTCTGCTGGTCCTGGTCCTGGTCCTGACCCGCAGGCTCTGCAGTCTCCTTCCTGATGGCAGCAGGCTGAAGAAGCTGTGTGATGGTGGGTGGGGTCTCTCTCCATGCAGAGGGCTTTCCGGGTGAGGAGAGATGGAGATGTTTTCAGGGAGGGGAGCGAAGAGTGTCTGGTTCAGCTGCTGTCTGAGCTTTCAGCACTCAAGCAACGTTCGCTCTGTCGCTCAGTTCCAATGTGATCCTCGTATGTGACTCATATCAGATTTTTAAAATCCGACCCAGGCCGCTTTCCTTTTGGTCCTAGATCGGATACGTATCCGATCTGTGTGGAAGCGCCTTCATGTCACATCGAACTTTGACGTCACAGAAATCAGAGAAAGGACACAATTCTGCACCGGTACAAGGTGAACACGGAAATATTGAAGTATTTCCATCATCAGTTGGGTAAACTTTCCAAATACTACAGTATCTACTTTCAAATAGATGGGCCAACGTGAAGCATCCATATTTACTCCCGTAAACACTACGAGGATTACTTACCGTTCACAATGAAGTGTGATGAAGGTCGCATGGAAAAGAAAAGAAATGGGACTTGAGCTTTAAGACCTGCAGTGGGAACGTAGCCTTCCAGTCATCTCTGAAAGTGGCGGATTGTTAGGTTTTTGGAGTGTTGACATGTCTGTACACTTTGAAAGATGGTTGTCTGCTAGGACTGAGTGTGATTCAGAAGAAGACCTCACTGATGGTATGAAACAGATTTTGGATGAAGTAGATATAGAAAATAAAGCTGAGTTTGTACTTTTTAGCCAGTGTTCATTATTAAAGTTTAAGTTGAGCGTGTTTAAAGAGCTTTGTCCAAATACAGATTCACCAAGATGTACTTTAAATTCATTCAACATGAAGAAGGTGAATTGGAAGGAGTTTCAGCACAATTTGACTACCCAGAATGCACTTCAGGCAGAACAGAAACCAAGCTTTAATTTCTGAACCCATGTTATATCTCCATAAGAATGTTTTAAATTGGGCCAATGAATGTCTCCATGAAGAGACTGTTTGAGATTTTCTAAAAAATACCATTTAAATTGAAGAGAAAATAGAACTTTCTAAACCATAAAAAGCATCCATCAGCAGAAGGATATGCTGACCAGTCGCCATGTGTCCATGCAGAGCAACATGAACCTTGTTCAGCTGAGAATGAATGTAATGATATTCAAATCCCATCAACTCATATTTTATTCCCAGTAGAAAATAAAAACATGTCAGATGATGAAACTGAGACGTTTCACCATGTGATGAAAATATGAGCTGATAGTGAATCTGATGCAGCAACACGTCTGGATCAGAGTCTCTCAGATGGAAAGATGGACAGAGGTTCACCAATCAGAGACAAACTGGATCTAAAACTGTGGAACAATTTCAGAAAAATGTTCCTCAGACTTTGAAGATCCTCCATCTACAGTGTAGAATATCATCAGAAGATTCAGAGAATCAGGAGGAATCTCTGTGTGCTCGGACACGGCTGGATGCTGGTGATCTTCTGCATTAAAAGCAGACATGATTCAGTGGAAACCACTGCATGGATTCAGGAAGACTTCCAGAAACACTGTCTGTGAACACAGTTCACCCTGAAACCCACAAATGCAGGTTAAAGCTCCATCATGCAGAGAAGAAGCCAGATGTGAACAGGATCCAGAACCAGCTTCTTCCATCTTCTCTGGACCAAAGCTCATTTTAAATGGTCTGAGGCAAAGTGGAAACCTGGATGAAGATGTGAACTAGTTTGTGGAAAGCATGGACGGCGTGTCCTGCAGACTAAAGATGAGAGGGAGCATCCAGCTTGTTATCAGTGGACAGGTGAAAAGCTGCATCTCTGATGGGATGGGGCTGCATTAGTGCCTATGGCGTGGGCAGCTTCCACATCTGTGAAGCTCCATCAATGCTGAAAAGTACATGGAGGTTTTAGAGCAACATCTGCTCCCATCCAGACAACGTCTCTTTCAGGGAAGGACTTGCAGATTTCAGCAAGACGATGCTGAACCACATCCTGCATCCATCACAGCAGCATGGCTTCACAGGAGAAGAGTCCGGCTGCTGAACTGGCCTGCCTGCAGTCCAGACCTTTCACCAGTACACAACGTCTGGAGCTTCATGGAAGCAGGAATCCAGCAACAAAGGTCCAGGACTGAGTAGTAGCTTTGCAGCTTGTGAAGCAAAGCAGAGGATTCTCATGTTGTGATTCATCAATTAAACCAACAATAAACTGCATGGAACCAGTGAGATTCTTCCTCTAACTAGGTTGTGACTTTGGGACGTTGTTCAAACATAACCAATCATTCTAAATAGACAAAGGATTATCAATACATATTGATCCATTTCCTTCTCTACTCCCAGCCTTTCACTTGACCACACTCTCATATGCATCCTCACCATGTTGTACACAATTACCTACTCCAACCCTCCACAAGGTATTTGTATTTTCTGTATTTTCTCTAAATCCACGCTGCCAGTTGCATTACAAACAATGCGTCGCTCCACTTTCGGCATTTTGCAATTCAAAGCGAGTCCTTGCTGTCAGGAATACCGAGGAGCAGGGAGAGGTGCTCCAGCCAGCAGCATTAACATACAGGAAGCCATTATCACATCTGGCCTTTGCAGCCAACAAGGAAAGCTGCTGAGTGTGTGTTTCTATGCCCTGGCTTTGCTTTAACCGCTATCATATATGCATGTTTACATACATGTACAAGCATCATCATCACGTCAGTGTTTTCTGTACAAATATGTGCATGCATTTTTTTCTGGGTGGGGGGTATTAAATACAAGCTTGTATGCAATGTGTGTGCATAGATCACATACGTGTGTGCATGTGTGTCTCTCCATCCCCCACCTTTCAGATTAGAGGCTTCTGTAATGGTACTACAAAGGTCAGAGTTTTTCAGCGGTTGGGATGTAGCGGCAGGCCGTGTTTAAAGGTCACCACACCACACCATCACATTATCTCCCTGCCATTTCATACCAGTTTGTCTGTCTGATTGATTTTTAAAAATAAAGCTGCACATCCTCCTCCAGGGCTCAGTGTGGAAGCTGGAAAATGTAAGAGTAGGAGGGGAGGAGGCGGCTGCTGGAGCTTTGTGACTGTTAGACCGGAAGAGAGATGTCTCGTTTTCAAGCCTGCGACGGTGACAATGATGAGCGCTGCGTGCGCTGCAGGTGGTTGGGTTTGTTGCGGTTCACTGTTGTTATGTACTTTCTGTGTGCAGCTGTGGAAATCAATCAAACATCAGTTGCTGCTTTCTTCCCCATTAGTGTGTAGGAAAGTGAAGGATAAGTTGTGCGTTTGCTGCCCTGGAGCCCAGAGGGTGGAGATGTTGGCTCATTAGACAGTCTTTGGATGTTTTATATTTGATTTGATGATCATAGGGATGATTGTTTAATCATCTTCACATTTCACCTTACACTACCCTGTACACTCTGCTTGTTTGTCTAAATCTGGTAGAAAAGCTGCTGCTGTGGTAGCAACAGGTGGAAAAGTATACCTTCAATATGGACTTTTTTCTTGTAAACACCAGGAACTGGAGGTTTTACCAAGTGTAGGGGCATTAAATTCATGTCTGCTTTTTCCTGCTCTGGTGCTTACGAGGGAAGAATGTGGGTAGCTTATTTTCAAATTGTACCTAGATAAAATTCTTTTGTTCAAGTCAACCCTGACACAGTAGCTGAGATGTGAACAGAAAGGTAAGATAAAACAACAAGATAAAAGAAATGAGCCAATTTCATGGAGCCTGGATCTTACACTCATTTCAGTTTTAATTCTAAAATCATTTACAATTCAGGATTGACTAAAACACAACTTCTTTCTGTGGCATTATCCATCCATCCATCCATCCATCCATCCATCCATCCATCCATCCATCATCCATCCAACCATCCATCCATCCATCCATCCATCCATCCATCCATCCATCCAAACATCCATCCATCCATCCATCCATCCATCCATCCAATCCATCCATCCATCCATCCATCATCCATCCATCCAAACATCCATCCATCCATCCATCCATCCATCCATCCATCCAATCCATCCATCCATCCATCCATCCATCCATCATCCATCCATCCATCCATCCATCCATCCATCCATCCATCCATCCATCCATCCATCATCCATCCAACCATCCATCCATCCATCCATCCATCCATCCATCCATCCATCCATCCATCCATCATCCATCCATCCATCCATCCATCATCCATCCAACCATCCATCCATCCATCCATCCATCCATCCATCCATCCATCTATCCATCCATCTATCCATCCATCCATCCATCCATCTATCCATCCATCTATCCATCTATCCATCCATCTATCATCCATCCATCCATCTATCCATCCATCTATCCATCCATCCATCCATCCATCCATCCATCTATCCATCCATCCATCCATCCATCCATCCATCCATCCATCCATCCATCCATCCATCCACCCATCTATCCATCCATCTATCCATCTATCCATCCATCTATCATCCATCCATCACCCATCCATCCATCTATCCATCCATCTATCCATCCATCCATCCATCCATCTATCCATCCATCTATCCATCTATCCATCCATCTATCATCCATCCATCACCCATCCATCCATCTATCCATCCATCTATCCATCCATCCATCCATCCATCCATCCATCCATCCATCCATCCATCCATCCATCATCCATCTATCCATCATCCATCCATCTATCCATCCATCATCCATCCAACCATCCATCCAACCATCCATCCATCTATCCATCCATCTATCCATCTATCCATCCATCTATCCATCCATCCATCACCCATCCATCCATCTATCCATCCATCTATCCATCCATCCATCCATCCATCCATCCATCCATCCATCCATCCATCCATCCATCCATCCATCCATCCATCCATCCAAATATCCATCCATCCATCCATCATCCATCCATCCAAACATCCATCCATCCATCCATCCATCATCCATCCATCCAAACATCCATCCATCCATCCATCCATCTATCCATCCATCCATCCATCCATCCATCCATCCATCCATCATCCATCCATCCATCCATCCATCTATCCATCATCCTTCATCAGTTTTCTCCATCTGGTAAATGCTCCACCAATGTAAACTCTTGTTTTCTCACGGTTATTGTTTCTTTTTCTTTTCTTGGCTATTTTTTCCTCAGTCTCAAGGGGCAAAGCGTATGGATGGTCCTCCATTTCAATGAAAACTGGCCAGCTGGATGATCCACGGTTGTCTTTGCTTGTTCTCCCAGTGCAGTGATCACCAACTGAGGACCTGTTGAGCCACTGCCCTGCAGATTTTACATGGTTACCTGCTGCAATACACCTGAGTCAGATTATTATTGGGTCATTAAGAGGCTGGTGCAGAACTTGATGACAAGCTGTCATGTGGATCAGGTGTGTTGCAGCAGGGAAACATCTAAAACCTGCAGGACAGGTGGGGATCCTGAACTAAAGTGCATCATACTGGCCCTCTTCTCTACACTCAGGGAAAAAATGCTGTGAAACGCAGTGTTAATCCAACAGAGTTCATTGTGTTTGATTTATACAGCTGATTGATATCTTGTTATCAGACACTTAGTTTTATCAGAAGCCTACCTGACATGCTTTGACTTCATCACCGGATGGTGTGTGACGTGTACAATCAGCTGATGTTCTCAGCTGAGGCTGTGTGGGTTGGCTTTCTGATCTTCTCTGTTTCCATGGTCCAACGCTGGTGTCGATTGTGCTCAGTAGGGATAACTTTGGCCTTTTCCCTGTCCATGATGTGATTTTCCCGTTTGCAGTGGTCCATCATGGCTGATTTCACATTTTCCTGTAGGACCTGTTCTTTTCTTGATGGTGTTTGTCTTCTTTCAGTTTCTCATTCACGTTCCTTTTGATGTTCTTCTTTGTGTATGTTAAAAGGGCGTCCTGCTTCTTCTATGTATGCTTTATTGCATGAATGACAAGGTATTTCGTAAATAACGTTGTATTTATTGTTGTGGACGATCTGGTCTTTGGGGTTTGTGGGGTTTGACCAGAGTGTTGAAGTGGTGTTCCTGTCCATTGTATGCATTCTGTAATGCCTCTGAGATACAGTGATGTGACTATTCCTTTATTTTCCGTTTTTCTGTTTTCTTTTTCTTCTGTTCTCTCTGCTTCACCTGTTCCCTTCCCTGTCTTATTGCCCTATGTGCAAACTGACATCTGGCCATTTTGAATATGTTTCTCTTCTTTTCTGTCTTTTTCTGTGTAAGCAGTTCGGTTCAATCCTATAATTTTCTAATAACTGACAGTTTGTGGGTGGTGGGATGTTCTGGTCCATGTTTAGCATCTATATGTGGTGTCAACACACATGTAAAAGTCATACGTCATAATAAAAGTTATGGAATCTAATATGGCTGCCAAGTTTACTGCCATCATAAAGTCTGGTTTATATTCAACATTTCTCAACACTGATGGCGGCTGCCTGGGGTTTGGAGGACGGTTTGTTTGCAGCCTTACCCGTGTTCCCCTGTGTGGTGTGTATTTATCTATTTCTTTTTTTGCATGTTTCCTTCTTTTTACTTAAGTTGCATGTGTTGTTGTGTGCTGGTGGATCGGGGTGAGACCCTGACCCAAATTCACTTCATCCAGTGTTCGAATGCACACACACATCAAGAAATTATGAACAGAAAGTACATTTCTACATACACAAATATAAACACATTTTTATTTACTCACTCTGTAGCTACGTCAGTGTGAGATGGATGTGGTCCACGTGGGGTGTCTCCCACAGGGCATGGTGGGAGGGTTAAATGTGATGTGGATGTGTGAAAGTGTTCTTGGGTACAGTGCAGGGGAGGATGTAATAAATGGGGTTTCAGGGTGGATAGATGGGGATAACAGATGGGTGGAGGATGCGGGGGATGATGGGTTGTTTGGGTGGAGGAGGGAGGGTGGGGTTGGTAGGTGGGTGCGGGGGGTTAGGGAAGGAAAGGGGAGTGGTCAGTGGTGCCCTGGTTCCAGGGGTGTGCAGCTTGAACGTTGGGGTGGGTATTGACCCACGCCGGGTGGTTGCCTGGGGGGCATTGGTCCTCTGGGGGTGGGACAGGCCCTCTGCCTTGGGCGGAGCGCTCCTTGGGGGGCTCTTGGGACCCTGGGTCCTGCGATCTGGCCGCCCTGCAGTAAAAAAGAAAAGAAAAGAAATCTGGCATTAAATCTGATTTCCTTCTTTTGCTGTCTGGGAATGGACTTGTCATCTTCAGAGTGTATCTTTAAAACAGCTGACGGCAAGTTTTATTTTTGGTTTTATGTGGTTAATTAATGGGAAAACGTTGACTACCAGCTGGTATAAAAGAATAACCCCACCATGAGTGGTGGACACAAGGCTGCAGAAACATGCTCCATCCGTGGCATGGTAGCCAGGCCCATGCAGCCACCAGGCTTCTTTTAACAATGGCCGACGTAGATCAGTGCTGTCCAGCTGCTTTTACACACTGTCATGGCCATCAGCCCTCACAAGTCTGAGTGGCTGGTCTCTAAGACGAGTGGAAAGGACTCAAAGGAAAAAGAAAACATTTAGAATGACTGTTTGCCGTGTACCAAGTTCAAAATGATTAAAGTAGAAAAGCATTACTGACAATTATGGCACATCTTTCAGCATTTCCCCCTCCTCCTCCTCCTGCTCCCCCCATCCATCCTCTCCGACGCTGAATGAGTCGCTCTTGTTCAGGAAATTACCGCTTACCATGGCAGGCAGCTCCAAACATGTTCCACTCAAAGGGAGGGAGCGAGGCCGACGCAGTGAGAGATTAAATGGGGAAACTTGGCCACCTGGATGAATGCAGGGACTGAACAATTAAAAATCAATTTGCTGTCAAAAAGCTTTGCTTTCTAATTAGGACCACATGCAGGCCAGAGGGGTTTTTCTGTTGAATACTGCATCTCTCCCAACACACTCACAAACATAGCTATGCATTGTTTTCCCTCTGCATCCACATAATGATAAAGCAGCAGTAAATGGTGTATTATTCCAACCCAGACCAGCACAATGGAAATAAATGTATCGGCCATTTGTTTTGGTTCCCAACAGGTGTTCAGTTTTTGGGCCAATCTGTGGTCTAACTCAGATTTCATGCAGCATGAAACTCAGCTGTGGTTCACAGAGCATAAACACCAGTTTTACCAGCTGGAAAACCAGCAAACCAGTGTTGAAGTTTAGCACACTGAGGAGCTGAATGATCTCCCAGATGTTTGGTAAGTTGTACGCTAACAACGCAGCTTATTCAGATCACCGTTATCTGGCCTGGATGACAACCAGAGGAGGCTGGAGGAGCTACAAGCTGTACGCAGGTAAGAGTAGTGTTCATTACGACGGCATCCAGATAATTTATCAAGTAGGAACAAAAAGGTATTCAATGAAAAGACTACCTAAGTAGCGAGTACACACACCTGAATCAAGTGAATGTCTTGTTACAGTCCTCTGCAGAGCTGGACGACAGGTGCATGAGGGAATTTAGCCATTTAATTCAGGTGTGTTGGAGAAGGGACGCATACGTTTGGCCTCTAGCTGGTTTGTGTGCTGGGGCTGCATTAATGCATCACGTTCATTGTTTACTGGCAATGAAACACACAGAGAAACCTCATGCAGAGGCTCTGCTTGCAAACAGTTAGAAGCTTGGGTCCCCGTGGTTCTCCGAGGGCCGACCACCTTTGACTCCTACAGAGCAGAGAGAGTTTGCAGTGACGGGTCGACCAGAGCAGACCCCCTGAAGGGGCTCCACCTCCACCTCTCCATGGTCTGATGTGTAAAAACAAGACAGAGCAGGTACATCATCATGAAGAGAAGTTTTATGTCTGGCACGAACAAAAGGAAGAAAGAAGAAAAATAAGAAGTGGAGATAATATAGAAGCTAATTTAGCTAGGAGCAGCTCGGTCTGTCCTGGTGAGATCCTGGGTGTCACCATGAATGATGAAAATACACACAGATAACTTGGACAAAACTTTATTTAGTTATTAAAGATGTGTTCAAGTAAGCTAAACAGTCAAGCTAAGAAAGAAAGGTTAGAGGATTTATATCCAGAAATGTGGATAATGAAGCAGTGAAGGTGCATGGATGGAAGTTATTGTGCATATTGTGAATATTTCTCTCTCCTCACCATCTAGAAGCTGTGAGATTCTCATCCTGCTTTCTGTCTGTTCACCTGATGCTGATATTCATCACATATTGTTCCTTCTGTGTTTAGAAGGAAGCAGCTTCACAGCTTTAAATTCATCCTGCTGACTTTTTACCTTTTAGTTAGTAAATCCTGAACATTTCATCCTTCTTTCTCATAAATATGTGGTTTCATACATATTTAAGTTGAGTTTTGCCAGAACGTTTTCTACTGTTAGTGTAAAGAGAAAACTGCTGCTAAAAGCCTTTTTTGTGATTCAAAATTTGAATTTACATATGCTAACAATGCTACGTTAAATAAAACAGCTAAATGTTGGTATGATAATGTTTTCATGCATACCTGCCGTCGATTGTTTGTAAATGACCAAAACCATTCTGACAGTTTCTAATTAGCAATAGCTGGTAGCTAATGCTAATTCATTCCTTACTACCCACTGGTTACTCTCCTTTGCACACAGCGTTCATAGATATAACAGACACCAGCAGTTTCTAGATTCATGCTGTTTTCATTGACCGTCTGGGGTCTAGGATATACTTAGCTGTTCTTGGACTACTTTTATTTTTACCTTTACAGTTTACCCTGTTTGGTTTCATTCTTTTCAGCACAACCTTACGTGTTATTTTACAGTTATCTTGTATTAACACATTAGACCTTAAATCACACAAAAAAAACATAAAATCCAAGTAGAAAAAAGATCTCTCTTTTACTGTGAAAACCACAAACATGTTTAACAAAGTTTTTTTCTTTGGAAATTTTTGTTCAACTATTTACAAAAAAATCGGTTATCACCAGAAGATGTCACATAAATGATTTGTTCCACTCCAGAAACCAGTTCCTGTCCACTCAGAGACAGAGAGGACATCGCAGGGTGGATATTTGAAGGGTGTGTTAGACCTCCCTTCCACCAGGAGGCAGCACAGGAGGTTCATTTTTCCACCAACAGAAAAGAGGTTATTAGTTTTTATTTAGTTATTTATTTTTCTTGCTTGCGAACAGTTTATATAGATCTGACTATAAGTCTGCGACTTATAGTCAGATGCGACTTAACATATACTCAACATATACAGTATATAATTGTACATGCTTTAAAATGTTAATTCATACTGACTGACATAAACGAAGTAATAAACATTACCGTCTACAGCCACGAGAGGGCGCTCTAGGCTTGTGATAATTATATTCTTCAGAAACGACACAGAGGAGGAAGAACTGAATGAGATCCGGGGTTTGGTGAACTTGCCTACCAGTAACTAGCTTGTTGACCCACAGGCAGGTTATGTTAACGTAGCTTATTCAGCCTCACGGGTATGTTGTTTATGCAGCTGTGTAGCTGAATAGCTGTTAGTGTGTTATGTTAACATACCGAACACATGTTCAGCCTGCGTGCTGTTGTATAGCTGAATAACTTGCCTTTCCACATTAAACGCCAGTTCATGGATTTTTTTGATTTTGTGAAATAATTTTCTAAATAAATGCAACTCTTTTCGCTTCATGATGCAGTGTTTGAATAATGTGACTTATAATCTAGAAAATACAGTGTGTATGAGTTTACAAGCTGAAGAAATAGATGATATAAGATTGTTCCTCCAGTTGTTTACATATGATCCTCCTGTCTCAAGAACAGAATTGTGAATCATTTTGTCTCATGTCAATGTTGTAAAAGTCAGATGAAATGTGACATGACCGTTCAGACTGTGGTCTCTGTGAAATGGATCAGATATGGATCCGATTTAGAACCACATGTGAAACTAGTCTGGGTCAGATTTGTAAAAAAAATCAGATTTTGCTTTTCAGACTGTAATACAAAGATCAGATCTGGATCAGATATGGATGTAAAAGTTGGATTTGAGTGACTTTTGTCTGCAATGTGAACTGTGCAATTTGGTTCTGATACCTGAAGCCAGACCGGGATCCGGTTCCACAGAGAGGGTCCGATAGCTGGAGGTAAACCACCAGTAAACCTGCAGTCTAGGAGTGAAGCTCTGAAAATCTGGAACTCTTTAAGATGCAGTGGATCTTGGTCAGTAAGAGCTTTATGTGCGAGGAGAGGAATTATAGATTCTACTCCGGATTTAACAGGAAGCCGATGAAGAGAAGATAAAACTAGAGATGATCTCTGGTGATGATCCTTCTCTCGATGCAGCAGGATGACATGGTTAACCACTGGCCACTGTTCATGCTCGCAGATGATCACCTCACCTGCACACTGGAACCCAGTAAGCACACAATGATGAATTTTTATGGCTGGCAGAGTGGATGCAGAGTAGTCTAACAGGAGCCAATGAAACCTTACAACTCAGTCCAAACGGTGAAGAAGAAGCTCTACATGTACCTGATGTCATAGTGATGTCATAGAAGACCAGTTCCAACATTTATTTCTTCTCTTTGAAGAAACTGAGAAAATGTTTTCAAGCTAACAGACACCGTTTGTAATTTCCACTTCAGCATATGGTGTGTATGAGTCACCACTTTCTGGTTTCCTTTCTGGATCTGGCTGAATGAACCGGGTCTATCCACACATCCGAACCAGAGTGCTGACTTCCACCCCGCTCTGATAGCAAAGGTGAGCAGAAACCTTCTGTGTACATGTAACACACCTGTTTGGACAGAGTCATGAATGTAAACAAGGACTTCAAGCAAAACAGAAAAGTTTAACTTTTAAAGCAGCTTTTTCTCAGCTAGTCAAGTGTGAGGACAGATGAGGAAAACTTTGGAAAACTTGTTGGAAAACTTTGGATGTTTTCTAATTACCAGCAGCAGCGACATCACCTGAGTTCACTGTTTAATAAATATGTGATGGAGGAGAACCCTGGTACTACTGTTGTAATAATGACCCTGGTACTACTGCTGTAGTACTGACCCTGGTACTACTGCTGTAGTACTGACCCTGGTACTACTGCTGTAATAATGACCCTGGTACTACTGATGTAATAATGACCCTGGTACTACTGCTGTAGTACTGACCCTGGTACTACTGCTGTAGTACTAACCCTGGTACTACTGCTGTAATAATGACCCTGGTACTACTGCTGTAATAATGACCCTGGTACTACTGCTGTAATAATGACCCTGGTACTACTGCTGTAGTACTGACCCTGGTACTACTGCTGTAGTACTGACCCTGGTACTACTGCTGTAATAATGACCCTGGTACTACTGATGTAATAATGACCCTGGTACTACTGCTGTAGTACTGACCCTGGTACTACTGCTGTAGTACTAACCCTGGTACTACTGCTGTAATAATGACCCTGGTACTACTGCTGTAATAATGACCCTGGTACTACAGCTGTAGTACTGACCCTGGTACTACAGCTGTAGTACTGACCCTGGTACTACTGCTGTAGTACTGACCCTGGTACTACTGCTGTAATAATGACCCTGGTACTACTGCTGTAATAATGACCCTGGTACTACTGCTGTAATAATGACCCTGGTACTACTGCTGTAGTACTGACCCTGGTACTACTGCTGTAGTACTGACCCTGGTACTACTGCTGTAATAATGACCCTGGTACTACTGCTGTAATAATGACCCTGGTACTACTGCTGTAGTACTGACCCTGGTACTACTGCTGTAGTACTGACCCTGGTACTACTGCTGTAATAATGACCCTGGTACTACTGCTGTAATAATGACCCTGGTACTACTGCTGTAGTACTGACCCTGCTACTACTGCTGTAGTACTGACCCTGGTACTACTGCTGTAGTACTGACCCTGCTACTACTGCTGTAGTACTGACCCTGCTACTACTGCTGTAGTACTAACCCTGGTACTACTGCTGTAATAATGACCCTGGTGCTACTGCTGTAGTACTGACCCTGGTACTACTGCTGTAGTACTGACCCTGCTACTACTGCTGTAGTACTGACCCTGGTACTACTGCTATAGTACTGACCCTGCTACTACTGCTGTAGTACTGACCCTGGTACTACTGCTGTAGTACTGACCCTGCTAATACTGTTGTAGTACTGACCCTGCTGTAGTACTGACCCTGCTACTACTGCTGTAGTACTGACCCTGCTGTAGTACTGACCCTGCTACTACTGCTGTAGTACTGACCCTGGTACTACTGTTGTAGTACTGACCCTGGTACTACTGCTGTAGTACTGACCCTGGTACTACTGCTGTAGTACTGACCCTGGTACTACTGCTGTAGTACTGACCCTGCTGTAGTACTGACCCTGGTACTACTGCTGTAGTACTGACCCTGCTACTACTGCTGTAGTACTGACCCTGCTACTACTGCTGTAGTACTGACCCTGCTACTACTGCTGTAGTACTGACCCTGCTACTACTGCTGTAATAATGACCCTGGTACTGCTGCTGTAATAATGACCCTGGTACTACTGCTGTAGTACTGACCCTGGTACTACTGCTGTAGTACTGACCCTGGTACTACTGCTGTAATAATGACCCTGGTACTACTGCTGTAATAATGACCCTGGTACTACTGCTGTAGTACTGACCCTGCTACTACTGCTGTAGTACTGACCCTGGTACTACTGCTGTAGTACTGACCCTGCTACTACTGCTGTAGTACTGACCCTGCTACTACTGCTGTAGTACTGACCCTGGTACTACTGCTGTAGTACTAACCCTGGTACTACTGCTGTAATAATGGCCCTGGTGCTACTGCTGTAGTACTGACCCTGGTACTACTGCTGTAGTACTGACCCTGCTACTACTGCTGTAGTACTGACCCTGGTACTACTGCTATAGTACTGACCCTGCTACTACTGCTGTAGTACTGACCCTGGTACTACTGCTGTAGTACTGACCCTGCTAATACTGTTGTAGTACTGACCCTGCTGTAGTACTGACCCTGCTACTACTGCTGTAGTACTGACCCTGCTGTAGTACTGACCCTGCTACTACTGCTGTAGTACTGACCCTGCTACTACTGCTGTAGTAATGACCCTGGTACTACTGTTGTAGTACTGACCCTGGTACTACTGCTGTAGTACTGACCCTGGTACTACTGCTGTAGTACTGACCCTGCTGTAGTACTGACCCTGGTACTACTGCTGTAGTACTGACCCTGCTACTACTGCTGTAGTACTGACCCTGCTACTACTGCTGCAGTACTGACCCTGCTACTACTGCTGTAGTACTGACCCTGCTACTACTGCTGTAGTACTGACCCTGCTACTACTGCTGTAGTACTGACCCTGCTACTACTGCTGTAATAATGACCCTGGTACTACTGCTGTAATAATGACCCTGGTACTACTGCTGTAGTACTGACCCTGGTACTACTGCTGTAGTACTGACCCTGGTACTACTGCTGTAATAATGACCCTGGTACTACTGCTGTAATAATGACCCTGGTACTACTGCTGTAGTACTGACCCTAGTACTACTGCTGTAGTACTGACCCTGCTACTACTGTTGTAGTACTGACCCTGGTACTACTGCTGTAGTACTGACCCTGCTACTACTGCTGCAGTACTGACCCTGGTACTACTGCTGTAGTACTGACCCTGGTACTACTGCTGTAGTACTGACCCTGCTGTAGTACTGACCCTGCTAATACTGTTGTAGTACTGACCCTGCTGTAGTACTGACCCTGCTACTACTGCTGTAGTACTGACCCTGCTACTATTGCTGTAGTACTGACCCTGCTACTACTGCTGTAGTACTGACCCTGCTACTACTGCTGCAGTACTGACCATGCTACTACTGCTGTAGTACTGACCCTGGTACTACTGCTGTAGTACTGACCCTGCTACTACTGTTGTAGTACTGACCCTGGTACTACTGCTGTAGTACTGACCCTGCTACTACTGTTGTAGTACTGACCCTGGTACTACTGCTGTAGTACTGACCCTGGTACTACTGCTGTAGTACTGACCCTGCAGTAGTACTGACCCTGCTAATACTGTTGTAGTACTGACCCTGCTACTACTGCTGTAGTACTGACCCTGCTACTACTGCTGCAGTACTGACCATGCTAATACGGTTGTAGTACTGACCCTGCTGTAGTACTGACCCTGCTACTACTGCTGTAGTACTGACCCTGGTACTACTGCTGTAGTACTGACCCTGCTACTACTGCTGCAGTACTGACCCTGGTACTACTGCTGTAGTACTGACCCTGGTACTACCTGTAATAATTCTGTTAGTAGTAGTGTGTTTGGGTTTTAAACAGGGATACACAGTCACGTCTTCCATTGCAACCTGTAATGTCCCACAACAAACAGCATTAACGTCTCACAGGAAGGATTAATAAAGCGACATGGCAGTGTGGGGATTAGGATTGTTTCCCTAATGAGACTTCCCACACTCAATCTTTCCATTAGGTTTATCCTGGAAATTGTCCCTGGACCAGTCCACCGGCCCACCTGCTGCCTGTGATTCCAGTAATATCACATTTACATTTACTGTCTTAATTTATCCATATTTCCATCTCTTTCTACCCCACTATGTGACTGTGGGGGTAGGGAATAAGGTAATTGGAATAATAATCAATATTTTATATGTTACCTAGTATTATATATATATTTGTCATCCTCATGCCAAGAGAAATATGCTACTTCTGATCCACTCTCCAAATGACTGAAGTGGTTTATGTAATTTCTTAACTTTCTAACTAATAGACAGAACTACAAATGAAACTATGACTCTGTAGCCATTAACTTGTTTAGTTCTTCTCAGTTTGGAAATTAAATTATTTTTTGCCTCATCAGCAGCAGTAGGAGTTTTTCTATCTCATGCAAGAAAAACAAGTAAAGAACGATAAAAGAAATACAACTAGATCTCTGTCAGTCTGAGTCGGTATGAAAGCCTGAAATTACAGGGCTGTTGTCCTCCAACATGAAGAAATTGGGTTTGTTATTTCTGTCATTTTAGCAGCAGGTTTTAGAAAGATTGCTTTTTGTGTAAGATGCAGGAAGAGTCAGAACGAGTGCAGTTAGTTTCATTCTTTTTCTTTGTATCATGAGCACTTTTTCTTTTATCAGAGAAAAGAGGAAGATAGCAGCAAGACAGAGTCGAGGCTGAGGATGAGGAGTGGTCTCATTCTTTTACTCCAATAGATGAATAGAAATGTAAACAACAAATTCATTCATTCATTCATTTTCTTTACTGCTTTTTCCAATTCAGGGTCACGACAAATACATAAAAAAAACAAGGGAATACTTCGAAGACCTTCTCAATCCCACCAACACGTCTTCCAATGAAGAAGCAGAGTCTGGGGTAGCTGGTGTTGGCTCTCCCATCTCTGGGGCTGAGGTCATTGAGGCAGTTAAAAAGCTCCTCGGTGGCAAGGCTCCGGGGGTGGATGAGGTCCGCCCAGAGTTCCTTAAGGCTTTGGATGCTGTAGGGCTGTCTTGGTTGACACGCCTCTTCAGCATTGCGTGGACATCGGGGACAGTTCCCCTGGCCTGGCAGACTGGGGTGGTGGTCCTCCTGTTCGAAAAGGGGGACCGGAGGGTGTGCACCAACTACAGGGGGATCACACTCCTCAGCATCCCTGGTAAGGTCTATTCAGGGGTGCTGGAGAGGAGGGTCCGTCGGATAGTCGAACCTTAGATTGAGGAGGAGCAGTGTGGTTTTTGTCCTGGTCGTGGAACAGCGGACCAGCTCTACACCCTCTTCAGGGTCTTGGAGGGGGCATGGGAGTTTGCACAACCAATCTACACGTGGTTTGTGGACTTGGAGAAGGCGTTCGACCGTGTCCCCCGGGGACTCCTGTGGGGGGTACTCCGGGAGTATGGAGTGCCGGACTCGCTTGTATTAGCTGTCCGATCCCTGTACGACCGGTGTCAGAGCTTGGTCCACATTGCCGGCAGTAAATCAGAATCGTTTCCAGTGCGGGTTGGACCAAGGCTGCCCTTTGTCACCGATTCTGTTCATAACTTTTATGGACAGAATTTCTAGGCACAACCGAGGTGTTGAGGGGATCCGGTTCGGTGGCCTCAGGATTGGGTCTCTGCTCTTTGTGGATGATGTGGTTCTGTTGTCTTCATCGGGCCGTGATCCTCAGAAAGAAAAATTTCATTTCAAATAAAATAAAATACATATCAGTGCTGGAGAGTTAGGAAAACCTGGGAGGGTTCATCGAGAAACCTCACTTTATTCTAGAAATAAAATATATATTAATTATAACAGAGGCAATAGTACAAATATTAATACAAATGTAACCCAGTCCTGGAAAGTACACACTTCTCTAGGTTCGTAAGGAGCAAGTATTTGAGTGCAATAAGCATTACAACAACACCGGATTCAATTAACTGCACTTTTAAATTTTAGTTTGCAAACAGAAAATTATGCAACATTACAAGAAATAACATTTACATGAAAATAAAAAATGGGCTCTTTAAAGAATTAAAAGTCTCCTTTTCTTAAGCTTCGTCCTAGCATAAGAGCTTTTAAAGTCAGTCAAGTTATTTCAGATCGTTGGGGTTCTGATCTGTCTGAGTTCACTAGTCAAGAATCCACATGGCTGAAAGGATGGTTGGGCTGCACTCTTTCTATGGTGCATTCAAGTTGGTGCCACCTTAAGCGACGGGCACAATCCTACCGCAAGCAAACTGTCTGTCGGCAGTTATAGAGGGAGTATACATCATGTTTCTTAGATACAAGCCGGGTGACTTGCCGTCTACCAGAATCTGCTGAAAGTCTTTGGAATCATCCACAGAAATCTTTTCACTCCAAATAAAAAACCTGAAGACGCATATGTTCTACTACCGCGTGACGCCTCAACAAGGTGGAAAAGCTTTGCTGTTATAATTACAGCTGCCATCAGGACTCCGATTCCTCTTCAATGTTTTGCTCCTCATGTGCATGCTTTTTGCTGTGACGGCGGAGACAAAAGAAGAAGCTTCTGAGACTCACTAAGTTCCTTCCCAGCCTGGACTGTACTTGGCATCTGCATGGCTGTAGGATGACGATTTGCTACCCGCTTGGCTAACTGATGCGTGCATGAGATGCTGCCTTCAAGTGCCTTAGGAATTTTCCACATTTGACAAATAAAATAAAACAATGAAAAAATAGAAATAGTTATTGCCCTTAATCAATGTATTTAAATGTTAGTTAACCTGTTTTTTTACCCAGGTTACACAAAGATATCATAAAAGACGTTGACACGATCCATGTCAGTGTCTCTGGTGGGTTATAGATACATCTGATTATAATTTTTTGTCAGTTCTAGATGGAGTAATTTCAATAAATGTAGACTCAATGTCCTTAGCTTCTGTTTTAAGCCTAAGGTAATCTCTGTTAATTAATAATTAATTTCCTTCCCTATTACAGTGGGCTGCAGTGTAATTTGGCAGATCATATAGAGATTCTGCATCATTTGAGAGCCAAGTTTCAGTGAGAGCAATGACAGAAAATCACGTTTCAAACAGGATGAGTGATGACATCATAATTTTTAGGCAGTCTACGTTTATTCACATGAAAAGTTGAAAATATAATTGAAACCTTAGGGAGGCTTCCACGCAAGGAATTAAACTATATTTTGGTGTAAGACAAACATTTTTTAGTGGTCAAAATACATTCAAATACACACAATAATGCAGCATCATTAACACTGACCAGCTGGACAGTGTCGGCTACTCACTCAGCTTCATCATTGTGTTGGTTGGCATGCTTTAGGTATGCAATGTCCCCACGTTGTTGTGCTGCGTGCATGGCTGGAACCAGCTCCCTGCACCTTTTACCAACGTATTCAGTATAATCCTCAGTGATATAGATCCATTCTGAGCTGGTTTACCGGTGCAACGTACCCGCCTTATCTCTATGGCATGCTGTGGACCCATTTTTAGATTTTCCACCAGTAGTTTACGGACCATATCCTCAGACTCAGTCCAGGTCTCATTGGTTGATTCAGGAAGACACTCAAAGACCATGTTGTTCCTTCTAGATTAGCCGTCTAAGTACTCCATCTATGAACCTGAGGAAAGAAGCTCCTCACTGGCTTTGTGCCCCTCTCTAATGTTTTTAAGAGTATCAACTTCATTTTAAGTATACTGTAGGCTCATTTTAAGTTCTGGTTTTTCTCTCAGGTCATCAAGTCATTTGTTTGAAATATACAGGATGGGCTTTATAAAATCTTGACAGTTATTCTTTTGTTAAAGGATTTCAGTGAAGTGCTCATTTCCTGGACCAGTGTCAGTGTAACACAGCTCTCTTAATCAGATTTAAAGTCAGTAAAGTCTGCAAGTACCTTGCAGTTTGCCATAGCTGCCCTGGCAGTAGTCACTGGGGCCTGGTGCTAAAGGTAGCCTCTGTAGTCTGGGGCTAAAGATAGCCTATGAGGCTTTCTTGTCTGGTAATAGCCTCTCAGGCCTGGGGCTGGGCTGGTGATACTCTCTGAAGCCTGTGGCATGCATCTCAGGTAGCTTAGGCTTGCTGCTGGTAGCTGGGCTACTTAGCCTGACTAAATGCCCAGGAACTAGTTTGGTCCACTTTCAGTCCCATGTTGCACTTTTGGAAACAAAATCTCAGTATTTATAAAACTTTCACTTAACTTTTCACTGAATCATCCACTGGAGATGGATGGTACACTGAGGATTTAGAAGATATTGGTTAGATTTTCTACTGTCCATCCATCCATCCATCCATCCATCCATCCATACATCCATCATCAGGTTGCAGCAGTGGATGCAGGGAAACCCAGACTTTCCTGTCTTCAGCCACATCTTCCACCTGGTCTGAGGGGAACCTGAGGTGTTTCCAGTGTTCCTCCAGTGTGTCTGGGTTGCATACATAGTAGCAGACTGTGAAGTACTTAAATTATAATTTAATGTACATGGTAAGGTACATGGATGTTAACGCTATGTTCCATCTCATGTATGATGATGTATGACATGGCATCTAATGTTATATTTGATATCTAATGTTTTGTGTTTTGGAACATTACATCTGAATTAAATAAAAAAATATATATAGTTCACTTCATCTCTCTTCCCTGCTCTTGTTGCTAATGATGGTTAAAAACAGGAGACAGACTCAAAAGATGCTAGGCCGCCTGTTGGGGAGTGAAGGTGACAGTTTGCAGAATGAGCTAGCTAGCGCTAGCTCACCTGGCTCTGCTTGTCCTAGTGATGGCCCTGCTGACACACTTGTGGGAAGACTCCTCACCGTCCATCCTAGGGCCCATTAGACAAACAAGATTTGACAGCCTGGAGACATCTCTCGCTGGGGTTAAAACTGCTCTAGCCGCAAACTCATCTCACATCACCGGCCTGGAGGAGACACGGGAGGAGCATGATAAGTACCTCATCAAGTTGGAGAAGAGTGTGTGAGCTGCGCAACCAGAACAAACTCCTAAAAGCTAAACTAAGTGATCTCGAGGGCAGATCTGCCTGAGAAAGCCGAGCTTGGCTCACCTACAGCATTTGTATGGGATGTGTTACCTAAGCTACTGGGGGCAGATCACTCCCTTCACAGGATCAAGGTAGACTGAGTCACCGCATCAGCCCACCGAGCAACAAGCCGCGCATCATGATTGCCAAGACACACCACAACCCAGTGAAAGAGAAAATAATGCAGATCCCCCACAGCATAAGCCTGCTAAGCTACAAAGGACAGCGTCAACATCTTCCCAGACCTGCAGATGTGATTAAGTACCACAAGGAATTCAACGACATCAGGCAGAAACTGGAAAGGCTGGCATCCGTCATGGTTGCCTTATCCTTGCCTGGCTTATTTTCACACATGGAGGTGAAACCAAAATATTTGGCTTGCCTCAGGAGGTGAGCAGGTACATCAGCGCACACATCGAAGCTGCTGCACCTGGAGACAAGGACTAATCTGTCCTGGGGTTAGACACCCAGGATGGTGTCTAACCCCAGGTAACTGCACCCAGGTTAACTACACCTGTATTTTCCTTTCATTTCTTCTTTTATGAACAATCTCTGGACAAAATCTCTGATACAGTGCATGGTTGCACACCGTACTGTTCATCCCTTCCTGTTTTGAGTGAGATTTATCTTACATTTAAATTAAGTAATTGGGCAACGCCCAGGACGCTGTCACTTCTTTATTCTCTATTCTTGTTTACATTTTCAATTTCAAAAGGATTCCCCTGGATTCAGGGCGGCTTACTTGTGATGTGAAGTTTTAGTGTTCATTTATTTGCATTTTTATTTAGCTTTAGTACAATCCACGCCTATTATAAGTCATCAATCTCAGGGTTGTTAATATATTAAATAGCTGAAACCAGAACGTTTTAATGTTTACCTTAATATATACGGGTGATATTGAGGGAAGTTAGTGATTAGTGTCTCGTTTTCTCTGATTTACTAGATTGCCCAGTAGTTGGGGTTTTACTTATCCCACTTCATGTGGGAAAGGGGAATGGGGAGGGTAGGGTATAATTCTTTTAGTTTTTGTTTGTATTGTTCTCACAATACCTTGTTTGTTTACTATTGTATCCTGTATTTTTGCTGTGTGGAGGTGTTATGAAGGGTCCTGACAACAGTTCTAATGGAAATAATGTTATCATTCTAAGTTCTTGGATTGTCAGAGGTCTTAATAACCCAGCTAAAGGAGCTAAAGTCATTCTGACAAGTTCCCACAGGAGACACATGATACTGCACACAGAAGCCCTGAAACTGAGATGCAGCTGGACAGGACAAACGTTTCAGTCAACTTTCTCCTCTAGAGCGCGTGGTGTAGCCATATTAATTAAAAACAACATTCCTTTCCAACACATATCCACTAAAAGTGACTCAAATGGTGGCTTTATACTGGTGACCGCACTATCCTGACGCTTCATGTCACCCTTTGAATTTATACACACCAAATTTTGACAACCCAGGCTTCATCCGTGGTGCTTTAAGTCTCATTCCTGATATAACCATGAATAGCTTAATAATTGGTGGAGACTTTAACTGTATTTTAGATGCATTTATGGATCAGTGTTCCTTACATCCTATCAGTCCTTCCAACTCCACTGTTGTACTTAACAATTTAATGAAATCTCTTAATCTTGTTGACATCTGGAGAATTTAGCATCCCACTGAAAAAGAATATTCCTGTTATTCCCAAATTCACAGCACCTATACAAGAACTGATTACTTTTTAATTGATTAGATTGGCACCAGCCATTTTTTCATCCAAATACCATAATATCTTAATCTCAGATCACCGTCCTGTTTTTTCTGAAATTTGTGAAATGATATGAAGCCACACAAACAAGCAAAGGAGAAACAGGTTGTCAGAAACAGACAAGTATCTCACCTTGCTCCAGCTCCGTCTTCACATGTACTTAACTGAAACATGAATATAATCAGTGACGTGCGGTGAAGTTTATAGTTGGTGAGGCACTGATTTACAATAGTAAGAACTGAAAAGAGCATCTTATTTCAATATCCATTCAACAGCATGCAACTGGTGATGCTTCATATCAGCATTCCTCTTTCAATAACACTCACACACCCACTGTTACTAACTCTTCAGTGAGAAAAGTAGCTACTGGCGTCCTAAAAGTCGCTAGAAATCGCTAAATGACATCATCTAATGTGCATAATAACCTGGTACATGGAGGCTGCTGTGGAGAGGAATGTCATGGGCAAAAATGGACGAAAAGACAAGCTACAAATGTTTAAAAAGGGAAAACTAATAAAAATAAAACTAATTCTTTGGTTAATATTTTATTTTATTCTAGTTTAATTTTATTAAGTGTAGGTTGTTTTCTAATTAGGAGGCTGCAACATTAAACAACACTTGTTTTCCTCCACACTCTTCATTAATAGACATTAATATCTGACGGTAAGCCAGCCGAGATCATCCTGCAGCAGCTTTGAACGTCTTATTTTCGGCCTGGTCATGAAACAGGTGATCATCTCCTGCTCTGAATGCAGCTGCTGCTGCTGCATGAAGCCTCTTCTGGTTGCTTTTGTACAGGAGGGGCCTGCACAGCAGCACACACTCCTCACTGAGAAGAATAAACTACTTTCATATACGTCCGTCTACAAAAGTCTCCAATACTGAAAAAGTCGCTAGATTTGTCACTAGTCGCTTTAAAAAACAAACAAAAAAGGTCGTTAAGTTGGCAACACACACACACCAACATGGTGTGTGTTGGTGTGTGAGTGTTCCCCCTTGAGGTGAGGCAGAGTACTGTTTGCCTCACCTGCTGACTTTTCTCTGCACATTAATGTACGATAAACGGGAATATTTCTCTCACAAATACATTAAATAATTACACAGACTGTAGAGAGTCGTGGTGTAAAACACATATTTCTGTAAAGTTCATGTTGGCGACATGCTGAGGAACAGAAAACGTGTCATGAACCCAGTTTGTGTTGGATGGTCCAGTCAGAGTGAGGCACAGCTCGTTCCTCCACCGGGTTTCTGCCCTGGATTTGATCAGGAATTACTCACATTTGGCCATTTTTACTTAATAAACTGTCAAAAACGTGTTAGAGTCATACTGAAAATATATTTTTAACACAGATCAGTGGAAAATATTAATATTTATTGTGTTCTTTTCTTTATCATGACAGGCCTCTCGTAACCGCACGTCACTGAATATCATACCACACTTTTTAAGCAAGTTTGCACTCAGCTTTTGGAAGTAAGACATAAACAGTTGAAGTTGGGCGATGAACCTGGACCCTTGTGTCATGACAACTGAGAGGTGCCCAGGCCAGTAGGGCCATTCACAAGATTAAAACTCCCTCAAGCTCTCTAGTTACGGACCAGTTTACAAAATTTTACAAAGAATTAAATAACTCTCAAACTCTAACAAAGGAAGAAGATATCTTAGAAAGCGTGGAGCTGTCATCCAAATAAAAAAGAAAATGGGATCACGTTATACGTGATACGTTTTATTGTAAAAACATGATACGTTCTGTGGTGAAAATGTGGACTATAAGCCATATTTGTCGTTGTATAGGGAAACTGTTCATGCTATGATCAGAGAAATGCCGAATTTACCAAATGGAATTAATTTGTACTTCTTTGGAGAGATCTGGTGAAGCTTGGAGGACGCTGTGATATTGCTGACGTTTGACTTACAGGGGCACTAAGGGGGGCTTGGCTCCCCTAAAAGGCAGAGAGCTCCCCTAAAGAGATTCAGCTGATACTTTAGGGGGAGCCTTAAAAATCTTCCAGACAACGCGGATGACCCGTTCTGTTTCAGCGCCGTGGACAGCAGCATTGTTTGCTGTGAGCGTCCACACAACCACCTGCTCTTCTTCTTTTTGTGGCTGACGAGCTCTCTGTCGCTGTTTATGATTAAACACGCTGCATTCAGTAGTTTTTTTAATAGTAACTATATTTTTGACCGCTTTACGTGCACTAATTTAAATGCGTGTGCACGTGACGTGTGAAGTCGACGTGCACGTGTGAAAATAAGGCTCCCCTGGTGTAATTCGAGCCCTGCTGACGTTGCAGCCTTAAAGCAGACAGGACTACGTCTTTGTGTCGGCAGCTTGTTTCTCCCAGTCCCAGCGGGGCATATATTCTTTATAATTTTCATTTTTATTTTCAGAAGACTGCCATAGTGTAATCACTGGTTCATGTTATTAACTAAATGTGAATTTATGCCTCTGAGTGAGGGGCCTCGACACTGAGTTCCTTAGTAATCTCCCAGTTATCTATATCTACATATATACTGTATATATTAAATCTAATTTTGGCCCAACCATTCAGTTGGTCAGAATTGGGTCATGCAATGGGACAATGATCCCAAACGCAGCAACAAATCTTTAGCAGAATGGCTGAAAAGAGTCAAGATGTTGTGTTGACATGGTCCAAAGTCCAGACCTCAACCTGAATGAAAGAGCTGTGTATAAACAAATGCCTGCAAACCTCAAAAGAACGGAAGCCACATTGGATCAAAATTCCTTTACAGCCATGTGAGCAACGGAAAACGTCGAACAGAAACTTATTCCTTATTCCAAGTTATTGCTTGCTATGCACATGGCCGTGGGACTAACCTGACATGTTTAACAGTAAAGACACAGCCACACAGACGATCATAGAGCACGTCTTATTCTGTGCATTGATCTGTTGTACACACACTAATATGTCAATGAACAATCCACTGTCCAGTGTGGGTTGAGTATCTTGCCTTGGGACATGTGGGTTGGAAAAGCTGGCCACCGACCTTCTGACTGCACCACAGGCCTGCAGCTCTGAACCCCCTCAGGAAGTTATTAACAGTGAGAATTATTCATCCCCGTGATTCACCGTCACCTCTCACCACCCCACATCCTAATAACAAAGTTCTGCATGAACAATTGCTGGCTGATAAGACCTGGAACAGCATGGCTCAATGCGCCCAAACAAACAAGCCGTTTTTTTATTTATTCGTCTGTCAAATGAATGGATGGCTTTAATAAAGAGGATGAGTTCACATAAATTTAATCAGAGAAAGTAATAAAGATATCTCTATTCCAAAACATGACCTAATATTAAACACATAAAATCCCTTTCCCCCTCTCCTTCTCCTGTCTGCTCGTGTTTTTCTTCCTCTTATTCTTACCATGCATTCATTCTTCCTTTTTCTCTTCAGCTCATTGATCGTTCTTCACCCTCTTTGCTCCTGTGTCCTTATCTTCCAGTTTTCCTTTTTCCTGCAGAACTCGTTTCATTTTTCTGTTTCTTGCTGCTATTTCTTCTATTCATAAAGCTTCTATCTTTACTTTCTATCCATCCTCTCATCTTTATTTGTATTATTTCATCCTTTCTCTTTCCCACGTTCTTCACCATTACTGTTGTTGCTGCTTTCTTTTGTCCTCTCTCCTTCCCGACCCCAGAGGTTTGTGTTGCCAAACCTCCCTTCCCAGAGTGGTGTGCACACCTAGACTAATAAACTGGTCAGAAACAGTGAGTATGCAGAAAAATCTGTTTATTTCCCTTTTAAATGGAGCCACATTTGTAAGGAAAATGTATTTGCAGGAGGACCAGCAGAGTTGAAAATCTGTCCAAATCTTCTCTGCGCTACCAATCAAGTGCATTTGATTAGCAGTACTAGCTGCTACTTACCGTCTTTTTTCCTGTGGAATCCAGTTAGTTTTTCCAGGTGGAGCAGGCTGGTTGCAGGCAGACTGAGAGATGGTCCAAACGGAGTAAATCCAGGCAGGAATACCTGGAGTCAGGGAAAACAACTGGACAGTGAATATATTTGTTTGATCTTTTCTAACTTGTCCTCTCCAGCATGGCGGCAGCAGAATGATGGTCTGGCTGCTGTGTTGTGCTGAATAAATTTGCTTTGCCAAGGGGAACTTTATGTCACGTTTGGTGAAACTAATTTTATTCATTTTTAATCATTTAATCAAGCTGTATAAAGCAAGTAGAGCTAACAGATGGATGGATAACGCTGCTGAAACAGACGGGACAAAACTGAGAAGATGATACTTCAAACTGAGCGGTGAAGAGCTGAGAGATGCAGCTCACTTCACTCGGTCAGTCGGTCCGGTCCTGACTGCTGGTACTTGACAATGAGAGCCGTGTTGCTTCATTTAAAAAAAAAAAAAAAAAAGTAGTTGAATTTATTTATTTTTCAGGAGCAGTGGCTGCGATGAACTGGAACAGGAAGGAGGGAAACAGTGGTTCAGCAGAGGTTCATGGAACATTTTTCTTCCCAAGATCCAACGTTCGCTGAGCATCACAGTCAGCTTCACCAGATCCTTCAGCCTGATGGTCTGCAGCTGGAACAGCCGCTCTACTGCATCCACACCAAACAGGAAGCAGTCATCAGTGATTGTGTGATATTCAGATTAAAGAATGACCTGCTGAAGATCCTGTGCAGTCTCCTGATGAAAGCCAGACAGACAGGCAGGCAGAGCCAGCCTGTAACCTGTTCAGTGTTGACCAATAGGCGAGGATCTGCCCCTTAAAAGTCGGCCCCTCATTTACATTTTGAGGCAGAAATTTATGTAGAAATGTAAAAAAGAGACAGAGAAATTAATGTGCTTGGAAAAATAAGTAGAGGAAGAAAATGCAAGATTGAAAATAATGAGGACATAAATATGACTGTGACTAAAAAGTGTCAATAAATAAATGAAATGTTGGATGAAAATAAAATACAAGAATAAATATTTTTGGGGATAAGAAAATGTAAAAGGAAAATTACAGAAATAAATACAGGCATAAAAATAGTAGGAAAAAAATTTTAATTCACTAAATAAATAAATGAATTGAGCTGAAAAGGAAATGGAAAAGTAAATAAACAGGAATATGAACGCAAAGTTAAATCATAACATTTAAAAATGACAAAAGAAATATAAATTTGTGAATCAGCTTTCCCACTCTGGTGGAGACGAAAGAAGCGCTTAAAACCGGCGATTTCTATTCACTTCAACCCTGGTGTGGTCTGCTTACAGTTTAAGAGCAAACAGCATCGAACATGGTGGATATCTGGCTGCCTCTGCTGCTGCTCATACTGGAAAGATTCTAGTGGAAACCAGATCAGGTTTGAACATCAAAGTAAAACCAGACTACAGAAGTTTATTGTTGTTCCATTGTGTACTTGTCATGCATGAGATATCACTCCTGTCCATTCAATGACCTGATTTTCTTCATGGTCAGTGGTTGTTTCAGAGAATATTGCCCCCTACTGAGCAGTTATTGTAACTGACCAGGTGGTTTGGTTCACTTCAGTAAATGATGGTGTAAAACATGCCCCATCCACGCAATCACACAGCACCTCCAAGGATATATTAAGTGCTTCTATAGACCATATAAATGTTTCTCATCAGAGATGGGATTGGATTTGTGTGACCAGAAGACCAGTATGAGTTGCTTTTTTTTAAACTCTCATTGTTTTTTGTTTTGTTTAGCTTTTATTGTTTTTTCTTTTTACTCTTAGCTGTTTTCTGTTGAGCACTTTTGTTCAGTAAGGTGCTTTATAAACAAACTGTTAAATTAACTTCAATTAAATAAGTGTTTATTGTGTTAATAAACTTGAAAACAACTACATCTGCATACGGTTTTTATTATTTACATATTCATTATAATCCTTTTCCAGACTACTGAAGGAAATCAACAGCCATTTAACAAAAGAGGTTCTGTTCTCTAAAGACAAGCACAGGAAACTTAGCAAGTACAGAATGTAATCAAATGTAGTTTAAGACACTTTCGCTTTCCAATCTATTCAACTCGTTGTTCTTCATGAACATGTCTATGTATATAATCTGGTTTCAGCTCCCGTCTGTCCAGTTTCCATGATTTTTGACACATTTTCTTCTCTATGGGAATCTCAGTAAATCCAAGGAGGCAGCCATCTTTCTTTTCTGTTTGCCAGAAGCTGGAATCTGATTGGTGTAGAGCGATCACGTGATGGCTGTACCAATTTCGAAGTAAAATGTTATTACACTGAACAGTAGCTAGTGCCGATTTACGACGGTGATCACGGGACTTGTGCGGGATAATCAGCTCCGAACTTTAGCTCCGAGTTAAGCTAAAGGCGAACCGGTCTTTGTTTTTGAGGAAGAATTGTGTGGTGCCCAGACTGTGGAGCAAAAATCTATTTCTGAACATCTTCCCTGGGTTCAGCTTACAATCTAACCAGAGATCAGGGTTTACTGAACATATCGAAGGGAGAAAAAAAAGAGATATATGGAGAAACAGGTAACTGGGATGAAAAAGGGCAGATATCCTGCTCTTGGTTTAACAGTAAATGTGTTTGTGATTACATCCTCCTCATGTCTGTGATGTTATGAGTATAAGTTACATAGTTATAGTAGATTATATATACATAAACACTACCGTTCAAAAGTTTGGGGTCACTTTGCCATGGGATTCAATAGAGAAGTGACCCCAAACTTTTGAATGGTAGTGTATATATATTCCGCTCACTCTGTATATATAAGGGCAGGGGGGCCCTGGGAATGTTTATTCTTCCAAAGGGGGACACAGTAGAAAAGGTTTGAGAACCACTGAGTTACAGGGACTTGAAAATGTCCTGTGTTGTTATCTTTGAGCACTGCTTCCGGGAGTTGGGACTGGATTGTTTGTGCAGCAGCGGCCTTCCTTGGAATGGGTTGCCATGAATACCATACTGCAGAAAATGCTTGTGTATCTTAGATCAAATTAATGCAGAATCAATCAGCTAAACATACAGTAATATAGTTCATCCAGCTCATTCACCTCCCAGCCCTCCCTTTAACCTCCGGTGTGCCCCAGGGATGTGTCCTGGGCCCCTCGTTTAACTCCTTCCCCTCAATAATGTGTTCCATAAATATAATATTCCTTTTCCTGTTATGTGGATGACACTCAACTCTATCTGTCCTCTAAACCAAATTCCACAGCCCCACCACCCTCTTTCTCTCTTACTTATCTGAAATCTTGGCTCTCTTCCAGCTTTCTTAAACTTAACAGCTATAAAACAGAGTTTCTATCAGTGGAAACTAAATTTACATCACACACCTTTATCTATCACTGTTGACAACTCTTTTCTTTACCCCCCTCCTCAGGTTATGAGTCTGCGTTACGTCTTCAAAAACACCCTGTTTTTTCTATCTCACATTAGTAATGTCACTGGTCGACGTTCTTCCATCTACGTAATTGCCTCCGCCCCTCGCTTTCCACCCAGACCACTGCCATCCTCGTCCACAGCCTCCTGGATTGATAACTGTAACTCCCTTTGGTTTTGTCAAAAATCCCTGCGTAAAGCTCAACTTGTCCAGAACTCAGCTGCTCGCATTATGACAGGAACCCCCTCCATCCACCACATCATTAAGCAGCAGCTTCGCTGGCTTCTGGTTAAACATTGCATCATTTTCAAAATGCTTCTGTATACATGTAAAACCATCCACCACCTCTCTCCACCTTATTTATCCCACCTGGTCCAGATCAACACTCCATCCTGTTCCCTCAGATCTTCCTCCTTTCTTCATCTTTCTGTCCCTCCCCCCCTCTGCACCGTGGGCATTCAGCTGATCTGGATCTCCGTACCACCTGAAATCAGAAACATCCCTGCCTCCCTCTTTTCCAATCCACTAAACTGCCTACTCCATATCTTCCTTCACCCTGGAGAACTTTATTTTATCTTTGTTTTGATTTCTGTTTTTTATCTCGTGTTTTTTCATTTGAATTTCACGCTTATTGCTGATCAGTTTTATTGTACAGTGTGATTGTGTGTTTTAAAAGTTTAAAAAAAAATTGAATTATTATTAGTAAACACACGAGTGTGTTGTGCTTATAATTACGATAATAAAATATGGTCTCAAACCAGTCAAGCAGTCACAAAGCTTGTATGAGCTTCACATTTCGTCTATATCACAGCTGAAGAGTAAACGTGATGCTGAAATATGATCTTGTGCTCAGACTAAACATAGATTTATGTCTCATTTGTGACTTATAGGTGAGAAAGAAATCCTCATTAACATTATTATCAATATATTTCCTGATGAATGATTACTTCCAGTTCTTGGAAACTTTATGGAAAGTGTTGATCATAACAGACATCCATTAATACTTCATGATTTGTTAATAAACTGCAAATTGTTCTTATTTTTTCTCAGTTATACTGTTATGGGCCATGACCCCCCTCCACCCCCTGAGCAATAATGACTGTAATTAAAATGCAGAGATAAATGCAGATCCAGGATTGGCTCCATGCTCTTTACTCCTCCCCTTCACCATGAGTGGTCTAGCCTTCTGGTTCCACTATTTACAGAAGATGATCAGCTAATAAATGTTGTCATTTGTTGCTTGGATTTGATCGGATCAATTTGCGGCTGTACTGTGAACCTTTGGATTTGTATGACTTGGCTTGGTGTCTTTTTTGTTGATTGCTTGAGCCGGTACTTTGTTATTGTGTTTACGTTGCCAGGTCTTGTTAATTGGGCTGACCTGAGACCTTTGCTCTGTCTGTTTGAAGTAGTGTTTGTATGTTTGCTTCTGGAGACAGGCCCAGAAGACTCACTGTATACTTATATTTTCCTTCTTTTTCTAGCTTGTTACCTGTTTAAGTCCCTCAGCACAGGGATCCCCATCTTCCTTTTCCCTGTCTGGGCCCAGTCAGAACATTACAATCTATGTTTACTCCAACATCCTTCATCCCTGTTATTCATACTATACGCCATCCGCTTTAATTAAGAACACTTATGAAATCTAATGCAATCCTCTACAACTGCTGTGCTATGACTGTGCTTTATGTGGCAGGACTGGGCCAGCAGCAGTGACGACGTGCAGCCTTCAGACTTGCTCCTGCTCAACCAGCCGAACCACCAGCATCCTAAATGCGTTGTCAGTAAAAGCTGGCCTTTTAGGTTGATAATGTTGACTTTTCTTGAAAACATTGTATTCACGCAATCAACACTGTTACATAGAAGAACTTTTGACCATTTAGGTGCTGAGGCTGGCAAAAGAAAACAAAACTTTCATAGTTAAAAAATTTAAGGAGGAGGAGGAGATGAGTTTATGAGGAGGTGAAGCTCATGCGAGGTGCCAATAGGAATGCTCTGTTAAAACTATCCTCCAAAGATGGACCGTAACATGCAAGTTTCTGCTTTACTTCAGGTCGTGGGCTGCTTTCATGTCTTTTTTTTTTTTGGTGGCTAACTAACATGTTAATCCCAGTCGCTCCTTTGGTCAACATAGATTCAGTGTATATCACATTTATACTGCTTTTCACTATTAGCCGGTGCAGATAATGTTTGTTTTTTAATTTCTGGATTCAGACACTCATACATCTGTTTTCCATTGAGTGTCTTTAGAGTCCACGTTCACTCACCCCATGTTGCTGTGAATATTTTCTAAAGTTGGATGGTGAACCCAATATGACATAAATGCAGCATAAGTGGACCTTGAAACTTTTCATCTCCTTGCATTAGCGTGTCGCCTATAGTTGTAGGGATGCATTGATTATCAAACATCAAAGCTGGGGTTCAAACACCCAGCTAAAAAGCCATGTGATGCTACCTTCCCAGACTCAATGCAAAACAGGACACCAGCAGCCAGGCAGAGTGCTCATCAAAAGGTAGAGGTAGCCTTCGGACATCATTAGTCTGGAGTGCAGTGCACCGTGGATGTGTCAGGAGCAGCTGCTTTGTGTGAAAATTGGTGTATACTGTAGCTTTACGTAGGTCTGCACCAATCTTTGCATGAAGCTGCTGATCACTACCGTGTATGTGTGTCATCAGACAACGATGTAGAGCATGGTTTATGTGCCGGACATAAATATTCAGGATTTTTTGTTGTGGGAGGTGAAGTCCTCACACTGAAAAGCAAACATACAAAATATCAAAATAAAAACAATGAAAAGACAAAAAAAAAAAAAAAGCTGTCAGAGCCGGACTAAATTACACAGATATCCTCATATTTATTCCTAAGGTGGAGATTAAAACTTATGGATAGGCATCTTTTAGCATTTATGATCCTGTGGAACGGTCTGACAGACGACCCGAGGAGAGCTGGGAGGGTCCATGGACCTTTCAGACGACCTGAGGGGAGCTGGGAGGGTCCTTGGACCTTCCAGACATCCTGAGGAGAGCTGTGAGGGTCCTTGGACCTTCCAGACGTCCTGAGGAGAGCTGTGAGGGTCCTTGGACCTTCCAGACGTCCTGAGGAGAGCTGTGAGGGTCCATGGACATTCAAGACGACCAAAGGGGAGCTGGGAGGGTCCATGGACCTTCCAGATGTCCTGAGAAGAGCTGGGAGGGTCCATAGACCTTCAAGACGACCTAAGGGGAGCTGGGAGGGTCCATGGACCTTCCAGATGACCTAAGGGGAGCTGTGAGGGTCCATGGACCTTTTAGATGTCCTGAGGAGAGCTGGGAGGGTCCATAGACCTTCAAGACGACCTAAGGGGAGCTGGGAGGGTCTATATTTCTAATAGAAAGCTTAAAACATTTTTGGTCAAGTTTTTAATCTTTTTATTTTTCACAATTGGTGTTTTATGTACATTTATTTCTCTCCATGTCTCTTATGTTAAATGTGGTTTCATTATTATTTTGTGATTGTGTTTTACCAGTTTATTTTGTAATTACATTTTTAAACAAATTTATAATTTTCGCACTATTTATAAACTTGTTTTATTTTACCCATCTTTTTGTATCACTTTATCTTTTACATTTTTTCTAGTTTTCTATTGTATTTATTTATCTATTTTGTTTTTATTCTTTTTTCAGCTTAACAGATTAACATATTTATTATATTTAAATTTTCAAGTGTTTTAGTTTCCCCAGTGTGATTTGTGAGGGTTAAGACAGCAGTTACAGAGAACATCATTTTATGTACATGTATGTTTGCGAGGGTATATGTCATGTATGTGTGTGTATTAGGGTGTAGGATGATTTCCTATAGAGAAACCTGGGCAGTAACACAATTCCCCTCCAAATGTATGTATGCTGGGGCAAGAAACTAATTTCAAATAAATGACCCGGTCTGGCTCATACTAAAGCTAAGCTGGACATCTGAGGATACAATAACCCTTGTAATGATGACCAGACCACACTTATGTCACAGCTAGAAGCTAGCCGTCAGAATAAAGGAAGTAAAGGACTCAATAGCCGATGCAAGAACTGAAAAGACAGACAAAGTTCACGGGTGGTAGCAAAGTCAGAACAAGTGGTCCAGGTATCGGGATCTCTGGGAGGAGAGGGGAATTGTTGATGATCGTTCTGGTGAAGCAAAACATCCAATAATCCAATCTCCAGCGGGTGGCTTACTGTATCCAAATGGAATTCCTGAACAGAGGGGGAGGTAGCTGCTGTGGTTCCTGAGCAGGTAGCGTGGCGAGCAGGAAGGTTGGAGAGGGTTGAAGGGTTGAAGGAAAGAATGGCAGGTGGAGGAAGTCCTGAAGCTGAGATGTAGTCGACGGACTCCCGGAGTGGCAAGGTAGCACACAGAAACAGTGGGACAATCTGGTGAGGTCTGGTTGCTCCTCATAAAGGAGTCTTGGTGAGGGCAGATGGAGCTGACCGGACCCCACCCAAAACTTCCTGGAAGCTGCTCCACCCACCTAGGGCTCAGGAAAAGCCACAAGCAGCAGAATTATGACAACATAGTGGCAGAACTTTATTTTAATAAAGGTAGCATGTTTATCTTGTTTGTCTCTGTCATGTCAGACATTGACCAGTGGAGGGATGTACACCTCACAGCAGCTGGGAGAGACTCCTGCCCCCAAACCCTCTGCAGCCCTGAACTGGATATGAATGCTTGACAGTCCTACTGATTAATGCTGATCTGGTGCAACCGGTTCTGTTTCTGCCTGCTAGTGGTGAAGAACTGCAGAACTCCACGACTAACTGCTGCGGCTGCGTGTGCAGCGCATATTCATCCTGTTGGCTGCTGATGAGAAAGTGGTCAGGATCTTGTGAGTAGATTCTAGGATGGTGTTTAGTCCTGCTCTCAGACCATGGCTAGAAAGTGTGGGCGAAAACAACTTCTTTCTTTCTGTGATGTTGGCTTCAACATCAGCTTGATCCTCAGAGCAGACTCCTGGTTGCGGTTCTGTCCTGATTTACCATCATTCCAGTTACAATCCACATCCAACAGCGTTAGAGTCCCTATTTTCTATATAGTAAAATAATCATATATGAGGTGCATTCTGTTTGATTTGTAGCATATGCAGTGCTAACAATAATAATAATAATAATATCTGTAATGTGTGTGTGTGAGAGAGAGAGACAGTGTGAGAGTATATGAATGATTAGGTGTGTTTTTATTTACCATATTTGTTGTTTTTGTCACGTAAAGTGCCTTGTGTTGTTTTTTTTGTATGAAAAGTGCTTTATAAATAAAGTTTGACTTGATAATGTGTTGTGTGTTTAATTAGACCAATGAACCATTTTACGATAATTTGAACATTTACCTGTAGAGAGAGTTTGTGTTTGAATTTGATCTCATTAGCTGTTTGTGGACAACAGGGCAGCTCATTAGATGATGGAAAGATAATGAGCTTGTGCTTATTTTCTACTCTCCTCCATGATCAGACCTCTGCTAACACATGATCTGACATTTTCTCTCTTTTGTCCTCCTCAGAAAAACCTTAAACGTCAGCCTCTTCCTCTCCCCTTCGTCTTCTTCCCTCTCACCCTCAACATGGTCTTCCCTCACCCCTCCTTTCCACGCTGTAGCCCTCTTCCTCTTGGTGTCCTCTTCTAGCCCCTCTCGTCTTTAAGTGTACCTTTCTCTTCTTCTCTTTCTCTCTGGTCTCCCATTTCTCCATCCTCCCGTTGTCCCACCCACCTGAGCTGGCCTAATTAGGAGTGTTGTGCCTGTAACAAGGCTCAGACATCACTCCTGTTTATTGCAATTAGCACAGCCATTAACAAACACTTCACAACACTGAGGTGGTGCCACACTCTGCATTATTTATAAATGCGGAGAGGATGTAACTGCATCCTTTCTTCCATGAAACCTCTTCTCCTGCAACATATTCCACTTTCTCTTCATCCTTTCCCATTTTAAGCTCATTTTGGACATTAGATGCATATTATTGCCGCCTTTAACATTCTGTTCCACTGTCAGTCATAACATGACATGAGTGCTTCTGGTATTTTCAGGTGGTATTTCTCCGTCTTCTGTGTCAAGCGACAGATAGCTAAGCTCCCTTAAAACGGACCAAATTACGCATGTAACCGACGCTGAAGATGGATGAAACTGTCCGTAATGTCTACGTATGTCTTCTGCGTCCAGCATATATGGGTGTTTATGCCTCAGTGTCGTCTAGAGGACAGTTTCCACAATATAGACTGCTGTGTGTGCCATTTAAATGTATTTATGATCATAGTGAAGAGGCTGGTGACGACTCCTCCAGAAGCCACTGTAAAAGCAAAACAACGAGTTAGGGTCATGTTATTGTATTTATAAGCGTATTCCAGAGAGCTTGGTCAACATTTTTAACAGTGTGGCTTTAAATATCACATCATATCTCGCCCAGGTGAAAAACTTAGACCCATGTTAGAAGATAGTGACATCAGCTTGCTTTAGCTGAAGAAATAGTATCTGCACATTTGTCATAAAAAGGGTCATATGACTACTGCATCTGCACATGGACCTAATGCTTTAACTAAAAACTAAAGATGGAGCACTGTGAGAGCAGAAGAGTTGACAAATCTCGCTTTGATAAAATAATCATGTTTGACCAACGCATGAAGTAAATCTAACAACACTTGACAATGTGTCTGAGGATGGAGCCTTTTAAAAATGACCATGGTGGACAGTATGGTTAATGCTGGTATTTTAGGGGTGTAAAAGTGCATTTGGCCCCCTTCCTAATAGTGGCCACGGTTGACCAAGGCTCACAGGAGATAAAGTAGGTCTGGGACTTCGCTGGAATTTTAAAGTCTGTAGGGATGAGATGGAGAAAGATTTATCAGTCAGTTCTGATGGACTCAGGGTTCCACTTCACTGTTTTCTATGAGCTCAGTGAGCAATGGAGCAACTAGAAGGACTGAATGATCCACAGAAACTCCAGGGAGATGGTGTGGCTACCCCACCCCCACAACCCTCCAGCCCACTCTCCACACCCACCCTGCAGCTCCCACCTTCCTATAAGCATATAAATTGCCCTGATAACAATGAACAGGTTGTAATCAGACGATGGAGCATCCAGCCACTGGAAAAATGGAGCTGCTGATATTTACAAACCAGTCCAAATAATTTGGCTTTTTTAAAACCAGTGCTAATTTTTATAAGTTTTTCTAAAATTCTCCCCTGTGGTGCACCTACATGACTCTTACTGGCTGTCTAAGAAAATTAGACCAAGCTAGATCAAAAAGACACATATATATATACATATATATATATGTGTGTGTGTGTGTGTGTGTGTGTGTGTATATATATAGTGCATGCTCAGTAATTATCCAGTATTGACAACAAATGGTTAATTCGATACATCCAACAACTAAAATATGGGAATCAGGATAAAATGGTCTTTCTGCTCCAGAGCTGCTCAGAATCCTTCACAACGCCTGTATTCATTTTTACTGTGAAATATATTGTATTACAGAAGCAAAAGTTACTCTGTCTGCAATATTTCTGTGATACTGAAATGATCTAAAATAAAACCTTACAGAAATGAGAGGAGAGAAAGACTCCAGCACCCCTCTCTCAGCGTTCCTTTGTCCCTCACGTAAACGTAAGCTCCTTGCAGAGCATGCAGAATTCCACGTTTGCCTCCCGCTGTTCAAACCCCTTCCTGCCTCCAACCTTGCTGGTTTAATTGTCATGGAAATCAGGTGCATAAATGTGTATATGTTTGTATTACTGCCTGCTCCTCTGTGCACCAGATCATGCATGTGACAGTCTATATTCATACATCTGTGGGTGCATTTTTTCAAAATACTGTTTGCTGCTTTGCTCATACAGAATGGAATTTTTCAGTTTAAAGAAATGCAAATTATTTATTTATTTGTTGTTTGTTGGCATGTATGTTCACAAAGGTATCTTGGCTACAGCCTTTGAGAGATTATGAATTAATTGTTGTCTGTAATAATAAAATATTCCATGGGACAAAGGGATTGACACTATATAAAACACAAAGTTTTAATAAATCTACAAGCCCAATTCCAAAAAAGTAATGATTTCCAAACCCCATCAATCCATATTTTACTCCCAGCAGAAGATAAAAACATGTCGAGATGAAACGGAGAAGTTTCACCATGTGATGAAAATATGAGCTGATGGTGAATCTGATGGAAAAAGTTGGAACAGGAGCAACTAAAGGCTGGAAAAGTACCTGGCACAAACCAGAAACATCTGGAGGAGCATTGGACAACTAATCAGGTTACCTGGTAACAGGTCAGTAACATGACTGGTATAAAAGGAGCATTTCAGAGAGGCAGAGTCTCTCAGATGGAAAGATGGACAGAGGTTCACCAATCTGAGATCAATCAATCAAACTGGCTCTAAAACTGTGGAACAGTTTCAGAAAAATGTTCCTCAGATTTTGAAGATCCTCCATCTACAGTGTAGAATATCATCAGAAGATTCAGAGAATCAGAAGGAATCTCTGTGTGCTGGGACAAGGCTGGATGCTGGTGATCTTCTGCATTAAAAGCAGACATGATTCTCTACTGGAAACCACTGCATGGACTCAGGAAGACTTCCAGAAACCACTGTCTGTGAACACAGTTCACCCTGAAACCCACAAATGCAGGTTAAAGCTCCATCATGCAGAGAAGAAGCCAGAGGTGAACAGGATCATTTTTACATAATTATAGGGAGTTCCATGAGCACATTCATCTCCAAAAGTTTCAGCCCTTCATGAAATAAGAAAATCATCCCAGTATGCTTTCGAGTTTAGGGTTTATATGTGTTTTCAGGTTATTTTCTCCTCCATTTTTCTTTTAGAAATGAGAAAAATTAACATGGTGCCAAAGTTATTTACAAGGACGTGCACGCTCCATAATGAGCTGTTTATTTATTCTAATTTACAAACAGTGACAGTGACACAACTGATGGGATCTAGAATCTATTTTAAAGTCAAACCGGTGTTGGCTCAGTAGACATGCATGGAGCTCCTTTTCTTTGCTAACCTCCGGCTTTCTGAGTTAAACCATCATAACAGTACAGACAGTTTGCCGTGTCGCCACATGCATCACACACATCAAACCTTTCCACATCAGACAGTGCACTCTGAACACACACAAGTTCCCACACACACCAATACGCCCAGTAACAGGCAATCTGATCATCCTCTTGTTGCAACTGGCACTTCCTTGTTGGAAATTAAAGCGTGGACAGCAGGCTAATGATCAATAGTCAGACCCACTGGAGAGCCACCACTGGGGCTCATTATAAGCTACATGCGACCCCACTGTCTCACACACACACACACACACACACACACACACACACACACACACACACACACACACACACACACACACACACACACACACACACACACCTAACCCTAAAGAATGGTGATAAATACTGCACCAGCACACACACTCCTCCCACGGCGACCTAAGAACAGAGACAGAAGCATCCACCAATCAGCTTTCCTGGATAAAAACAGCAACAGAAAGTAAAGACTGGCTTCACTCTGCTTCACTTCTGATTAAAATTTACACGGCAAGAACAAAATCTCATTACAAACCTTGGCTGTGGTATAGATGTGTGAATATCATATAGGTGGATCAGTTCATATGTATACTGGTAAGAATAAATGAACGCATACAGAAACAAATACAATTCATTTGTCTCCAGAGCTTGTGACTAGTTAATTAGTCTAAATGCATATTTCATTGCACATTTTTAATTCCTCTGTCAGACTTGTAGTTGTAGTTCATGGGCCCCGTAAAATAATCTGCAGTGGACCGAACCAGTAAAATATCAGCATAATCTTCACCCTTTTCAGACTAAGTTTCTTTTTCATTTAACTGAATGTGCATATATATATATATATATATATACATATATATATATATATACAGTCATGGATGAAATTATTGGCACCCCTGGAATTTTTCCACAAAATACACAAATACTCCCAGGAATTGTTGCAATTACAAATGTTTTTGGTTTAATTGTGTTTATTTCCTTCTTATGCATTGGAAAAACACAAAAAAGCTGAAGAGAAAAGCCAAGATTAACAAAATTCTAAACAAAACTCAAAAAATGGGATGGACAAAATTGTTGGCACCCTCAACTCAATATTTGGTTGCACACCCTTTGGAAGAAATAACTGAAAGTAATCTCTTCCTATAACCATCAACAAGTTTCTTGCACCTCTCAGATGGAATTTTGGACCACTCTTCTTTAACAAACTGCTCCAGGTCTCTCAGATTTGAAGGGTGCCTTCTTGCGACAGCAATTTTGAGGTCTCTCCATAGGTGTTCAATGGGATTCAGATCCGGACTCATTGATGGCCACTGCAGAACTCTCCAGTGCTTTGTTTTTAGCCATTTCTTTGTGCTATTTGAGGTATGTTTTGGGTCATTTTCCTGCTGGAACAACCATGACCTCTGACGCAGACCCAGTTGTCTGACACTAGGCCCTACATTGCGACCCAAAACATTTTGATAGTCTTCAGATTTCATGACTCCTTGCACACTGTCAAGGCACCCAGTGCCAGAGGCAGCAAAACAACCCCAAAACATCATTGATCCTCCACCATGTTTGACTGTAGGCACTGTGTTCTTTTCTTTGTAGGCTTCATTCTTTTTTCTGTAAACAGTAGAATGATATGCTTTTCCAAAAAGCTCTACCTTAGTCTCGTCTGTCCACAAAACATTCTCCCAGAAGGATTGAGGCTTACTCAGGTACATTTTTGCAAACTCCATTCTGGCTTTTTTATGTCTCTTAGTCAGCAGCGGGGTTCTCCTTGGTCTTCTGCCATAGCGCTTCTTCTCATTCAGATGACGACGTATGGTCCGAGCTGAAACTTCTACACCCAGAGTCTGCAAAACAGCTTGAACTTGTGTGGATGTTGACTGAGGATATTTATCCACCATTCGAACTATCCTGCGTTGCATCCTTTCGTCAATTTTTCTTTTCCGTCCCCGTCCAGGGAGATTAGCCACAGTTCCATGGGTTATGAACTTCTTGATTATATTACGCACAGTCGACAAAGGAACTTTAAGATCTCTGGAGATGGTCTTGTATCCTTGAGATTGTTTATATTTTTCGACAATTTTGCTTCTTAAATCCTCATGCACTTCTTTGCGCTTCTTTCTCTTCTCCATGTTTGGTGTGTGACACATATGCACACAACACAAAGGTTAAGTCAACTTTTATACCTTCTAACTGGTGTCAGGTGTGATTTCTATATTACCAGCACCTGGTAAGTGCCACAGCTGAGTTTAAACAAGCATCACCTAATTGAAATAAAATTATTTACCCCCGTTATAAGATGGCGCCAACAATTTTGTCCATCCCATTTTTTGGATTTTGTGTAAAATTTAGTCAATTTTGGCTTTTCTCTTCAGCTTTTTTGTTTTTCCAATGCACATGAAGGAAATAAACACAATTAAACCAAAAACATTTGTAATTGCAACAATTCCTGGGAGTATTTGTGTATTTTGTGGAAAAATTCCAGGGGTGCCAATAATTTCATCCATGACTGTATATATATGTATAGAGTAGGGATGGCTCGATACCACTTTTTCACATCCGATACCGATACCGATACTGCAGCTTTGAGGATCGGCCGATACCGATCCGATTCTTTTTGTCACTCTAAACGCTGTTTACAATATGTCGTGGATGTAATTTGTTTGATACTGACATCTAAAAAACACCTAATTCACTGTACAACAACTATTCTGGTCCCCTAGAGAAAGAAAGAAAATATGTGACAACTGAAGTCATGTGCAACTGCTGTGGCTTTATTAAAACTTATAAGCTCACATCTGATATAGCAGCATTTGTAAACACAACAGACCTAGCTGCCCCATTCAAATGTTTGAAGTAAAAGTGCAACTTAGTGCAAATATTTAAATTGAATAAAATAATCCCAGTCAAAAGAAAAATCACCTTATGCATCAATGACATTGTAAACCTGTAGTGTTTCCTGCAATGATGGTTGTCGCGGTTCGCTTTTCTTTGCACTCGCATGTAAAAACTGCGTACTCCTTTCCATGATGCTTCTTCAGGTGCTTTATTAAGTTCGTTGTGTTAAAATGTTCGACTGTGCTTCCACCCCTTGAGACACTAGTTTTACAAATGTTACATTCGGCTGTTTTACTTTTCTCCTCCGTTAACACAAAGTAACTCCACACAGCAGACATGACGACAGATCTGCTGGCTTCTGCTGCTCACGTGAGGAAAACAGGCACATGGCAACCATGGTAACGGGCAGCTCCCCTTTGTTACAGCAGGTCGCGCAAAGTCAAGTTAAGATGTATGACTTTTTTTCCCCCCCAAAGATAGTTTGGGCTTATGGATCGGATCGGACGGGTTCTAATAAAAAAATCCGATGCCCGATCCAGTCATTTTGACCTGGATCGGACCCGATACCGATCCAGTGGATCGGATCGGACCATCCCTAGTATAGAGTAAACCTGGGCAACATCAGTTCAAATCTTAGTCAATGTTTTAATAGAACTCACAGTAACTGTTTCTGATCAATACGTTCTGCCCATGGGGTTATTGTCCAACTGTAGCCAGCACATTTTCAATGGCATTGTTTTAAGGAGGAGATTACATAATAGAAGAGCCAGATTTGTGGCCATGGCAACATGGCAGCAACGTCTATACAGAGAAACGTGGGTACGGAGTCGCAGCCAGGAGTGGTGGGGAGTCATGTGAGCACCTTTACAGATAAGAGTTTATAAACAATGCCGTATGACGAGCATAACCTTTATGTACTTTTGTGAGCGCCTCCCTTAAACACCGTCACTGTCACGGATTACAGCGACCTGGCCGACTGAAGCCGCATGGCAAAAGATCAGACCCATATCGGGTTTAGGACCACATATCCAAGTGGCCTGCATTTAAAAAAAATCGGACCTGTGTCATTCAGACTGTAATAAAAATCGGATTTGGGTCACTTCAGTCTGCAGTCTGAACTTAGTCTAAGTGATGTGCTGCAACCACCAGGCCCAAACCACGCCTTACACACATGTTTCAACATCAACATGCTCCGTGACTCTGACACAAGCAGAGGTGAAAGTAGGGCACAAATATCTTTGGAAAGCACAGAAAATGGTCTAACTATCGTTGTAAATAAGAAGTTTATGTTTCTGGTGTTATACTCAGTGAGCAGAATGATGGCAGTTTTTCACCTGGTCTAGAAGGTCTGATCAGATTCAGAGCATGGGGACCGCAGCAGTTATCCTCTGTGTTTAATCATCTCTCTGTTCTTTGAGTACACATCAAATGCACATCTTTAACTGCCTGAGTGCAGTGTATTCCCCAAAACACACACATTTATCCACCACCTCATACCCCTGTCTCAGTTATCTTTCAACACACACACACACACACACACACACACACACACACATCAGAGATCCCTATTTAGTCAGGACTGGGGATTAATGTTGCCCTTTGTGGATCTGACATTCACCAATTGGACTTAATTAGCAGTGCTGAGCCTGCTGCTGACCTTTTGTCATGCGAGCTGTCACTGAAAACCTTTCTGTTGACTTGAATAGGGAATGCTATTTGTTAGCGTAACCAGACCGCCTGGTTCACGTTGCTGAATATAGCCGAGCTTTGTCTTGTCCTGGAAAAATGAGATGACGGACTGATATAGACCCAGTGTGTGCTTTTCAATAAAACACCATAATCAGTCAATGTCACAGCCCCTCTGCACCAGTCTCTCTGTACGCTCCGAGGCATGATAGACAAGTATCGCTTGTGTCAGAGCCTCATATATATTTTATTTTATTGTGCAGGCCCCCAACTGGACAGATGTGCACAGCTGGAGGTGCCAGACTCCCGTAAGTAGAACATCATAATGATGCAGTCATCTTCATTTCATTACTGAAGACTACAGGATGCATCTCTGATCAACGGAAATGATCAATGGGAATTCTCTTTAAGTTCCCAGTTTAACATCATGACTTCAGTTTTTTTTGCCCCGCAATCAGGAGATCAGTGGTTTAATTCCCAGCTCCTACACATCCCCCCACTGCTCTGGTATACCCAGAGATGTAACTGAAGAGGGGAAAAAGCACCAACTGCAGTATAATTATACAATAAGAAATTCTGTTGTAAGTCATTTACAAGTGATTAGTTGATGATGAACTGATCACTTACAAAACTATGCAATGCATTGATAAGTGATTATTAAATAATATGGTAGTAGTTCATGTATGTTTTGTAATTTCACTCATAAATCATTTACAAGTAATTAGATAACGATATAAACTAATCATGACTCTATGTTTACAATGATTATTAAGTAATATACTAATGACTTCATCATTTATTTGGTAGGGTCACTCAGGGCAAACAGGTGTCTTAAGGAGGGACCAGATGAAGTTAGGCTCAAAGCACCCCTATGGTTGCAAAAAACTATTGATCCATGTTTCCCTTGCCCTGACATGGCTCACTGTGGCCCCCTCTGGAGGTGGGGCATGGAGGCGAACGCTTTGTGGCCGGGCCTTTGCCCATGGGGCCCGGTCAGGCTCAGCTCAAAAGGGTGACATGCGCCCCCTCCTATGGGCTCACCACCTGCAGGAGGGGCCATAGGGGTCGGGTTCAGTGTGATCTGGGCAGCGGCTAAAGGCGGGGACCCTGGCGTTCTGATCCTCGACTACAGAAACTAACTCTAGGGACGTGGGACGTCACCTCCCTGGTGGGGAAGGAGCCTGAGTGTCCTGACTGTTGTTTGTGCTTATGCACCAAACAGCAGTTCAGAGTACCCACCCTTTTTGGAGTCCTTGGGGGGGGGGGTTGTTCTGCTGGGAGACTTCAATGCTCACGTGGGCAATGTCAGTGAAATCTGGAGGGGCGTGATTGGGAGGAACGGCCCCCTTAATCTAAATCTGAGTGGTGTTTTGTTATTGAACTTCTGTGCTCGTCATGGACTGTCCATAACGAACACCTTCTTCAGACATAAGAGTGTCCACATGTGCACTTGGCACCAGGACACTCTAGACCGCAGTTCGATGATCATCTTTGTAGTCGTGTCATCGGACTTGCGGCCGCATGTTCTGGACCTGGAGTCCTTCATCGTACCAATTCCCTTATCATCTTGAGTCCTCAATCACACCGCATCTCCAACCTTACCAAGTGGCCAGTCATAGCGGATTAAGTGTGAATTCATCTTCAATCATGCCCTTAAAATGATTCAGAAAATTTCTCAAGGGTTGTTTTTAATTTGTCATATAAGCTTCATAGCAGACAGAAGCATGACATAAATGGCATCTGTGTGTCCAGAAGATATATATATATATATATATATATATATATATATGTAGAGAGAGATAGATAGATAGATAGATAGATAGATAGATAGATAGATAGATAGATAGATAGATAGATAGATAGTAATTCTACTGCCATCATAAACTCTGGTTCATATTAAACATTTTTTCTCATTTACAGTATGCTTCAACATTTTAACAACACCAGCGCTTACAGGGTTAACTGTACACAAATCAGCCATAACATTATGATTTTCTACCTCAGACTGGACACCTCATACCACCAAAACAGCTCTGACCAGTGAGGCTCTGGACTAAGAAGAGCATCTGTCATTCTGGTCCATGTAGGAACGGGTCATTGTGGAGTGGGCTTTCTTTCCTCAGACGCCAACAGATCCCATCAGATTGGTCTCTAGAGGATTTTGAGGCTGAGAGAACTATACTGTAACTTTAGACTCTTTGTTGGTTGATGGAGCCCTTCCTAACAGTTTTTGCATGGCCTGTTGGATGAGGTAGTGTTGGAAAAGAGTTAAAGGACTAACAACGTAAGACCAGTCCAAAAAATCTCTAGACTGATGCTAGGAATTAGACTGTAAATGTTGTCAAAGCGTTGCAGCCAGACTTCACTGTAGGGTGTCCAGGGTAGATAGATTTAGTGTCTATAATTTTCTTTAATCGTTATGTTTTTGGTTTATTTTGCTTTATATTTTGGTCATAATCTGCACTTAACGGTTTGCTTACATTAATTTGTTATAATATTCTAACCTTGAAAGTCACACATGGCTGTGATTCTAACAAGGACAGAAAGGCATGCTGACCCAGAGTCTTCCTGAACCAAGACCTCTGTGTGTGGAAAATATCTCCATTAGGGTTACTGGTTCTTGTATCCTTTCTCCCTCTTTCTCTCTCTCTCTCTCTCTCTCTCTCACACACACACACACACGCACACACACACACTCAGAAAGAGAAAAAAGGATTCTCATAAAGCCTTAGTGTACTCTATTCTCCAACGACAAAGAGAGAAATGTTGACTCAATATTCTTTCCACTTAAATGCAATTTCTTGCTTCTTTTTCAAGCAGCCATTCCTATTACTGCTGAATTATTTTGCTTGTGTGGACAATTGCTAAACACATCAGCCTAGCCCCCTCTGCAGAATCCATTCTGTATGCTTACCAGCTGGAATTTTTCAATTTACACACCCTGAGAAACAATCCCAAATCACTAATCACTGCAGCAGCTGGCTGCTGTGCTCTTTGTCTTTCCCGGTTTGCTTGGCTTAACACTGGACTATACTGATGCAGGCAAGTACTGTTTGTGTAAATGTTTATGTGTTCTTCTGTGTGAATTTGCAGTGCAGGGAGATTAATTGGCTGAGAGCTATGCTTTCTGGATAGTGTCTTGCATATTCCATGGAAATAGTGCTGTTGACAAGAGCGTGTGCATCGCTAATATCCGGTCTGAATTTAATTTAGGCTCTAATAATCAAAGCCATAATGGCAATACACTGCAAGATATAGAGATGGATATGGCTGTCTCTTTGCCTTGGACCAGAAGGATGAAAGTAATAACATGTTATCAGCTGAGGCTGAAAAGAGTGATGCCTGTAAACAGGACTGGTACTGTAGATGCAGACCAGTTAAGCTCTGCTTAATAACCAGTTTTGGATTATTTTCCAGCTTTTTCATTTCAATTTAGTCTGTGTGTGTGTTTGTAAAATCAGTATTTATTATTTGAAAGCTGACATGGAAATATTTTTAAAATAATATAACAGCTTAGTGAACCACAACACACGCCAGAAACTGGTTATCTGCACCACAATGCTCATTTCTGATGGACATCATGTCTGATTCAGCATCAGACATGATATTGGAGGAAGCGAGGGAAAAAAAGAGACAGAGCTAGAATAAGACAAGAGTCAACATCAGATTGACTTTTACTGGCAGGAGAGATCTCAGAGAAGACACGGGATGAAGAAAATGCTGGATTAGCTGCCATAACACAGAGCCAAAGCCAGAAAATCTGCCAGTAGTTTAACAAGTGTGGTTGGTTTGTTTAACTAGTTTATACATAAAACTGTTGGTAGAAGCTGAAGCTTTTAATCCCAGTATAAACCAGTCTGTAGCAACTTTTAATCCCAGTATAAACCAGTCTGTTACAACTTTTAATCCCAGTATAAACCAGTCTGTTACAACTTTTAATCCCAGTATAAACCAGTGTGTACAAGTTTTAATCCCAGTATAAACCAGTCTGTAGCAGCTTTTAATCCCAGTATAAACCAGTCTGTAGCAGCTTTTAATCCCAGTATAAACCAGTCTGTAGCAACTTTTAATCCCAGTATAAACCAGTCTGTTACAACTTTTAATCCCAGTATAAACCAGTCTGTAGCAGCTTTTAATCCCAGTATAAACCAGTCTGTAGCAGCTTTTAATCCCAGTATAAACCAGTGTGTAGCACTTATTAATCCCAGTATAAACCAGTCTGTAACAGCTTTTAATCCCAGTATAAACCAGTCTGTAGCAGCTACTAATCCCAGTATAAACCAGTCTGTTACAACTTTTAATCCCAGTATAAACCAGTCTGTAGCAACTTTTAATCCCAGTATAAACCAGTCTGTAACAGCTTTTAATCCCAGTATAAACCAGTCTGTAGCAGCTTTTAATCCCAGTATAAACCAGTGTGTAGCAGCTTTTAATCCCAGTATAAACCAGTGTGTAGCAGCTTTTAATCCAGTATAAACCAGTCTGTAGCAGCTTTTAATCCCAGTATAAACCAGTGTGTAGCAGCTTTTAATCCCAGTATAAACCAGTCTGTAGCAGCTTTTAATCCCAGTATAAACCAGTCTGTAGCAACTTTTAATCCCAGTATAAACCAGTCTGTAGCAACTTTTAATCCCAGTATAAACCAGTCTGTAGCAACTTTTAATCCCAGTATAAACCAGTCTGTTACAACTTTTAATCCCAGTATAAACCAGTCTGTAGCAGCTTTTAATCCCAGTATAAACCAGTCTGTAGCAGCTTTTAATCCCAGTATAAACCAGTCTGTAGCAACTTTTAATCCCAGTATAAACCAGTCTGTTACAACTTTTAATGCCAGTATAAACCAGTCTGTAGCAGCTTTTAATCCCAGTATAAACCAGTCTGTAGCAGCTTTTAATCCCAGTATAAACCAGTGTGTAGCACTTATTGATCCCAGTATAAACCAGTCTGTAACAGCTTTTAATCCCAGTATAAACCAGTCTGTAGCAGCTACTAATCCCAGTATAAACCAGTCTGTTACAACTTTTAATCCCAGTATAAACCAGTCTGTAGCAACTTTTAATCCCAGTATAAACCAGTCTGTAACAGCTTTTAATCCCAGTATAAACCAGTCTGTAGCAGTTTTTAATCCCAGTATAAACCAGTGTGTAGCAGCTTTTAATCCCAGTATAAACCAGTGTGTAGCAGCTTTTAATCCCAGTATAAACCAGTCTGTAGCAGCTTTTAATCCCAGTATAAACCAGTGTGTAGCAGCTTTTAATCCCAGTATAAACCAGTCTGTAGCAGCTTTTAATCCCAGTATAAACCAGTCTGTAGCAACTTTTAATCCCAGTATAAACCAGTCTGTAGCAACTTTTAATCCCAGTATAAACCAGTCAGTTACAACTTTTAATCCCAGTATAAACCAGTCTGTTACAACTTTTAATCCCAGTATAAACCAGTCTGTAGCACCTTTTAATCCCAGTATAAACCAGTCTGTAGCAGCTTTTAATCCCAGTATAAACCAGTGTGTAGCAGCTTTTAATCCCAGTATAAACCAGTCTGTAACAGCTTTTAATCTTAGTATAAACCAGTCTGTAGCAGCTTTTAATCCCAGTATAAACCAGTGTGTAGCAGCTTTTAATCCCAGTATAAACCAGTGTGTAGCAGCTTTTAATCCCAGTATAAACCAGTCTGTAACAGCTTTTAATCTTAGTATAAACCAGTCTGTAGCAGCTTTTAATCCCAGTATAAACCAGTGTGTAGCAGCTTTTAATCCCAGTATAAACCAGTGTGTAGCAACTTTTAATCCCAGTATAAACCAGTCTGTTACAACTTTTAATCCCAGTATAAACCAGTCTGTAGCACCTTTTAATCCCAGTATAAACCAGTCTGTAGCAGCTTTTAATCCCAGTATAAACCAGTGTGTAGCAGCTTTTAATCCCAGTATAAACCAGTCTGTAACAGCTTTTAATCTTAGTATAAACCAGTCTGTAGCAGCTTTTAATCCCAGTATAAACCAGTGTGTAGCAGCTTTTAATCCCAGTATAAACCAGTGTGTAGCAGCTTTTAATCCCAGTATAAACCAGTCTGTAGCAGCTTTTAATACCAGTATAAACCAGTCTGTAGCAGCTTTTAATCCCAGTATAAACCAGTGTGTAGCAGCTTTTAATCCCAGTATAAACCAGTCTGTAGCAGCTTTTAATCCCAGTATAAACCAGTGTGTAGCAGCTTTTAATCCCAGTATAAACCAGTGTGTAGCAGCTTTTAATCCCAGTATAAACCAGTCTGTAACAGCTTTCAATCCTAGTATAAACCAGTCTGTAGCAGCTTTTAATCCCAGTATAAACCAGTGTGTAGCAGCTTTTAATCCCAGTATAAACCAGTGTGTAGCAGCTTTTAATCCCAGTATAAACCAGTCTGTAGCAGCTTTTAATCCCAGTATAAGCCAGTGTGTAGTAGGTTTTAATCCCAGTACAAACCAGTGTGTAGCAGCTTTTAATCCCAGTATAAACCAGTCTGTAGCAGCTTTTAATCCCAGTATAAACCAGTGTGTAGTAGCTTTTAATCCCAGTATAAACCAGTCTGTGGCAGCTTTTAATCCCAGTGTAAACCAGTGTGTAGCAGCTTTTAATCCCAGTATAAACCAGTCTGTAGCAGCTTTTAATCCCAGTATAAACCAGTGTGTAGCAGCTTTTAATCCCAGTATAAACCAGTGTGTAGCAGCTTTTAATCCCAGTATAAACCAGTCTGTAGCAGCTTTTAATCCCAGTATAAACCAGTCTGTAGCAGCTTTTAATCCCAGTATAAACCAGTGTGTAGCAGCTTTTAATCCCAGTATAAACCAGTCTGTGGCAGCTTTTAATCCCAGTATAAACCAGTCTGTAGCAGCTTTTAATCCCAGTATAAACCAGTCTGTAGCAGCTTTTAATTCCAGTATAAACCAGTCTGTAACAGCTTTTAATCCCAGTATAAACCAGTGTGTAGCAGCTTTTAATCCCAGTATAAACCAGTCTGTAGCAGCTTTTAATCCCAGTATAAACCAGTCTGTAGCAGCTTTTAATCCCAGTATAAACCAGTGTGTAGAAGCTTTTAATCCCAGTATAAACCAGTCTGTAGCAGCTTTTAATCCCAGTATAAACCAGTCTGTAGCAGCTTTTAATCCCAGTATAAACCAGTCTGTAACAGCTTTTAATCCCAGTATAAACCAGTCTGTAACAGCTTTTAATCCCAGTATAAACCAGTGTGTAGAAGCTTTTAATCCAGTATAAACCAGTCTGTAGCAGCTTTTAATCCCAGTATAAACCAGTCTGTAGCAGCTTTTAATCCCAGTATAAACCAGTCTGTAACAGCTTTTAATCCCAGTATAAACCAGTGTGTAGCAGCTTTTAATCCCAGTATAAACCAGTCTGTAGCAGCTTTTAATCCCAGTATAAACCAGTGTGTAGCAGCTTTTAATCCCAGTATAAACCAGTCTGTAGCAGCTTTTAATCCCAGTATAAACCAGTCTGTAACAGCTTTCAATCCTAGTATAAACCAGTCTGTAGCAGCTTTTAATCCCAGTATAAACCAGTGTGTAGCAGCTTTTAATCCCAGTATAAACCAGTGTGTAGCAGCTTTTAATCCCAGTATAAACCAGTCTGTAGCAGCTTTTAATCCCAGTATAAGCCAGTGTGTAGTAGGTTTTAATCCCAGTACAAACCAGTCTGTAGCAGCTTTTAATCCCAGTATAAACCAGTCTGTAGTAGCTTTTAATCCCAGTATAAACCAGTCTGTGGCAGCTTTTAATCCCAGTATAAACCAGTGTGTAGCAGCTTTTAATCCCAGTATAAACCAGTCTGTAGCAGCTTTTAATACCAGTATAAACCAGTGTGTAGCAGCTTTTAATCCCAGTATAAACCAGTGTGTAGCAGCTTTTAATCCCAGTATAAACCAGTCTGTAGCAGCTTTTAATCCCAGTATAAACCAGTCTGTAGCAGCTTTTAATCCCAGTATAAACCAGTGTGTAGCAGCTTTTAATCCCAGTATAAACCAGTCTGTGGCAGCTTTTAATCCCAGTATAAACCAGTCTGTAGCAGCTTTTAATCCCAATATAAACCAGTCTGTAGCAGCTTTTAATTCCAGTATAAACCAGTCTGTAACAGCTTTTAATCCCAGTATAAACGAGTGTGTAGCAGCTTTTAATCCCAGTATAAACCAGTCTGTAGCAGCTTTTAATCCCAGTATAAACCAGTCTGTAGCAGCTTTTAATCCCAGTATAAACCAGTGTGTAGAAGCTTTTAATCCCAGTATAAACCAGTCTGTAGCAGCTTTTAATCCCAGTATAAACCAGTCTGTAGCAGCTTTTAATCCCAGTATAAACCAGTCTGTAACAGCTTTTAATCCCAGTATAAACCAGTCTGTAACAGCTTTTAATCCCAGTATAAACCAGTGTGTAGCAGCTTTTAATCCCAGTATAAACCAGTGTGTAGCAGCTTTTAATCCCAGTATAAACCAGTGTGTAGCAGCTGTCAGACTGGGAGGTAAAATGATGTAAAATGAATGTATGAATAGATGTAGCAGCATAAAGGTCGACCAGAAGAAGAAAACAGAATTTATTACTAACAGAACTTTGTAGAAATAACACACAGACCAACAGTGACCAAACCTTTTCTCATCTCATCGTTCTCTCAAGTCTTGGCTTCCAGGAGAAAAAATATTGTTATTGAAACAAACACACAACAGAAACTATTTCCATGTTTCCACTTTTTTCTACAGCTGTTTTTTTCTTGATATCTATTTATGCCATGGTAGAAAAATATATCTCTATAAACATAAATTTGTGCTGATTCCTGAATGTATCAACCAAATTTGTCTGAAAAATACTAGAAAAATATACAGTGAACTGAACACTTTGGTGGATAAAAGGACTTCCATATGTATAATTTGTAGTGATGAACTCTTATACCTTCCTTGAGCATGTGGGAATCTCTGCAAACACAGCGACTTGGTAGAACTCTGACGTGACCTCAGAGCTTCATTCTGTGATCCACGTGGACGCTCTTCATTCTGGCCTGTAAAAGAAGAGAAAATGAAGCTCCGCTCATCTGTTTGTCATGGTCTAAGATGGCTGGTGAGTCCATTTTAGATTACTAACACACGGAAATGACCATCATATCCTCAGACTGGAAAAATGTTGAGCTGTTATTAGTGGGGTTTATTTAAAATAGAAGGAAAAACAAACCTAATTTATCTCATGCATAGAAAATTAACATATCACATGAACATAATATGAAGAAAAATAGACACAAAGGCACTGCACAAGGTGGAATGGTGACTGACATTCAGTGGTGAGATCATAAATATACATATAAGCTCAGCCTAATCAGATTAATGGAAATCTTACTGTTGTCTCTTCAAACGAGTTTTTCCTCTGTGCGAGCATCCTGCCTGGGCCCTATGTGGACTTTGGTTACGCTTAAGAGACCTTTTTAAATTTTCAGTTAAATCTGTTCAGCTATAAAAAAATATGTTAATATTGACCAGCAGGCTGATCACAGCGATGACCGCTGTATGAGCTTTTGAACTTCATGAATGACATTGTTTTTTCTCAACTTGTCATGTCCAGTCTGGTTCCAGGAGATTTATTCAGGCATTGTGCTGTTATGCCACAGGTTGACTGATCACCTGGCTCCAGTGCTACTCCTGTAATGTTGTTACGTCTCTAATACAACCAATCACATGGCCTTTTCCATTCGTTCTGTTTTATCTGGGGATTTATCTGCTTTAAAGTTAGAATGCTGCCATTTTAACAAGGATAGATTCTCCAGAATATCAGACATGACAAACAAATGGACACACACACACACACACACACACACATTTCCAAAGGCAAACATTTTGAGATCTTGTGAGCATCAATGGAAAAAATCCAGAGGTTATTTTGGTAAAATGAACCTGTGTTGCAGCAGATTTACATTGTGGGAAATCATGCCACAGTCTTCACCTCTTGTCCAGGAAATCAAAGATTTGTAAGACATGCGAAGATGGGTAATGCCATATGAAGCCTAGAAAATCCAGGGGCTGCAGTTTTACAACCTTCAAACTGAGCTGGGAGACATTTGAACATCTTAGGGGGGAAAGTTGCACCAAGACAAAGAAAGATGAGAATCATCTTCAGACGAACACGTGGAGGTGCCACGGAGCGCAGATCCACAGCTGAACTGCTCTTAGCTTCAGCACTGTGGGCTCTGAACATGACAGTCGGTTGAGCAAATTTCTTCACAGCTTCTTTTCTGAACGCAGCTTCAGACGAGACGGAGATTAAGTCAGTAATTCAGTTTACTTTTGAAACGTATATAAACATAACACTCCTGCTCCTACGATCCATCTCTGGATGGAGATGTCTGATGGGTCTCCAGGTATCTGGTGGGGACACTTCTCCAGGGCGGGGGACACGGCCCCCAGAGCTCCGATGACCACTGGTACTACTGTTGCCTTCACCTTCCAGGCTTTCTCCAGCTCTTCCTTGGGTCCTTGATGAGAAACAGAAGCTGTTCACTCAAAACCCACAGACTGCAATGGCTGCTTTTCACCTCCTCACAAAGAAAAATAAGCAGATCAAATCAGTTAGAAAACAACCTCAGTGATGAGGTCCCACTGCAGACAAGAGGGACAGAAAACAGCTGTGGCAACAATTCTCCTTTAGTCCTCCTGATGTCCTGGATTTGCATATCAGGCAGTATAGTAGCTTCAGACAGGCTCATTTTAGTTTATGTAGAAAATTTTAAACCATGGCAGTCTTCAATTTCAAATGTGAAGCATTTATTTATGTTTAAATATTTATTTTCAAAGAAACGACCTGAAGAATTCAGAGCACTGAACATGTTGGATAAAGTGCAATAAAACGCTGCTGTATGCAACATTACTTTCACTTTCTACCTCTTTTTACTCTTTATTACATTTTCTTTCAAGCTCAGCAAGTTTCTTTTAAAAAAGAAAATGAAATTTGTAACATCATTGTGCCATTTTTATGATGAAAACTGAAGGAGAAAAAGCAGCTTCTGCTCTAAATGTCGGCCCAGGAAAATCCGCAGCCCATATCGGCTAAGGCTGATGGAAGGAAAACGGCATTAGATCTTAGTTTTCTCATTCTCCACCACCTTGGGAGGTGTTTCCCATCGTGACCTCGGGGTGTCCAGTCTATATTCTGCACGGATGTTTCTGTACACTGTGCCGGCTACTTGCTTATGGCGTTCTATGAATCAAACATGACTTTAATTTGCATCCTGCCCCCATATTTAAAGCAGTGGCTTTTGACTTCGCTCTTTCATCCCTCCATCTCGTGTTACTAACCATCTGCCTATCAACTTTGCTCATGTCTCCTGTTTCCAAAACATTTGTGCATAAAATATACAGCTATACATTTTTAACAAGTAAATGTATTTTGCATCTATTTTTATTTTTCTCCTTTTTATGGGAAGTGCTTTATGTCAGCCTAACCTGTCTTAAAATGGTTGTTAGAAAGGAATCTTCAGGACGGCATTTGCATCATTCACCGCAAAGGTTGTAAAACCTTTTAAAAGCTTTCTCTGTTATTGTCAAATCCACTGAAGGCCATCAAATATGTGGGAGTTCTAAAAGCTTCCATTGGCCTTCGACAATATCCAGTCCAGTCCTGTCTCGTCTTTTCTCGCATGCCTCTTCCTCAGTAATATCTGCTTCCTTCCTTCTGTTTTGAGTCTGATAAACAGCAAGTCATTCAGGATTTGGCTAAATTGCTTTCTGATCCTTGTGATGGCCCAAGGTTCTGGTACAAACACTGAAGATTTATTGGCCTGAACCACTTTAAAATGAAGAGGAAAATTCATTCAACAACAGGGGATCTAAATGTTTAAATAGAGCAAAACAAGAAACGCTGCTGTGGTTTGTCTCTCCTGTTTGTTTTGTTTGTTAGTTTTCTTGAAATCTGGACCTGTACCAGACCTTGAAAATGATATAATTTTATGGATTAAAGTAACCTATGAGGTAGATCTTATTTGGACATTGGTGTGGACATAAAAGTGCTGATGGAGGTTTATTTGCAATATCATGTTGTTTGCAGCTGATATGAAATCTAAGCAAATAAAAGTTTACAATCCAAAATGTTTTATTCTGAAATGGACATCAAGGAATTAATCTGAATACAGGATTATTTTAACGAATGAATTCTGCAGCGTTATGAATTGAACGCCGTCCTGACTCACAGCAGATTACTGTAACCTCACTGCTACGTGGTACAAACCAAACAGAAACATCTCACCTCCGTCCTCTACTCTTCACAGCCAGCAGACACATCTGGGCCAAATCAGGTGTTACTTATCGCACTTCTGGCTCAGTTACGGCACAGGCAAGTGTGTTGTGGGCCACATGTGGGCTAGATGTCATCAGCCGACCTAGACCTGGTCATGGCCGTGGTTCTCAAACTTGTTCTACCTTGCCCCTTTTGGAGAAATAAACATTCCCAGGCATGAAATCCTGCAATTAATGCCAGTGTTGCTGATTGTGTCCTTTTCCTCTAAAAGCAGGCCTACGGCCACATGGAGAAAATGCAGTAAATTCTGGTTTACAAACACTAAAAATAAGAATAAAAACGGGGTTCTTCAAAAATAGCTAATTTCATATAGTAGATTTTATCATCAATCATAAGTTGTCTTTTTTCCAAGAGGTCTGGTAACTCTAAAGGAGTTTTATTTAGCTGGCTGAGGGAAAAATGTCTCTTTGGATTGGAAAGGCTGCAGACCCCTGCACTAAACACATAAACAGGTTTAGCAGCAGTTTTCTCTTTAAACAGCAACAGTTAAAATATTTCTTCATGTATAAAATCACATATTTATGAGAAAGAAGGATGAAATGTTCAGGATTTACTAACTAAAAGGTAAAAAGTCAGCAGGATGAATTTAAAGCTGTGAAGCTGCTTCCTTCTAAACACAGAAGGAACAATATGTGATGAATATCAGCATCAGGTGAACAGACAGAAAGCAGGATTAGAATCTCACAGCTTCTAGATGGTGAGGAGAGAAATATTCACAATATGCACAACAACTTCCATCCATGCACCTTCACTGCTTCATTATCCAGGTTTCTGGATATAATTTCTCTAAACTTTCATTCTTAGCTTGACTGTTTAGCTTCACCTCTGCACCTGCAGCCTCCGCTACCGGGAGTTAAGGGTTAACATCTCGTTTCCGGGTGTAGCGTCAGGTCTGTAAATGTAACTATAAACATGTCTGGTATCCACAGAAAGTCCAGAATCTCAGCTACCAGCTCAGTAAAACCATTTCTATCACCAACAAACACAGTTAAGACAACAATAATTAAGACACCAGGTACACAAAGTCCAAAAAATACATAAACACAGATGATGTCTCCCCATGAACACGAACAAACGGCTCCTCTACTGAAAGCTCACATCGCACAGATTCCACAGCTGGAAGTTTCATCTCGTCATGACCAAGATTCACCGAACCAGAGGCAGAAGAAGGCCCGGTTTATGCTGCACGTTTGTAAAAGTCAGAAAACATGTCTCACCTTTGCTGTCTGGCCTCAAAAACTGCATTTAGTAAAAAACAAAAAAGAAACTATGCTTCTCATTGTCTTCTGGGACCAACACCATGTTCTCCCATCTGCATGGGTTTTGACAGACAAAGAGAAATGTTGGTTCTTTTTCTTCTTTAAGATCCAGACAGAAAACGTCTCTTCATGTTAATAAAGCCGCTCTCTCCCGATTCCATCATCACCGCTGCTCCAGGACCAGACTGGAAGCTGCTGCTGGCTGATCCCGTCCTGGCTTACGGTCACATATTAATGCCTGTTAATGAAGGGTGTGGAGGAAAACATGTAGAAGGCTCTGTAGCATGTTGTAGACTCCTAACCAGAGAACAGCTGGAGCTGCTGTTTAAAGGACTTAAAATGTCACTTTAACTTTAGTTCTGTTCAGTTTTGACAAGGGATATTTTCTATTTGCTTTTCTACTGTTTTAAATTGAAATGCAATGAAATGAAATGCATTTTTCCAGACATCACTAGAGCTGAGTTTACAATATTAATGTTGATTCAGTCGTCCACTAAAATCCATTTAAATGAATAAAAGTTAGTTTTTGAGACAACTATTGTTATGCAAATAAAATATGTTCAGTCATAATTAATGACAAAGCCTGTAGTTAAATAGATAAAAATTGCTGTATGACATGAGCCTGTCCATATCCATATCTAGCCAGTCACAATAGCCTGCACAAACCTGGACTTCTTCCCACCAGAAGTGATATTTCATGTCTTGTAGGGTCCCATGCAGCCTGCAGTCCCTTTTCATTTGTTTCCAATCAACCCCTCTGAGTAAGGATTCATCACCTTCCTACAAGCCTTGCTTCTTGGTGAGGCCCCGGTCTCACTACCCACAACGAGGTAACTGAATTCCATGTATTTCCACCATCATCAGTCTGTATGAATCACACCCTGTTGGATAAAAAAGAAACATCTAAAAATTACTGTAAAATTTAAATAATGAATTATTTTAAATAGTTAAATGACAGAGTCAAACACAAATGTGTAGTCTTGAGCATCCCACCATCTCCCCAGAGTCCTCTCAGATGCTACCCAATCATGGTGTCACTCATTAATAATAGGAAGCCCTATACCCCTTGTAACACAGAGACTGAGTCCCTGTTTCGTTACACACCCAGCCCATATCAAGAGTCTGTCAAAAATTAGTTCCCCCTCAATTCCTACCCTCCTCCTCTTCCTCCTGCCCCTACCCCATGCCTACCTCCTTCCCTGCTCTGTGCAGTAGCTGATCACACATGGATAAACACTGCTAATGTGTGCCAGCAAGTAATGAGAGCTCTGCCACCACCAAGAAGTAGCAGGGGGAGAGAGCGAGAGAGGCTGGAAAGGTGACAGATAAAAGAAAGAAAGAATGAGTAGAGGAAATGTATGTTGTTGGGGGGGGGGGGGGGGGGGGGGGGGGGGGGGGGGGGGGGGGGGGGGGGGGGGGGGGGGGTGGGGGGGGGGGGGGGTGACAAGAACCTTGACAGTTAATTATCTGAAGAATTTGGCAATCAGCAATGAGTGTTTAAGAGTCTTTCTGTTATGTGGTCCTTGGGGACGTGTCGTCCAATTCGTTCAATAGACAATCTGCTGAAGCTCCTCTCAGCTCCTCTGATGGTGAAGTGTGATCCGGTGACAGGAAGGCGATCACCTGCTAGCTGTAACCATAAAAACAAGAAAAGATAATAGCCCTGAAGCCATGTTTATCTGATAGATTTCAGCTGGTTCATGTTAAGATGAGTCTTCCTCATAGGCCGGAGTAAGTCATGGAGTTCCTCACGGTTCTGTACTTGGACCAATACTTTTCATGATATACATGCATGGTATAAACTTTCATTGCTATGTGTATCATACACAAGCCTAATGAAACTAGTTTGTTAGATTACAAAGACGTCTTTAAGACATAGAAACCTGGATGACAGAATTTTCTCCTTCTAAATTCAGACAAGACTGGCCTGAATAACTCAGGACAAAATTGTTAGCTAAGTAAGATATGTAATTAATCTGGATGGCATTAATTTGGCTTCCAGCACTACCTGTGGAAAACATCCTGTATTGTTCCAGTTCCAAAGAAAAAACGCCCTGGTGAGCTGAACGATTACAGACCGGTGGCACTTACATCCCAGCTGATGAAGACGATGGAGCGGCTCATCCTCAATCTCCTCAAGCCCCAAGTGCAACAGGCCCAGGACCCCCTACAGTTTGCCTATCGCGCAGGTGTGGGTGTGGAGGATGCTATTCTCTACCTCCTACACCGTGTCCAAGTTAATCTGGATAAGGGGAGGGGCACAGTGAGGATCCTCTTCTTGGATTTTTCAAGTGCCTTCAACACAATCCAGCCCCTGATGCTTCTGGACAAACTGAGGGAGATGCAGGTGGACCCCTGCTTGGTGTCCTGGATTGGTAACTACCTCACAGAGAGACCGCAGTACGTCAGGCTAAAGGACACCACATCTGACACTGTTATTAGCAGCACAGGAGCACCCCAGGGGACAGTGCTGGCCCCCCTCCTCTTCACACTCTACACCTCAGACTTCTGTTACAACTCAGAGCTGTGTCACATCCAGAAGTTTGCAGATCACACAGCCATCGTGGGGTGTATCAGGGATGATGGAGAGGACAAGTACAGGAATCTGGTCTGTGACTTTGTCACCTGGAGTCAGACGAACCATCTCCAGCTTAACACCTCAAAGACTAAGGAGCTGGTTATTGACTTCAGGAAGTCCAGCCCACAACCACGTCCAGTGACCATCAGGGACGACAAGGTGGAGATTGTAGACAACTACAGGTACCTCGGGTTGTGGCTGGATAACAAGCTGGACTGGACATGCTGTACAGATCACCTGTACAAGAAGGGCCAAAGCCGTCTGTACTTCCTGCGAAGACTGAGATCTTTTAACATCTGCAGGAAACTCCTGTGGATGTTCTATCAGTCTGTGGTGGCTAGTACGCTTTTTTATGCTGTTGTCTGCTGGGGGGGTAACATGACAAAAAGGTGTGCTAACAGGCTGGAAAAACTCATCAGGCAGGCGGGCTCTGTGGTTGGCATGAAGCTGGACTCCCTGGTGACAGTGGCAGAGAGGAGAACACTAAAAAAACTACTGGCTATTGTGATTGATGCCAGTCACCCTCTGCACACTGTCATCAGTGCACAGAGAAGCCTGACCAGTAACAGGCTGCTCCTCCCCAAGAGTAGGACCAACCGGCTCAGAGACTCCTTTGTTCCCCGAGCCATCAAACTGTACAACTCTGCATTAGGCAAGAGGGGGAGAAGGAGGGGGGAGAGGGAGGTGTGCAGTCCGCCTGATACAACACATGCACAATAACCCATACAAACAGTTTCAATAACTTATACGTGCAATAGTGAACTGGCAATCTGTACCACCTCTACTGTGTGCAATGCTTTTTTATATTGTTTTATTTAACTTATCTTATTATTATTTATTGCATTCTATTTGCCTCTATTTTGCTTTGTACCTGTATATATTGTGTCTTGTGCTTGTCCTGCTTTACTGTTGGTGTTGTATTGCTGTTGGTACCCAAATTTCCCTGAGGGCTCTCTGAAGGGATTAATAAAGTATTTCTATTCTATATAGTGAGGATTCTTGGAGTTTTTGTTGACCAGGATTTGTCCTTTGGCTCACATTTAAAACAGGTTTCTAGAACCGCCTTCTTCCACCTACGTAATATTGCTAAAATTAGGGTCATCCTGTCTCAGAGGGATGCAGAAAAACTTGTCCATGCTTTTATTACTTCCAGACTGAATTACTGTAATTCCTTATTATTGTTCTGTTCCAAATGTGTCCTGAAAAGCCTCCAGATAATCCACAATGCTGCAGTGAGGGTTCTGATGAGAACCAGCAGGAGTGATCATTTTTCTCAAGTTTTAGCTACTCTTCATCGGTTAAATCCAGGATAGAATTTAAAATTTTTCTGCTCACATATGAAGCTCTCCATGGCCAGGCTCCATCTTCTTTCTCAGACTGCATGTCTACTCGTGGTTCCAGAGTCTCTTAAGAGTCCAATAGGAGGCAGAGCCTTCGGCTATCAGGCCCCTCTGCTATGGAAGCAGCTCCCAGTTCAGTTTCAAGAGGCAGACACCCTCTCTACTGTTAAAGTGGAAAATAAAAACAAGTGGCACTACATGGAAACAATGAAATCCTTCTTGAATCTAAATGTTTTCGTTCAAATGTGGGCTTTAGAATGCAGAGAAAGGATGTTGGAACACGAATACAAGACAACTGCTGAATGGCTGCTAGCATAACACATGCTTATTATATTCATGCTTTTTGTATTTATAAATAACAAGTAAGCTAAACACATTCAAAATAACTTTTAAGAAAATCCAAATACATTTGTAAGAATTTTCCTTTTAGTTTATATTCAAAAGTTCAAGAAAAAGAGCTACATTAAGCTAGCTTAACAGAGCATAAAAGCTAGCAGCAGTTTAACATCTGCTAGCATGATATATGCTTGTTGTATGTATTTTCTTCCCACACTAGTTTATGTAGTAATGTCAGAATAACCAAACATTAATACATGAACTCACATGAAGTGGCACTACATCCCAGAGGAAAATTTTACTTCTCAAAACTTGCTCTCCTATAGCTCGGGAGACAAACGGGTGATTCTCATCTCAGCCTCAGTTTAGTTTCTATTTAGTCTAAAATGTTTCTCATATGTTTCTCCTAAAATTCACTAGGAGAAATAGGTGAGACAGAATAATTAGAGGGAGTCATACTTGAGACATGAAGGAGACGCCTTACTAGTTTCAGTTCATTGTTTTTAATGGCTCCTTTAGTTCTCCTTAGAAAAAGAAACTGAGCAATACTGGAGCTACTATGGAGCAACATGCGAGTCTCTCGTTCACTCTTGTCATGCATGCACGCACACACACATACACACACACATCTCAGGCACTAATATCAGGACAATTCAATCATATGACCCTCTTCCCCACCTGACTGGATTCACCATTTTAAACAACACAGATGATCCAATTAATAACATCTTGATGGGCCATAGTGGTGAACACAACTCTCTTCACTGCAGGACAGAGGGATACAGAAGATCTACCCAAAGACATCATGCTTTATAATTCAATAGCAAATGGCAGAAAAGTTGACATAATAAAGAAATTAAGAAATCTGAACCTGAATCTTCATCTTTATTAAATTCCAACAGTCATTGAACTTGAAAACTGAGTACTGCTGAGTATTTTGAGTACTTTAAGTAGTTGTAATGTTAACAACAGAGTTAAAGACAGACTGCAAGGCTGTTCTAACATTGCCATTATAAAAATCTGAACTATAAAGGTGGCTTTTTTTTTTTAGTAAAATTGTGTTTTTAAAACAGTAAAAGTGTCCAACAGTGTTTTGAACAGTGTCAGCAACACTTCATAACAATTGACTTTGAACAACTTAAGAGTCTTTAAGGCCAACATGCAGCATTTGCAAAAAATGGCTTTTTGAACATGGGTTTCAAATGTCTCTCAGTATGCCACATCCAATAATTTACAGTGTTGTGGCCCTCATGCGGCATTACTTTATGAAGGCTTTTTTGACCTTACTTTTCCCAACCGGTGTCCAACCATCCAGTGTACTACAGCACATGATGTAAGCTGCATGAATAAATGAAAGAAAGGACAAATTACAAATTTTATAATGTAACAGCAGTTACCGCAACAGTCATATAGTCATTCATATATCACAAAATTCACATTGTAATTTCTCTAAGGTTCACACATGAGGAAATTCAGCAAAACTGTGAGTACACTGAAACAATCACAGCATTTGTTATTTTACTTTTATTAATCCCAGCTGGGAAATTCTTTTTCTGCATTTAACCCGTCCTAGTTGTTAGGAGCAGTGAGCTGCCAGATTCCAGCACCCGGGAAGCAGTTGGGGGTTAAGGGCCTTGCTCAGGGGCCCACAGTGGTTTTACCTTAGGTACCAGCCTGGGGACTTATCTTAATTATTATAAATATCACTCATGACACCATGAAGACTATCTTTTGAAATATGAAAAATTAAATTAGTTATCATGGCATACAACCAGTGATTCTAATTTAAAATCATGTAAAAGTGGTATAGCCATCTGTGCTAAAATGGAAAAAAGATTAAGGATCTAATTTCTTTTGTGGTTCACTGAAATACACATTTTTTAAAAAAAATAAGGTCCCAAGTAATCCTCTGTGGGTGCGGCTTTGGCTCTCTATATTGGGTTCCCACACATTTTTACTTATGAATTTCCACAACTTTTCCATATCGTTTCCATAAATTGTTAACTACCAAATCAGCAACACACTTACTTAGCATCCCATTGACTTTGAACTTATCCAGGACTGTCTTCCCATCTGGAACTTTTCCATGTTTCCCAAATGCCACAGCATTTCGGCACTCCTCTGCAGTAAAGAATTCATCAAACAGAAGATGGAATAAACGAAGGCAGTCCTTCTTTGCTTCTGCATGGATTGCACCCAGGTGAGTAGAGGACAAATAGAGGCCACTTCCTGGATACAGCTCTTGCTTCCCAGATCTGTTTTTTGGAGCCCCAAAACCAGCTTGAGGTTGGATCTGTTCCACTTTGTCCAGAAAACATTTTAATGCCTCCAGATGCTCACCACCTGTGACAGAAAATATGTATTACCTCACAGGGACACAGCAGCAACCATAAAGTCAAGAAAAGGAAGAGACAATTTGAAAAAAAATCCAAAGATTTCACGATGGGCTAAGATTTTTACCAAAGTGTTTAAAGCTTTTAAGTTTTAGCATACACACCCAATATCTTCCAATGTCCAAAATAACAAAATTTAATAAAACTTTACAAAAATCAATATCAAAACATAATTACAATTTTATGTTGCACAGTTAAAGACACTTGATTATTGCCCACATTATTTGCATTATAACTCTTTTTACAGAGCTTGTGTGTACAGTACTGAACAGCAATTAGGTACCTTAAAGGAAAAATTAATTACAAAAGAGAGACAAAATGTACTTACTTATACTACACAGCACATCCTGCAGTTTGGCTTTTTCCTCCACTAACTTTTCCACTTCTGCCTTGCATACCCCGCATGGCTTCCATGACCCTTCTTCTGTTGATTCCGGTGAACGGAAACATGGTTCTCCACATTCTGGAATTGGATCACACTCGATGATTATAGTATCTGCAGATGAACTTGAAGAAGTCTCGTGTTCAGATGTACTAGTCTGGCTCTGGTTCCCAAGAACAGCATGTTTTTTGTGTGTATTAGAGCTGTACAACATTTTGATAAAGCTTTCTTTGGCTGTAGGAGCTGGTGGTTGTCTTTGCTGATCCAAATCCTGCAAAACAGGCTGCTGCTGTGTTAAAGGTGTGGGCAGTGGCTTGTGAGGTTGGTGATGCTGTGAATGCTGCGAAAGGCTGGAACTAAGTAGGATTGGAGACAGTGTGGATGAATACTGGTGGTGTGACTGGATAGGTGAATTCTGGTAATATTGAGGTGTATGTAGTGATGACTGGGAAACTGGAAGTTGGTACTGTGGCCAGGCAGTTACTTGCTGGCGCTGTGGCTGGAAAGGTAGAGATGACTCAGTAGGTGGAGGCTGATACACTGTCCAGGTAGTTGGAGGCTGCACAACATTGTGGTCCACAGTATTTGGGTGATCCTGTGTAGAGGTGGACTGGTCTGTTTGAGGTTGGGATGGAAGGTTGTAGAATCTTTGAGCAGCTGCAGCTCTTTTTTAATGTCCTTCTTTGTGGCCTTCTTGGTATCCACCGTTTTGTCAGCTGTTCCAATGAAGTCTACTGTGGCATTGTAAAACTTGTTATCAGACCATCTTGCAAGTACTTCTTCTCCTGGTTTCAGATCTTTGAGGCAAGCAATGGGTTTATCATCTTTGTTTAGTACATCACAGATGTTAAAAATTTTTGCTGTGTATCCATCTTCAAATGTCAAAAATACAAAAAATCCTGAAAAGAAACACAGTTTAAAAAAGAGATTTTGAGTAAACCAGTACAGGCTAAAAATCTGTCTTATTTAAACATGCTACTAAATCTTAAAAGTTTCATTTCTGATCATCTTTGCATAGCTAAAAATATCTCTTCACTTTAGTATTCAACTAGGGTTAACTTTATTTTTTTTACATTTGCGTCACTCATGCAATACTTTTTGATTTATGCGCTATGTATTTTTTCTTTTCACTTTGTTTTTATTCTTTCATTATTTAATGATCATGCATTTTATTTTATTTTTTACGCATTGTCTATGAAGCACTTGGTGCTGAAATTCAGGTGTTAGGTGTTAATGAATATTTAATTAGTTGGACTGTTATTATTCATGTGGTCAGCAAGGAAACTATGGAGCCAATTCACCAAAGTACAGAAAATAAATAGGCTGTAACTGAGTACATTTGTATGGACAAGATCCTGTTTCTGGTTGTTTTTTTAACTATTTATTTTTGGGAGGGAATTTTTTGGTATTATTGTCATTAACTGTTCTGATCTTTCTTTAAAAAATGTCATGCCTCTTATTTTTTTTTGCTGTGGTATCGAAAATAGTATCGAGTATTTTCCTGGGTATCAGTACCCACAGATGGAAGGAGATCACTACTGCTGTATTTTTGTTTGCTGCTCGAACTTGAAGGAATAATAAAAAGTTTTTTATTTGCATTTATTTACCATCACGTCTTGCTTGGAAAAAAGTTTCTAAATAAAAGAAATATTTAGTAAATACTGCCTTTTTTTATTCAGTATATCATTTCAAACTGCATTTCCGCATAGCAATTTTATATGAACTATTCATCAATTGAAATTACAAAAAATTTCTATATCATGATGTATATCGTTATCAGGATATAAAATGAGCTCTATCGGGATATGAGATTTTGGTCATATCACCCAGTCCTAATCCTGCATATCAATTTTGTTCCTCAAGCTGACAATATATTGATAATAAAAATCCAAGAGATAAGACACCAGAGACGGTCGAAGACTTTGGTCATTATAGTGTCCAAAGTAAGTTAAAAATAACAATCACTTTAAAAAGTAGCTAAGTTGTGTAGTACAATAATAACTCAATTACCATGTTGGTCATCTCTGGGTGAGCCAGGATCATCTGGTTCATAAAAACTAATCTTCTTCGGTGGGTTTCGCGCTCTTTTGGGCATCTCTTTTTTATTAATTCTTGCTGGGGTGTTCATTCTGTGAAAGAAATAAAAGTACAACATATTGTATTTATTTAAACGGGTCTCACTGCATGCGACCACAAACTTTTCCAATCATACACAATTTAGGTAACTCCAAAAATGTCTAGGGCCTGCTGTTTGTAGAAATAATAATCCCAAAGTCAATATTTACACATAAAGATTTTTACTGCAGTTAGCTGACGTTAGCTAGCCTTAACACATGCATGGCATCCCTAGCTAGCTTCACTATTTGCCACATATGCCGACCAGTTTCTTCAAAGTGTATCAGAAACAGCATAAACATTCGCCATCTAAATTTTACCCAAATTGCGTTTGACAATGATGTTGCTTACCTTCTTTTTTCAGCTGCAACGATATCTTGCTCCATGCCTCTTGCCAGCAACTCGATACGTTAACATAACGTAAACGTACAACCTAACATCGGTAAATAAAATATATATACAAAAAAAAAAAACAGGTCAGCTGTTATGTTCTATTCTCAGCTACATTTCATCTTCTGCATTGGTTCTGACAACATTCCTCAATTTTACCTAACAACTAAATTTTTGTTTGAAATGACACTCTCTTAAAAACCATATTTATATGTAGGATTAGTAAAATATTAAGAGCATGTCTGATCTAATACAGTTCAACAGCACCACAATTACAGTGTCCAAAATGACCATATAAGTAAATTACCACCTCTCTCAAATAGCATCAATACATATTACCATTTACCTCATGAACGGAGGATTTATAGCAGGATTTCTCATGTACTGCATTTGCTTAACCGAGGTATGCCTAATAAATTTGCATGTGGTTGCTAAATATATTATTATTCTCTGTTTTCAGCAGGACACACAAGGACTAGAGAACAAAGGTAAAAAATGTTAAAAACAAACTACATTTTATCCAGTTTCCAAGATAGCATGTAGTTTTATTTATTCAGTGGAAACTGCATGTTGTAAAACTTTACATTTTGATTGACTGCAGTGTTACTTCAAATAAATGTTCATGTATCCAATAAAACACTGTTACTGAAGTGAGTGTTTCAAACCTCACTTGGTTTGACAAAGTTTTACTGGCAGCTCAGGTTACTATAACACTTTGATAGTCTAGTAATTAGTAATGTGTTTAGCTTAAGTACTATGATATATAAACATGTTGAGACTAGTAAGCTATAAATGCACCAATACTTCTTTTCAACAAAACCAAATTGATTGATTCATTTATTTTTTCTAGAATCAACAAACTGGAGGTCAGATGACTGCTGTACTGAGCACGTGATCAGTTCTGCTGATCTGGAAGCTGATGACGCTGCTGATCTGGAAGACTCTTCTATCACAAATATGTGTGACCTCCATTACACCAACCATTCATCCTCCCAGTGCTATGCACACACAAGTGAGATGCATCACTCTGGACTTAATGTTGAATCAGAGCCTGAACAGCCTCTTCATACACACATTTGTTGAGCACCTACCTGAATTTGATGAAGAAGGAACTTTAGATGATAATGCATTATTTGATGACGACTTGTCATTTGATGATGACCTAACATTTGAAAACAGTTTAGAGCTAAACCAAGAGGAGAGAACAGGACCCAAAAGCTCTACAAACACTGTAGATCATCCACTTTATAGAAATGCACCAATATCTGTTGCAGAGAGTCTTCTCCTCATAATGACTTTTGCAAACAGACACAAAATAACAGGAAAAGCTCTCAATGATTTGCTTACACTAATCTCTCTGCACTGCCCCTCTGATATCCAGACAGAATGTCTTCAGAATTTACACAAATTTAAACAATGTTTTGATGATTCCTCCTCTCTGCTTTTGCACAAATATTGTAGTACATGCTTCATGACTGTTGAGAGTACAGACACCCTGTGTAAAACCTGTGAAGCCAATGTGTTGATGGAGGGGTCAACGTCCTATTTCATTGAGGTTCCCATTGAAGCACAACTGAAGAGATTGTTTGCTAAGGAAGGCTTTGAAGAAAAACTTCTGTTCAGGTTTAATAGACATAAAAAGTGTCATGACAGTATTGAAGAAATATATGATGGAGAAATCTATCAGAAATTTACTACTTGCAATGGGCCTCTCAGTGATTCCAGAAACATTTCTTTAATGTGGAACACAGATGGCATACCCATTTTTAAGTCTTCAAAGTTTTCTGTTTGGCCTTTTTATTGTGTCATAAATGAGTTAAATTTTGTTGAACGCACTAAACGAGAAAACATGATATCTGCAGGTCTTTGGTTTGGGGACTCAAAGCCGTCAATGTTGACATTCCCTGAACCACTATGTGACACTTTGAACAAAATTGAAAGAGATGGAATTCCTGTTCAGTTTGCAGGAGCTCAAGAATCTTTCATGTGCAAAGTCTTTACCTGTAGCTTGCCTGCAAAAGCTTTGGTGCTTAATACTGTTCAATTCAATGGACAGTTTGGGTGTCTAAGGTGTGAACAGCCAGGTCAAACAGTGAAGACAGGAGAAAGAGGTCATGTCCATGCCTTTCCTTTCCAGAAGACAGATCCAAAAGGCCCGCCTCGTACTCACAAGGGGTTTGTAGATAATGCTAAGATGGCCTATGATTCCAACAGCATTGTATGTGGGGTGAAAGGACCTACCTTTCTCAGCAGACTAAAAAGCTATGATTTGGTCTTGGGTACAGGTATAGACTATATGCACTCTGTCCTACTGGGAGTAATGCGTCTGTTGATGTTTTTGTGGTTTTCCACAGAGTTCTCCTGATGTGCATTCAGTATGGTTAGATCAATCAGTGAAGTTGACAAACGTCTGCAAGAAATTAGGCCACCATTTATAATTAGATTCCCTCGTTCTGTGTCTTCTCACAGAATGTTCTTTAAAGCATCTGGGTATCGGTCCATTTTGCTGTTTTTTGGGCCAGTTGTATTCCGAGGCATTCTTGCAGGACTGTACTACAACCATTTCCTGCTCCTTAGTGAAGCAATCTTTATTCTTTTGATGGAGTCAATAACCCCTGCGCAAATAAATCATGCTGAAAAACTACTCTGGAATTTCTGTTCTCAAATGAGTGGACTTTATGGTGAACGATACATGACGGCTAATTTACACTTACTTGTTCATTTAGCTGATAGTGTAAGAGCTCTTGGACCTCTGTGGACACACTCTTGCTTTCACTTTGAAGACAAAAATGGGTACTTGCTTCATCTTATACATGGAACCCAGAATATACCTGTCCAGATGGTGAATGTTGTAAAGACTATACAGTGTCTCCCTACCATCACACAAAACATAAAGGTGAACACAGTAATTAGCAAGTTTTTAGCCAGAGTGACAAATGGCAATAGTTATCAACCAATCAATGGTGGCAATACTGTGGTCATGTTAGGGGTATCATTCAGTAGATCTCTTGGAACTGATGATACATCTCTTCTGGAACAGTTTCTTGTTCAGGGTTTACAAAATAACGTTGTCAAGGCATATAACAGAGCTCAAATAGGGAGTATTATTTACACTTCAGAGCAGTATGTCAAAGCCAAAAGACGGAACAATTGGACAGTGTTATTTTGTAATGGCATGCAGATCAAATATGGTCAGATAAAATTATTGTGTTCCTACAAAGAAACCAGTGAAAATCAAAATGAGATAAAACTTGCATTTGTGAATGAATTTGCAGTTGCAAGCATAAATCTTCTACAAGATACTTTGACAGGTGGGACATGTTTTCATATTGTGAGCCTCCTGGAAGTACCTGTAAAAAGGACAGTAGTGGGACTTGAAAGTATTTTAGGTAAGTTAATGTTCATTGATTTGTCCTCAATGCCTGGTATTGTATTTGCTGTACATTTTCCTAACAAACTTGAAAGGGACTAAACATATTGTGAAGTCGAAGACGTGATCTTATTTTGAACAGAAAAGCCAATGATTTTTCCAACTAGGTGTAAATTCCTTACTGAAAATATGACATATCATGTTGAAGGACAAGTAGTTTATATTGTGATACTATACCAAGGCAAATGTGATTTGATGCAAATGAAATGTCGAAATTGTAACTCCATTGCTCTACAGTTGCCAATAAACTGCTGTTGTTTTGATTTTACAATGTGTTTTATGTGGTTCATGAAAAAAATCTGAATTACGTGCAGTGTAAAACTTCAACTTATTAATAGAAAATGTAAATTAATATAAACAAATTATATATATATATATATATATGTATGTGTTTACAGCCTGCAATCAGTTTTTATCAATTCATTTTGCATACAAAAATACACAATACAAAATATATAATGTGGATTATAAAATAATGTCAACATGATATTAGATAATATGAAACAATCTTTTTTTTTTTTTTTTTTACCTGTCCTGTCCAGCATCATAGCAGCAAAATGATAATCTGATTGCTGTATCATGCTGAACAAATTTGCTCTGCCAAGGGGAGGCCTATGGGTAAGGCTCCTCTTGATAATGTGATTAATTAATTAATTTATTTACTTTGAATCATAGAATCTATGTAATCTTGCTGGACCTGACCGGAGGGGACAGAAAAAGATGGAAAATAGCAAAAAGAGCAAAAGGGAAAGAAGAAAGGAGACAAAAATATCACAGACAGAAGGAAACGACCCTTCAATCCACACCATCACCAGACAACAAACTGTTACACCTGTACATGAACACACCAGAAAATTTCCTACAACTTCTACACAAGCAAAATCACACACACACAGAAAAAACAGGGCTGCCAGTCATTAAGAGTTTTTAAATAATAACCAAATCAAAAAGACATAACAGCGACCAGATACTAACTCACAGGAAAAATACAAAAAAAAAAAATTAATAATTATCGCTTATATTAAAAACCCACTAGACAACTCAGTGACTGTGTCAGCATGCAGAGCATGAGAAACAAGGAGTGATCAGTGATGAAGAGTGGTGAGTGAGATCATGCAAATGCGACCTCGCCTCCACGGAGGCCAGAGGCAGACCAGGGCCAGAGGCCCGGGCCCTCAGCAGCAGACCCGGAGCACCAACCCAAGCCACCCCACCACAAAGAAGACTCCAGCCCCACCCAAAGGGCGGCAGAGGAGAGCCCCTGCAAGAGACCCCCACAGCCCCAGGGCACAGGCCCCAGTGGGCCAAGATCAGCAGCCGCCGGCCCCGCCAGGGACCGGCCACCCAGGGCAGCCCAAGCGAAGGGCCCAGGGCCCCAGGAGCCCAGAGGCGGCCGCCCCATCCCCCAAAGGCAGAGGGCCCGCAACATGCCTAGGAGGACCAGGCCCCCCCAGACAGCCACCCGGCGTAGGCCAGCACACACCCCGATGTTCCAGCCGCATGCCCCGGGAACCAGGGTGCTATCGGCCCCCTCCCCCCACTCCCCACCTACTTCAATCCCCACACTCACACCCTCCCTCGTGCCGCACCCACAATCACTCACCACCACACAGTCATGCCACACACAACCCACCCACCATGCCCCCCCCCCCACAAGTGCACTTAACCCCGCCCCAACCACACACAGAAACACATGCACACACCTATTTCCTTGCACACTCCCACTCATCCTAACTCACATATGCCCTCTCAGCCCCACCCAAAAAATAAAAATAAAACACTCGCACAGCATCCAACCCTCCTACTCTCACTCCCCAGACACACCCCAACTCATCCTAACACATGCATACGCACGCACACAAACATACTCCCCCATTCACACAAACATCCTAAGTATAGACACACACACACAACATACAAGCATCCCTGTCTCACACTCCAGCACCTCCCCCTATAATCCCCCGAATCCCACTCAGCCCTCCTTCAACCCCCTACACCCCCACTGCCCCCGGGCCATACCCTGGGTCCCAGGGTGTCAACCAGACACCAGGGCATGCACCAACCCACACCACAGCAGCACATCCGGGCAGGCCCAGACCCTAGGCACATACGGAGCCCACCACCCCGGAGGGAGGAAGACCACCCCCGGGCACCAGAGCCCAGAACCCCCGCCCAGCCCGCCCCAGAATAGCCCGGCCACCCGGCCCAGGACCGACGCCCACCAACCCAGGCACCACCAGTGGCCTCACCCCCCGCCACGAGGCGACTCCAACCGCTGGCCCCCACAGCCTCCGACAGGGCCAGACCCAGAGCCACCCCCACCGCAGAGCAGCCCGGTCCCGCACCACGGGCAACCACAAAGAACCCGCAACCACCAGTCACTCCCGGCCATTTCTCAAACCCCCACAGCAACGAGGTCACAGTCCTCCACCTACACTAAGTGACTGAACTAAGCACAGGGGACCAGAAGGAATGAGATTCAGCCGAATAGTTCTTTGAGGAGGCAGACATTGTCTCACTACTGATGTGGTCAACTAAGAGATTCCTAAACTGCTGAATACACAGATTATTTTTCCAGTTCACAAGGATAGTTTTCTTTGCGATGCATAATGCTGTGCGTATCATGTGTGCAGAGTTAATTGCTGTATTAATGTCACCCAAGTCACCTAGTGGACACAGTGCGGGGATTGTAGGAATATTACATTTAAACCATGTTGACATGTCCACACATACCTGAAGCCAGAACCTGCGGACAGGTGTGCAGGACCACAAGGCATGGAGGTAGTTATCTGGTGTGTTTTCATTGCAGTGTGTGCAGATGTTTGATTGTGACAGACCCATCCTGAACATCCTTTGTCCTGTATAATGAGTTCTATGCAGAATTTTGAATTGTATTAGTTGCATACTTGAATTTTTAGTCATTTTAAAGGTGTTTAAACATATTTGTGACCATTTATCTTTATTAAAGTTACTGGATAAGTCACCCTCCTATTTTGAAGTTGGAAGACAGATTGAGTCTTCTAGTTTGGATAATAGTCTATATGTTTTTGATAATAGCTTTGGGGCATTGAGATTCATGAATTCTGCCACCCTAATAGGTAGCTGTAAGTTTAATTGATTAATGGTATATTTTTTACATATAATAGATTTAAGCTGGTGATATTCTAAAAATGTTTTGCTACTGATTCCATATTGTGACGTGAGAATATTAAATGATAAGAAGTTTCCATTTTCTATTATATGTTCTAACTGTTTTATTCCTTTATTTTTCCATTGAGTAAAATTGATAAGCTTTTTGTTTTGCAGGATGTCAGGGTTGTTCCAGAGGGGTGTAAACTTACATGGAAAAAGTGAGGATTTGGTTATTTTTAGAAAACCCCACCAAGCCACTAAAGAGGAACTGATATTGATGCTTTTAAAACACTTATGTGTTTTGATGGTTGAGCTGATGAATGGCAGGTCAGAGATAAACAGATCCTCACACAATGCTTGCTCTACATCTAACCATGTTTCATCCAGACTGCTAGGTTTAAGCCATTTGGAAATATACTGCAGCTTGTTAGCTAAGAAAACATGATTAAAGTCGGGTAGCTCCAATCCACCTCTATCTTTAGTCTGTTGTAAAGTTTTTAGACTGATACGTGATGGCTTATTTTTCCATAAAAATTTAGATATATGTGAGTCCAGTGACTTAAACCAACTGGAGGATGGTTTAGTGGGTATCATTGAAAACAGGTAGTTTACTTTAGATAGAACCATCATTTTAACTGTGGCGACCCTCCCCATGAGTGATATGGGTAAGCACCTCCACCGTGAGAGATCATCCTCTATTGCTTTAAGTAGCTGGACATAATTTAGCTTTGTTAGTTCTGATAACCTGGGGGAAATGTTTATGCCTAGATATTTAATGTTTCCAGACTGTATTGTAGTATTGGGTATGTTTTGTAGGTCACAGTTAATGGGCATAATAATAGTCGTAGACCAGTTAATAGAGTATTCAGATATTGATGAGAATGTGTTAATAAGTGTGATTGTCTGGGGGAGAGATGTCGGTGAGTTCTGGAGGAAAAGTAATACATCATCAGCATAAAGACTTATCTTGTGTTCTATATTTTTGGCATGGATTCCTTTAATCTCTTTATTTTGTCTTATGGCAGCAGCTAGGGGTTCAAAAATAAAATAAAAAATAGCAAAGTGTGATGGAGAAAGCGGGCAGCCCTGTCTGGTTCCTCTCTGCAAACAGAAGCTTGGAGAGGTTTGATCATTGGTCTTCACAGTTGCATTTGGGTTGTTATATAATATCTTTATCCAATCTATGAAAGATGACCCAAACCCAAATTTGTTTAACGATGCAAATAAAAATTTCCAGTTTACTCGGTCAAACGCTTTTTCTGCGTCTAAAGAAATTACTGTGGATTCCAGATTATGTAGAGTAGAATAATCTATGATGTTAATTAATCTACACATGTTAGTAGAGGAATGTCTACCTTTAATAAAGCCTGTTTGGTCAGGATGTATTATTAGAGGGGTTATTTTTTCTATTCTTCTGGCCAAAGCTTTGCTGATTATTTTGAGATCTACATTTATTAATGAAACTGGACGGTAACTGGATGGAAGTGTCGGGTCTTTACCTGGTTTTAATAGTAGAGTAATATTGGCTAGGTTCATATTTGAAGGTATTTTTTGTTTTTCCCTTATTTCTAATATCATATTGTAGAAAGTGGGTGCCAGCATTGTCCAGAATTCTTTGTAGAATTCTGCTGGGTAACCATCTGGACCTGGAGCTTTATTGTTGGGCATATGCTGGAGAGCTTCATGGAGTTCGCCGACTGAAAGGGGGGAATCCAAGACCATTTTATTTTCATGTTTTAATTGTGGAAGATTGATGTTACTAAGAAATTTATCAATACTGTCATCTGTTGTAGTTAGTTGTGATGTATATAATGTTTTATAGAATTCTTTGAAAGTGTTATTTATCTTGTCAGGGTCGTGGCTGATGTTTCCTTCTGGATCTCTGACAGAGGAGATGGTTGTTTTCTCCTTGTTTGTTTTTAACTGATTAGCCAAGAACCTTTCAGATTTGTTGCCATGCTCAAAATTCTCCAAGCGAAGTCTTTGCACCAAGAATTGCGTCTTTTTATCTATTATTTCATTAAGTTCAAGTTTAGCTTTCCTTATAGCATTTAGTGTGTGTTCTTCTGGGGAGACATGGTAAGCTCCTCTAAGGATTTAATTCTGAGTTCTAACTCTGAAATTCTCAAAGTTTCCTTCTTTTTCTTATGAGAAGAAAAGGAAATTATTTTCCCTCTCATTACTGCTTTTCCTGCTTCCCAAAGAACACACGCTGAAGTTTCTGGCACGTCGTTATTTTCTAGATATAAGGACCATTCTCTTTTGAAGTAGCTGATAAACTCAGGATCTTTAAGTAATGACGTATTAAATCTCCAGTTTCTAGTTGCTGGTTTATTGCTCTTACTTCTCAGAGTGAATGATACTGGTGCGTGATCACTAATGCTAATAGGATGGATTCTGATTTCTGACATGTCATTCATCAGCGAGCTGCTAGTTAAGAAATAATCTAATCTAGAATAGGAATGGTGGGCTGAAGAGAAGAAGGTGTATTCTCTTAGTGTGGGATGGTGAGAGCGCCAAACATCACAGAGACCAAAATCCTTCATGTTTTACAGTTTCTGAGGATTTCCAGACTCAATGAGCTCCTGTGGTACTTTGTTTGTCCAGTATAATGTTAAAATCACCTCCTATAATTAGTGTGTTATCTGAGTGACCATAGAGGCGAAGAGGGAGTGAAAGAAGGAGGATCATCTACATTTGGACCAGATATATTTGCGATACATAACTTAACATTTTTAATAGATAATGTAACTATTATAAATCTGCCTTCTGGATCTATGATTGTATTATCTATATCAAAATTTAACCTTCTATTAATAAGAGTTGTTACTCCTCTCTGCCTAGAATTATAACAAGCTGAATACACGTGTGGAAACTGGGTTGTTGAGAGAAGATCTATTGTTGAGTTTGATAAATGAGTCTCTTGGAGTAATATTATATCTGCTTTCATTTCTTGCAAACGATTAAAAATTTTTAACCTCTTTTCCCTTGTGCCAGCTCCACGCACATTCCAAGTGACAAATGTGAGTTCATTCATGAACCAACCACAGAGATGAGAGCTATATGCATATTACTGAAGCGTGTGTGCGTGCATCCCACTGCTTCTCTGCGTGCATGTGTATCTGCCAGCTGGTTGTGACAGAGATGTATGTGCGCTTGTGATGTTCTGTGTGTGTTCCTGTGAATCATGAAAAGTGCTGATGTGTATATAATATAATGACAAGTGTTACCGTTAACCGTTAAAGGATCGGAGAGAAGAAGTGTAAAGAGTGAAAAGAGCGACAGTGCCAAATGAAAAAAGTCATTTAAAAAACGCATCTGTGCTGAGAGCAGTGTAGTGGAGACGGGCAGTGGATTTACTGTTAACTAAATGATCTTTTATGGCAGTTTAATGGATATAACATGATCTAGTGAGAAAACAGGAAAATTAAACCACATACCAAGTCAGTAGAGCCACGGAGTGATGTCCGGGTCGCGGTACAGCTGTCCATTAATAAATAATTTATCCACCGCGATGACAGCGCGAGCTCCTTCAGTGATGGATTTCCTCCTGATGGGAACAGGACTCTCCGTCGGTCCAGAATCTCTCTGGGATATTGGTCGTTTACTCCAAAGTTTGTTCCCTTCAGTTCGCGGCCCTGGTTCTTCACCTGCTCCTTCTTTTTGAAGCTGACGAACTTCACTACAATAGGTCCTGGTCTGATGGACCCGGGTTTCCTCCCACCGAGCCGATGTACTCTGTGAAAGGAGATGTATTTCACCGTTTCCTCCTGGAGCTTCAGGTGGGTTTTGATGAAGTTTTTCACCGTGGTCTCGGGGAATTTTCATTTTAGTTTACATTTTTTAAAGTTCAAGAAAAGGAGCTACATTAAGCTAGCTTAACAGAGCATAAAAGCTAGCAGGAGCTTAACTTCTGCTAGCATGATATATGCTTGTTTTATGTATTTTCTTCCCACACTAGTTTATGTAGTAGTGTCAGAATAACCAAACAACTTTAATACATGAACTCACATGAAGTGGCACTACATGGGAGAAAAATCCTTCCTAAACTTGAGTCTTTTCTATCAAATGTGGGCTTTGAAATTCAGAGAAAGGATGTTGGAACACGAACAAATAGCAACTGCTGAACAGCTGCTAGCATAATACATGCTTATTATATTCATGCTTTTTGCTTTATTAATATCAAGTTAACTAAACACATGAATAAGAACTTCTAAGAAAAGCCAAAAACTTTTAAAATGTAGGAATTTTCTTAGAAGTTTACATTTAAAAGTTCAAGAAAAGGAGCTACATTAAGCTAGCTTAACAGAGCATAAAAGCTAGCAACAGCTTAACATCTGCTAGCATGATATATGCTTGTTTTATGCATTTTCTTCCCACACTAGTTTATATAGTAGTGTCAGAATAACCGAACAACATTAATACATGAACTCACATGAAGTGGCACTACATGGAAACAATGAAATCCTTCTTGAATCTAAATGTTTTCGTTCAAATGTGGGCTTTAGAATGCAGAGAAAGGATGTTGGAACACGAACACAAGGCAACTGCTGAATGGCTGCTAGCATAACACATGCTTATTATATTCATGCTTTTTGTGTTTATAATTAACAAGTAAGCTAAACACATTCAAAATAACTTCTAAGAAAATCCAAATACATTTGTAAGAATTTTCCTTTTAATTTACATTCAAAAGTTCAAGAAAAGGAGCTACATTAAGCTAGCTTAACATCTGCTAGCATGATATATGCTTGTTTTATCTATTTTCTTCCCACACTAGTTTATGTAGTAATGTCAGAATAACCAAACAACTAAAATAGATGAACTCACATGAAATGGGACAGGTTGAGTCTTATTCTTATCAACAATTATATAACAAACGCGACAAATATAGACATATAAATGAAAAATCTTGCAGTACTATAACATGTGACATCATAGGGTTGGTTGGTGTCTCGGTGCTGATGAGAGTCCCCTTGTCTGCATCAAAGTGAGAGTGTGACAACGTGGGTGAGCCTGTAGTTCACCACTTGTCCCTATTATTTGGACTTTATTTCTTCTGGCATCTGTTATACTCATGTTTAACATTGTTCTGTGTTTGAACCCATATTACAGTCTAGGAGTTTGGACGTGGCTAACCCAGCGCTTCAGAGCTACAGGTGTGGGTGATTTAAGGAAATGGTTTAGCCTAAATCAGAGCAGGTGTTTTTGTACAGGGGTTTATAATCAGTTTGTTTGGGAAGCTCTCGAGAGGGGAGTAAGGAACCGGAGAATGCTTGTGGATGCAACTGGGATTAATAAACCTTGTTTCATTAAGAAATACTGGACTGTTGATTTTGTTTCTTCTATCTATAACAGATAACAGAGTGGATGATGGAGACTGGTGAACCAAGGGAGAGCCATTTGTCATTAACTGACCTCCTGAGGCCTGACTTTAGGTCACAATGGTTACCAATGAAAGCACAGTAACTGCAGTATTGTTTACTGTTCTATGTGTCTTAATACATTTAACAGATATTGCACATGCATCTTATTGTCTACCTCATGACAGTTTTTTGCATAGTTAGTCATTAATTGTTGAATGTGGCACAACAGTATACGTAGCACACTTCACATTTATGTACATAGATTATTTACTTTGAATTTTTAATCCTATTGTTATCTTCTATCTAGATTTTAAAGTGTTTTATTTATGTTTATTTTATAATCTTTTATGGCATTCATTATGGATGGAAAAGTAAGAATTTCATTGTTCAGGGAAACTTGTTTCCCTACTGTGCAAAGGACAATAAATGTTTTGAATCTTTTAATTATCTTCTAAGAGGCTAACAGTTAGAGCTTAACATGCTCACTATTTGTGGTGAATATGCTAGGTGTTAGCGGTGAATACGATAGCTATTAGCAGTGAACTTGCTAACAGTTAGCGGTGAACACCTTAACAGTTAGCAGTATACATGCTAGTTGTTAGCAATGCAATAGCACACTATCAGTGGTAAATATGCTGACAAGGGTGAACAGGCTAGCTGTTATTAGTAAACATGCTAACAGTTAGCAGTGGAAACGCTAGCTGTTAGTGGTGAACATGCTAACAGTTAGTGGTGAACTAGTGTTAATTTTATCAGTCATTTTAAAATTTAGTCTCCGTTTTAGTCCAGTTTCAATTGCTCTTGTTAGTTTTTATCACATTTAGTCAACCTCATCCCGTTTTTATTTAGTCAAATTTTAGTCGACTATAAGTTGAGCATTTTATTCTTTATTTTAGTCCAAGAAAACATTTTATTTTTCTAGTTTTAGTCAACAAAATCTGTTAACATTTTAGTCTAGTTTTAGTCAGAACAATCATTTTACCCTTTTACTTTTCTGTCAGCAGATAATATTGAACATTGTTAGTAGTGTATTACATTGTGGGTAGTAGAACATAGAGCTGGGCGATATATATTTTTATAACCAAATCCGATTTCCGATTTTTTTTGTTTTACAAAACATAATAAAATTAATTAAAAACATTTAATTGTTCATATAAATGAATGCCAGCAAAAATAAAGCATATAATGTCATAGCTTTTCCATCATATCAACGACTTCATATCTTACATAGAAATATGCGACACAATGCATCCGTGATCTCTTCCATCTGGATCCTTATCATACAGGATCCACTGCAGGAATAATTCCGGTGATGAAGGTTGTCTCTTAACTAGGGTTTGTGGGTTAAGTTGACTTCTGCATCTCATAAAGAGCAGCATTTCTCACTGCAGGTATACAAACAGCTAAATCCCAGGCGTGAGTGAAGGACCACTTCACTGAAAATCTGTCAGACAAACACCGTTGTTGTGTGGAGGAAGGGCTAAGTCTGCTGCTAACTGACTATGGAAAAAAAATCCTGATTTTCATTCAAATAAATGGAAAATTCAATTTATCGATTTTACCGATTAATTGTCCAGCCCTAGTAGAACATTGTTAAATGTAGTTTAACATTGTTAAACTACATTTAAAAACTCATACTTAAAACATAACTATCCTATTTTATGCAGAAACAATTGCAGGCATTTTTATGTTTACATGCATTTATTTATATTAATATTGATGCCAATTCAGATCAAATGTCCTTGTGATGGTAACCTGAAGACAAACAGAACAGATTTTATGTCACCAAATAAATACATTGGGATACAAACTCCTAGAGCTGTGGTTCCCAACCTTTTTTAGCTTGGAACCCCATTTTGATATCACAAAACTCTGGCGATCCCAGACATTCAAAACACAATTTTACTTACTTTTATACCACAATTAGGCTATTTCATATAAGAAAATGTAGGTTAAACATGTTTTGAATTAAGTGTGGCATATTATTTTATTTTGTCTAGAGGATTTGTTTTAGTACGTTTTAGTTTTTAGTTTCCATCCACGTGTAGCTATCCAGGTGTTTTGTGTTAACTATAGTTCGCTTGCAGCTCCTAGATTAGCTCATACTTCTGCCTGCTTTAATTAAACTCGCAATCCAACTGAAAACATAGTTGCCCGACAAATATAATGTATCTAAGTTTGCAAAAATTCAACTTCACACACAATTATATAAACAAGTGGCTATGGTCGCTACATGCTATTAAGCTAATGTAAGTTAGTGAGCCACATACAATATCAACAAGTGGCTACTATTGCTACAAGCTATGAAGCTAGTAAGTTAGCCAGCATTAGTTTGTGGTCGGTTTAATGTTATTTTTGGAACATTACAGCCAGTGGTTTAATGTTAAGTTATAAACAACCACCACCAAACTTTTTGTTAACTTACCACAGTGTCTTTGTGGTGAACTGCGACGTGTCTCTTCAGGTTTGTGTTTTTTCCAGCTACATTTCCAGACCCCGTTCCTTCCCTTCGAATAAAATCAAGCATAAGGTTTTTTTTCTCCACTTCAGTGTAGTGAAAAATGGGTCCATATATCACGTCTTCTCTTTCTCTTGGGCCCTGTGTAACCTGGTGGAGAAAACCTGGTTAAATTAGGAGTAAAGAGAGACAGAAACTCTTTTCCTGAGTTCATTCGCTTTAGTGGCAAGGAGAATATCCTATAACACTTGAAGGCAACACTAGCGTGTTCAACCCCACGCGGGGTATTGATCTTTTAGTAGCCAATCAGAAGCTACTTAACTACGTCTAACATCAGATCAGGCGAGAAGTCTAGGAGCGTTTCCCTTTTTCCGGTCTTTTTTGGATTCAGTTGCCGAGAGAGGAGCAACCACGCTTAAGAGAGCTCAGAAAGACGAAATTCCCGTGTTAAACACAAAATTAAGGATACACTATTAGCATCTGTTTTGGTTGGGAACGCGGGGCCGAGCTGTTAAACAGCAGAAGACAAGCTACGCCTGTAAGACGAGTCCAGTATTGTTGAGTGCTAATGCTAGTTCAATGTTTCACAGGTTAGTCTCGCGGCTACCATCCTGGGAATTGCGGCAAGCACGTGAGTCAATGCGTGCAGCTTGAGCTCAGAGCAACGGTGAGAAATGTGTTTGTATTGCTTTGGCGTTATTTCTTTGTGTGTGCTGCTAAACTGGAAGCAAAAATGAGTACGTCATACAATATATGATGACGGTTAATTTTATTTTAAAATATGATTACTGAAGATAGTTCAGAGACTAATGTTAGGAAATTTCTTTGTAATATTGAGTGACTAAAATGCTGCAAGCACAGTTTAGCATGCTCTGCAATATCTCTGGATGTACTGAAAGGTACAGTTTGTTCTGTTACATTTTATGTTATGCAGTTATAGGTCATCCTAATATGAGATGGTAATGTAATTCACGTTTTGTGGAACAAAAGGTATTGAATGTTATGTATTCAGGTGAAGAGAAATGTGAATTCTTAAATGTTTATTTACCTTTGAATTTTGATCCTAGAAAGGTTGTACAATCAAAGTGATGAGAATGAAACTTTATTTGACTTAAAATATGCCTTAATGCATTAATTGTATTTTGCCTGATAGAACCTAGAAACCTGAATGTATGGCCTTATTCATAGGTCAGGTTTTTGGTAAGGGTCAGAAATACCTGAATATTCCTGGAAGAAGGGTAGCAATCATCCTTCGTCCGGTTGTAAATCCAGGATCCGGGTTGGAGAAACCAGACGTCGCGTTTGGAAAGAGAACTCAATGTCCTAGTACTCAGCGGGAGCACACTGCCTAAAGACAGGATTGGATTCTGGAGGCGAGCCAGAAGTTGCAAGGAAAGAGATAAGCACGTGTTCACTCACACACGCAGCACATTCCGACTTGACGGATTATCAAACCAGGAAACTCTGAGACTGATTCGGGGGAATAAGGGCCCAGACTGAACATCTCCTTTTATTTTATCTTATTTGCCAGCTGTGTTTGTTTCTTTGGGGGGGGTGGGGTTCAAGTGTGTTGTTCTTGTTACCAGTCATTGTTGTTCTCACTAAATACATGAGTAGCTATTCAACTACATGTTTCATTGCCTGTTGTTGTTGCTCACTTCTCTGGCTCCCAACCCGAATTTAGACTTCTGATTGCTAGGCCTATGAAAACTTATTAATTCTCATTCAAACATATTGTAATCCACCTTACGTCAGAAGAGCTGGTTACACCCATGCAAAGCATGGCCATTAACCTCTTGAACCCTAGGGTTTTTGTAGGTGTAGTTCACCTGAGCAGACCTACCCGAATTAAATCAACAATAATTCTGTAATTTTCAGGTCAATATACATAACCTTGGTCTCAACGGATAGGTAAAACCCTATGGAATATAAATCCAGTGTCAGAAATATTGTGAATGTTCATATGCCTGTGTAAATTGTGATAAACCATAGGTAAAAATAAAAAAATAATCCTTGCCTAATAGTTTTTTTTTACACAGATGAAAACATCACGATAGAAATCATTCTGTACATAAAAATACCACTGCATGCATTCAGCAACTCCTTGACTACAACTGTACAAAGTTTCCTGAGAATAGAACAAAGCTGATAGCTTTTATGCAGGTTTTAGTGTGGATAGGACCAGGCGGACTCTCCATTTGTCCACTTGGATACGCAAACTGTGCCAAATGTACAGTGTCTGTATTTTCTCCAGAGCTTCTAACATGGTGTATTTGGTTCTTTGTAATTTCTTGGACATGTTCATGGCTTTTATCCTTCGTTCTAAATGGATAAAAAGTTATAATGAAGCAAAGAAATGAACGCTGTTCGATTTTCGCTCTTTCCGGTGCGCCCACGTGCGTAACTGCAGCAAAATGGCAATGATGCTCCTTTGTTTACGCGCAACCATTTATACCTGACAGATAAAGTCTCGTTCAAGTGTAAGATATCGTTGGACAGCTTGTAAGACCAAACTTTATTTACACTGCCAAGACCCACAACAAGACAACAAAATGGCTGTGAATGGGAGCAGTTTCACGATTATGGATTACTACGCTGTGAGTTTTGGTCGAGAACAGTGTAGATAGACTGAAAATGACCACAAAAAGGTAAGAAAATAAAAAATATTGCTGTTTGTGAGAATAGCTTTGGGATTTGGTGCTGAATTTGGTGATAAACATGCTATCTGATAAGGCTGCTGTGATATGCGAAGTTTAGCTTTGTGATTTGAGACTGACATGAGGTGCTTGGCGAATATCTTTTTATGCTTGGTATCATATGAAAGTGCAGCTTTTCTAGTTTCATTTGATACCCAATCTGTTGGGGTGGAGTGAACGGATCACGTGTTTTGTTGCATTTTGTTTCGGGTGTTACTCGTTATGGTGGCGCTGTTGTTTGTGGCATACGTATTTTAAAGTTGTTATTAACAAATACTTTGTTGACCAAATGCACTTGAAGAGTTGATTTAGTGGCATTAGGTATTCTTCTTTGAGACACATAAATAAAATATCCTTACATCACTAAAGTAACTGTTTTACACACATGAACTTGTGTTTACACCTGCTGGACCCACCGGTGGGTCCGTCGGGCTTAAGGGGTTAATGTTTTAGTTTGAACCTTTCACCGTGAATCCACCTCCTGTCTGTCCCATGTGTTTGTTCACCTGCCTGTTGCAGGTTTGAAAAGGTATGTGTGTGTGTGGTGGAAGAGCTGAGAAGGAGGAGGAGACAGGATTTAACTGCTGCAAAATCATATAATTTAATAATATAATTTTCGTGAACTAAAATGTCCCAGTTTTTATTGATGCTGATATTGTTAACGAAATTAATACTATGGTGAACACACTGACAGCAGTAAACAGTCAAGCTGTTAGTGGTAAATTTGTTACAGTTAGCAGTGAACACACTGTCATTCAGTGGTGAACATGCTAACAGTTAGTGGTGAACATGCTGACTGCGGTGAAAACGCTAGCTGTTAGTGGTGAACATGCTAACAGTTAGTGGTGAACATGCTGACTGCGGTGAAAACGCTAGCTGTTAGTGGTGAACATGCTGACTGCGGTGAAAACGCTAGCTGTTAGTGGTGAACATGCTAACAGTTAGTGGTGAACATGCTGACTGCGGTGAAAACGCTAGCTGTTAGTGGTGAACATGCTAACAGTTAGTGGTGAACATGCTGACTGCGGTGAAAACTCTAGCTGTTAGTGGTGAACATGCTGACTGCGGTGAAAACGCTAGCTGTTAGTGGTGAACATGCTAACAGTTAGTGGTGAACATGCTGACTGCGGTGAAAACGCTAGCTGTTAGTGGTGAACATGCTAACAGTTAGTGGTGAACATGCTGACTGCGGTGAAAACGCTAGCTGTTAGTGGTGAACACACTAAAAGTTAGTGGTGAACATGCTAGCTTTTTAGAAAGTTAAGATGAAGTCATGAAAACACGTCAATAAAACCTTAGTTTGGATCCTCAAATTTATGATGTTAGTTGATGAACCAGGACAACAGCTGGTTACCTGGTTGTGTTCGCTGGTTAAAATGCCAGATCTTAAATTTCATTCTTTTATATCTTCCTGAATTAAATCATCTTATTGAAAGTGAGAAGATCATTTTTATCGATCATTCATCAACATTAACAGTAATTAAGCAGACTGGTTTATTATTGATTATTGCTGTGGGCTGATAGATACTTTGGGGTCTAAATGCATTTGAGCGAGCTTCTGTGGAGGTGTTGATGGACAGATTACAGAAATAAAACACATTTTAAGATTGTTTATTTAGTTACACTTTTGTCCAGACATTTTACTGATGCAGTTTCTTGTTTCTGTCGGAGAATCTAATAATTTTGGACCTGATGAAAAAAGAGGAAATCCAATCCAATCTTTAGTTGAACCTGGTTGAGACAAACAGCTCCAGGCAGCAGACAGAGAGACACTGTTTCTACACTTTGTCTAGGAACAGTTTTCATCTCATCCATTAATTCTCACATCTGTTCTCTTTTCTTTCTCCATCAAACACACCGTAGGATAAATGCTGGAGTTTAGATTTATACTTCAGTAAGACATTACACTTTTGAAAGTATTTATTGTGTCTTTCCCCACAGATTCCTGCTAACTCACTGCATGGTTTTAGTGGCTTTAAGGAATTGCACGGCTGTGTAGCGTGACCCTCTCCAAGACTCAGAACAACCAGAGAAAATTCCCTTCTTCATCTCAACCAGATTTTTACGACCTAGAGGCAAACCCCTTTTTTTTCTCCAACAGATGGTAAAATGTTTATCTAAACTATTGCCCACCATCTTCAAAAGGAACTTGAAAAGAGTCACCCACCAAAATTGGATTGAATCCAGACTAGGTGTCAGACTCCACCCGAATACACAAAGAGCTTTTGTGATCAGTGGATCCCGTCCATCCATCCATCCATCCATCCATCCATCCATCCATCCATCCATTTTCTGCCACTTATCCGGAGTCGGGTTGCAGGGGCAGCTGCCTAAGCAGGGAAACCCAGACTTCCTTCTCCCTGGCCACATTCACCAGCTCATCCAGAGGGATCCTGAGGCGTTCCCAGGCCAGCCGAGAGATGTAGTCCATCCAGCGTGTCCTAGGTCTTCCCTGGGGCCTCTTTCAGTGGGACGTGCCTGGAACACCTCACCAGGGAGGCATCCAGGAGGCATCCTAACCAGATGCCCGAGCCACCTCACCTGGCTCCTCTCAATGTGAAGGAGCAGCGACTCTACTCTGAGCCCCTCCCGGATCACCGAGCTCCTCACCCTATCTCTAAGGGAGAGCCCGGCCACCCTGTGGAGAAAACTCAGTGCCGCTTGCACTCGCGATCTTGTTCTTTCGGTCACTACCCACAGCTCATGGCCAAAGGTGAGGGTAGGAACGTAGGTCGACCGGTAAATCGAGAGCTTTGCCTTTTGGCTCAGCTCCCTCTTCACCACGACAGACCGATGCAGAGTCCGCATCACTGCAGACGCTGCACCGATCCGCCTGTTGAGCTCCTGCTCCATCCCTCCCTCATTCGTGAACAAGACCCTGAGATACGTGAACTCCTCCACTTGGGGCAGGACCCTATTGCAGACCCGAAGAGAGCACTCCACCCTTTTCCGGTTGAGGACCATGGTCTCAGATTTGGAGGTGCTGATTCCCATCCCAGCCGTTTCACACTTGGCTGCGAATCGCTCCAGTGAGAGCTGAAGATCACGGCCCGATGAAGCCAACAGAACCACATCATTTGCAAAGAGCAAAGACCCAATACTGAGGCCACCGAACTGTATCCCCTCAACACCTCAGCTGTGCCTAGAAATTCTGTCCATAAAGGTTATAAACAGAATCGGTGGCAAAGGGCAGCCTTGGCGGAGTCCAACCCGCACTGGAAACGATTCTGATTTACTACCGGCAATGCGGACCAAGCTCTGACACCGGTCCTACACGGGGCTGGACAGCTCGTACAAGGGAGTCCAGCACTTCATACTCCCAGAGTACCCTCCACAGGAGTCCCCGGGGGACACGGTCGAATGCCTTCTCCAAATCCACAAAGCACATGTAGATTGGTTGGGCAAAGTCCCATGCCCCCTCCAAGACCCTGAAGAGGGTGTAGAGCTGGTCCACTGTTCCACGACCGGGAGAAAAACCACACTGCTCCACCTCAATCTGAGGTTCGACTATCCGATGGACCCTCCTCTCAAGCACCCCTGAATAGACCTTACCGGGGAGGCTGAGGAGTGTGATCCCCCTGTAGTTGGAGCACAGCCTCCGGTCCCTCTTTTTGAAGAAGGGGACCACCACTCCAGTCTGCCAGTCCAGGGGAACTGTCCCTGATGTCCACGCGATGCTGCAGAGGCGTGTCAGCCAAGACAGCCCTACAGCATCCAGAGCCTTAAGGAACTCTGGGCGGACCTCATCCACCCCCCGGGCCTTGCCACCGAGGAGCTTTTTAACCACCTCAGAGAGCTCAGCCCCAGAGATAGGAGAGCCAGCACCAGCTACCCCAGACTCTGCTTCCTCATCGGATGACGTGTTGGTGGGATTGAGAAGGTCTTCGAAGTATTCCTTCCACCGCCTCACAACGTCCTGAGTCGAGGTCAGCAGCCCCCCATCCCCACTGTACAAAGTGTTGACAGAGCACTGCTTTCCCCTCCTGAGCCGCCGGATGGTGGACCAGAATCTCCTCGAAGCCGTCTGGAAGTCATTCTCCATGGCCTCTCCAAACTCCTCCCATGCCCGAGTTTTTGCCTTAGCGACCACCGAAGCTGCGCTCCGCTTAGCCCGCAAATACCCATCAGCCCATCTGCCTCTGGAGTCCCACAGGCCAAAAACGCCTGATAGGACTCCAGTCAGCCAATCTTCAGCTTGACGGCATCCCTCACTGCCGGTGTCCACCAACGAGTTCAGGGTTACCGCCACGACAGGCACCAACGACCTTACGGCCACAGCTGTGGCTGGCCGCCTCGACAATAGAGGCACGGAACACAGCCCATTCGGACTCAATGTCCCCCGCCTCACCTGGGGACATGGTTGAAGCTCTGCCGGAGATGGGAATTGAAACTCTTTCTGACAGGGGACTCCGCCAGACGTTCCCAGCAGACCCTCACAACACGCTTGGGTCTGCCAGGCCTGACTGGCATCCTCCCCCCATCTGAGCCAACTCACCACCAGGTGGTGATCAGTTGACAGCTCTGCCCCTCTCCTCACCCGAGTGTCCAGAACATGTGGCCGCAAATGACACGACTACAAAGTCGATCATCGAACTGCAGCCTAGAGTGTCCTGGTGCCAAGTGCACATGTGGACACTCTTATGTCTGAACAAAGTGTTCGTTATAGACAGTCCATGACGAGCACAGAAGCCCAACAAAAAAACAGTACTCGGATTTAGATTAGGGAGGCCGTTCCTCCCAATCACGCCCCTCCAGGTCTCGCTGTCATTGCCCACGTGAGCACTGAAGGCCCCCAGCAGAACAAGGGAGTACCTGGAAGGAGTGCTCTCTAACACCCCCTCCAAGGACTCCAAAAAGGGTGGGTACTCTGAACTGCTATTTGGTGCACAAGCACAAACAACAGTCAGGACCCGTCCCCCCACCTACCCTTTCGTCCACCGAGGTAACCCCAATGTACAGGCGCCAAGTCGGGGGGAAATGAGCATGCCCACACCTGCTCGCCGCCTCTCACCGGGAGCAACTCCAGAATGGAAGAGGGTCCAGCCTCTCTCAAGGACAGTGGTTCCAGAGCCCAAGCCATGCACTGAGGTGAGTCTATACTCACTATATCAAGCCGGAACCGCTCCACCTCGCGCACCAGCTCAAGCTCCTTCCTTGCCAGAGAGGTGACATTCCACGTCCCTAGAGCTAGCTTTTGCAGCCGAGGATCAGACCGCCAGGGTCCCCGCCTCTGGCAGCCTCTCAGCTCACACTGCACCCGACCCCTATGGCCCCTCCTGCAGGTGGTGAGCCCACGGGAGGAGAGGCCAATTTCACCCTTTCGGGCTGAGCCTGACCGGGCCCCAGACTCATTTCCTAAATCCCAAAAGGTTTTTCTTCCAGGTTTTAACAAGTGTAAATCACCTCAGCTGTCTGGCCTCTAGCTGACTTTCGCCAGAGAGATAGCAATGACTTCCTGGAACCAGGCTGGACTTTGTCAAAGTGTCAAAAAGGAAAGTATTTCTGTGAAGAATTGGTTTGATACTGAATGCTTAACTGTACTAAATGTTGTGATTTTTCATAGTAATTGGTTAAAATGATCCCAGTTATTGATAAAACACAAATAGTAATTTCAGCCATGACTCTTTATCGCATACATAAGCTAATTCTACCATGGAGTTAGAGCACCACCCAGTGGACATTTTTCAAGGATTTTTGGTTTCTTTTGTTAAACAAACTCTTAACTTTTTAGATGCATTTACAGAAATGTGCATTTCTTCTGACATCAAGAAATACCCTAACCAAACTGAGAACATCTTGGTTTAAATTTTGATTTCCTTTTCATGTCCAGGACGACAAAACACATCTTTTTAGCTGTGAAAATGAATCAAATGTTTTATTCCTGCTTAAAGAACTAATTAATCTGCTTTGGTAACAATTCAGTGTTAAGAGTTATGAATCTTTCGTTATAAACTGTGTTATAATGTGTTTCTTTAGGGCTGGATTATTGGGAAAGATAATCTTTAAAACTTGCAGATGAAATTTGATAAATCTCCACTCTTTGTATGTCAATCCCACCTCTGTGCCAAAATCCCTGCGCTTTGATTGGACAACAGTGTAAGGTCTGCCTTAACCCAGTAATATACTATCAAAAACTTATAAAGTCAAAGTTAGTTGAAAAAATATTTGTTGAGGGTTGAGAAAGAGAATTGAAGGAGGCTGTAGACGCAGGAGTATGCTGTAACACGAGACTCGGCGAGACAATGGCAGGATCAACATGGCGCGCTACTGAAAACAAACGCCCCAAGCTAACAGAGAAAAATTAAAATAATAATCATAATAATATATATATTAAAAAAGGGTTGATATTCCAATCCACACCAACCCGGTCACCCTGGATCACAGTGAAGATCTCACCAGCCCGACGGATTTCATCGAAGAAAGCTTCCAGCGGATCATGATGGGGAAGTCCAACGCTGCTACAACGTGCTCGAAAACCGGCTCCAAAAGGGTTCGCCCGGCAGATTCCCCTGAAGCAACCAGCCCAGTTTCTCCAACTGGTAGGGATACGACGGATATCCTAATCTCCATCGACGGGAAGCTATACAGTCTTGATGCCTGGCTCTCCCTGCTGGAAGTTCTTCATCGTGAGTTTCACTCTCTAAAAGAAAATTTGAAATATAGTTGAAAGTCTTACGGAAGGGGTAAGCCGACTATCGGAGAAAAATGAAAAAAATGAAAGAATTAGTCCTAGACCTTCAGGCCCATAGCATGAGAGATAACTTAGTTATTTAAGGGATCCCTGAGGAGCTGAAGGAAGATACAGAGGCAGCTGTTAAAGCATTTATCAGAACCAGCTTGAAACTTCCAGAGGAAAAGGTAAAAGCCATCTTCTTTCATCGAGTTCACTGCATAGGGGGAAAAAAAACTGGAGGGTAGACCCAGGCCGATAGTAGCTAAATTCGTTCTCCACAAAGAAAAAGAGTAGGTGAAGCGTTGCAGCAGACAGCTTCGTGGGACTGACCTTAGCATGAGTGATCAGTTTCCCAGAGAAATCCTGGAGCATCGCAAGAGCTTGTTCCCCATCAGGAGGAAATTCCTGGACGGAGGAGCCCGCGCTGTCATCTCGGTGGACAAACTTTACGTCAATGGACAGTTACATCGTGACAATAACACCACTCCCTGGCTCTACTGACCTCAGATATGTAGCCACACGCTGCACTTTTACAGGTGATATAAACGCTGATCAGACTCACTGGACTTAAGTCACAGAGTTTAATGTTTGTTCACATTAGACAATAATACTGCCAGTTTCTAGTGTTCACAAAAATTGACTTATTTTTTTATGGGTTCATTTTTTTTTTTTTTAACCCACTCCCCCCCTTTTTTTTGCCATTTTCCTCCCACTTTATTCTTCTTTTGCTCTCTTTCTGCACTCTTGTTTTTCTTTTTTCTATTTGCCACCTCACAAAACCACATAATGCTAATGCTAAGCTGCACAGTACATTTAGTAATACCTGCATATATAACCATAAACTCACATTTGTTAATTCAAGTACATTTAATAGCATTCAACACAGGCACACAACATTACGCATACATATTCATACACTTACACACACACACACATACACATTTATATCAACAAGAAGCATCCAACGCTCACTTTTTCACCACAAGCATGACCATAAGAATGGGCTATATACTTAGAAAGCAATGACAAACCAGGAGTCCCAGCATGTGTTCTGTGGGAAGCAGGGAAAGCGGTAATGCGAGGCAAAATAATCTCTTTTGCATCACATACAAAAAAGGATAAAAAGAAGAAAGGTAATAGCTTGCAATACGTCCTAAAATGGCTCAAACCTAGTCCACTAGATGACCTGTGGATAGACATAGAACAAACATTTTGTGACAATTTGGAAATTTCTAATCTTCCTTTTTTCAGCTTAAGTATAAAAAAGCTAAAGTGCTTCAAAAGTGTCAACATCAGCGCTTCTCTGACAGCCTGGTGGGAATTTCCCAAAAAACCCAACTCCTCAATAAAACCATGTAAACTCACACCCATCTGGAACAATCCTGATATTCTACTAAATAAAAATATGCTAAATTTTAACGAATGGATTAACAACGGCATTAAATACTTACATCATATTATCCATAACAAAAACATTTTATCTTTTAATACACTATCATCACAATATGGGATTAACAGCAACAGATTCTTAGAATATCAACAACTCAAAACCATAATACACACAAAATCCCCCCTTCACCAAACAGACCTGGAATTTCCTCCAATGGTACCAGATTTTATGTACCCCAAAATTACTTTCAAAAATATACAGATTAATGCTAAAAATAGATAATTCAAATTCCCTACCTACTTCAAAATAGGCGATAGATTTATACATCAATCCTAGTCAACCATCTTGGCTACAAATATGTCTTAATGCCTTTAATATGACAGACAGCCCAAATTTACAACTCATACAAAACAAAGTCTTCCATAGAACGCATTATACAGGACAAAGGATGTTCAAGATGGGTCTTAATCACTCCGATATCTGCACACAGTGCACAGGTAACACAGCAGATGATTACTTACACGCTTTATGGCTTTGTGCACCTGTCCAGAAGTTCTGGAATAAGGTTTGTGAGGATTTATCAACATGGGTTAGATGTAACATTCCTGCATGTCCTAAACTTTGTTTACTGGGTGACCTAAGTGACATTAATATAGACACTAACAAAGCACACATGGTCCTCACGGCCTTATGTATCGCAAAGAAAACTATTCTAGTGAACTGGAAGTCTGAAAAAACAATCTAAATATTAACCAGTACAGAAATCTCCTGTTGGATCACATCAGTCTAGAGACTGCATCGGCATCCATTAAACATCAGTTAACTCTCAGTCTCCCTGGACCCCGCTGATTAGTCATTCACGTAGTGGGAAGGGGTGCTGGGGTCTAGTTGTTCTGTGGGGGTTGGGGGTGGGGCTGGCTGGGGGCCCTTGGGGGTCCATCGGCCCTGGCCGTTTCTCTGGGTCGGTGGTCGGGAGGGTCATTAGGTGGGAGACTGTGTGTCTGACCGGATCCGGGGCCTTGGTGGCGTGGGCTACCAGGGGTGGGTGGGCAACTGAAGTGCTGATCCATTGGGCTCTGGGCCTTTGCCCTTCTGCCCTCAGGTGGTCTTGGGGAGGCAGGGGTGCCCACAGCGGCACCTGCGGACATGTTCTTGTCCCTGGGGTGCCTAGCCTTGGTGTTGGGTTTGGGTGGCCAGCGATGGTTTTGCATGGGGGTGGTCGGGCCCCGTCGGGTTCCTAGGCGGGGCTCTGCTGGGGGGAATGGGTGGCCCTTGGGCCTCTGGGGTGCCTGCCCTCCGTGCGGTCCACTGACGCTTCGGGGTGCAGCATGATCACAGCCCCCTTGCAACCACACATTTCTTCCTTGTTGCATGGCCACAAGTTCACACATGCATGCTCAAAAACGTGCTCGTTTCTCCATCCGCTTCTGACTAGATGTTACTGATGGTTGTGTGTTGGTACATTTCTCTGCAGGTACATTTGATGACTACTGTACTTTTTCATATCATCATCAACCTAATTTTTTTATGTATCATGTAGTACTGTGGTAGTTTATATTGTTTTTCTGTGGTATGTTTTAGTCAGCCTAGACAACTCTTATTTACACATTTTAATGCTGTCCTTTTCTCCCTTTTTTCCTCCTCATCCTCTATCTCACTGTCAGGTTCTGCACTGACATATAAAGACTAAATAAAATAAGATTACAATAATAATAACATATCTTCCTTGGTAGAGCAAATCTGTCAAGCAAAATATGGCACACAGATCACCGTTCTGTGCTTTAGGATGCTGGACAGGACAGGGTTGGAAAAAAAACCCAGAAAAAAACAAAAAAAAAGAAAAAAAAAAGAAAGAGAATTGGAGAACAAAGAATGTACCATTAGAATGTTCGAACTGAATTTTGTTTGTTTTTTGGCACTGTGTCTTTGTCCATTTGTCTTCTGTTTTATTTGTGAGTTTTAATATTTTTGCTCACATTAACCCTTTGAATCCTGAGCCTATTTTGGCCGTTTTTTAATACTTTTGATTTTGTCTCTATATACCACATAAAAAAATGTTTCACATGCCCATGCTTGGTCTCTTTTTTTCAGCACAACTTCATCTATATGAAGAGATAGTTATTATTTCACTACAACCTACTTCATCAACATATTGGACCAAAAAATACACAAAAATCATCAAATTCAAATTGAAAAAAAGTGGTATTTATTACAATAAAAACCACAAACTTGCTAACTCAACTGTTTTGGAACTTGGAAAAACTAAATATAGGTTTCTAATATGAATATCTAAATGTAAAATTGAAATAAAGTAATACTATATACAAATATTTACAAGAAAAACATGTAAATTCATAGGTGTTTTTAGCTGAAACTCTTCAAAACAAACACACAAACTTCAGCTGCAATTCTTCAAAAAACAAACAAATTGTAAAATAATAGTGCAGTCAACTGTAGACAATTGAGATGTAATCAAACTATATACAAATATTTTACACTATATGCAATGGGCTGTAGTTCTTTTTTTATTTACACATGCCACTCTATCCACAATTACACAGAGATTTGCATTTCCAAGGAGTTAGGTTTCTCTTTTTGTCCACTTGGTGGCAGCGTTGGCAACTCCTACGTCCTTGTGTGGCTTTTTGGCTGGTGTCTGTTACCACAGCAGTGGGAACGGGAATGTGGTCTGCGCTTCTCTTGGCTGGTCTGCCGCTCCTGTCCACCCCACACAGCTGGGCCACCAGCTCAGTTTGGAAGTCCTTGTGTGACATGGGCTTCTCCTGGTTTGCAGTTTTGATGTCACAGTGGAGAAGGTAGGCATTGGTGGTGGCAATGTCCACGAGGTGTAAGAAGAGGGTGCAGTACCAGCGTGCAGATTTGCGGTGGGTGGAATAGTACTGCAGCAGCTGCTCGGACAGGTCAACACCACCCATGTGCTTGTTGTAAGCGATGATTGGGGTAGGGCAGGAGATCTGTTTTTCTGTCCAGCGTCCATCCTTGCCCTTCACCCTCCTCTTGACCGTCTCCCCAGAAAATGCTGGATGAATTGTGGAGCACATTGACACCTCCCTTGTGTCCATCCACTTTACAAAAACCAGGGAGCCCTCCCTGATCCACCGTACTTCACCTCTCTCTGATTTCTTTGAGAGAGCGTTGTCTCTCTTTCCTGGGCACCCTCTCCTGTTGTCCCTGTAAGTACCACAGGCTCCAAACTTCATCCCCGCCAGCTTCAGGAACAACTCAGGGCTTGAATAAAAATTGTCCATGTAAACATGGTAACCTGTTCCAAGATATGATGGCTGGATAAGGTCAATTACAGCATCATATGCCACCCCATGCACTATCTGTGTGTGGTTCTTTCCCACATAAACATTGAAGTTGACCATGTAGCCATTGCTGGAGTCGGCCAAAACAAACAATTTAATTCCCCATTTTGTTGGTTTGTCCCTCAGGTATTGTGTCATCCCAGTTTTTGCCTTTGTGGCCACCATTCTTTCATCCACAGCCAGTTCCCTCCTCGGATGATAATGAGCCTGGCAGGCACTGAGGATGTCGTTTATGAGGGGCTTCATCTTACAGAGCTTGTCGTATGAAGGAGTTCCCTTCCTGTCATCATTTTTTTTATCCTCCTCCGGGTCACTGGGGTGGATGTTTGACAGCAGAGCCCTGAAGCGGTCCCTTGCCATTATAGTGGCTGGAAATGGCACAGATGTGATCGCATCCTGTTTCCAGTAATCCCTGATGCTGGGCAGTGACACCAGGGATGTGTAGATGAGGAGGCCCAGGAACTTATAGAGCTCCTCATTGTCGACATCAGCCCATCTATATTTGTTCCCGATCTCTTTACTGTGTGCTGCTTTTTTGTTTGTGTTAGCACACAATGTGTGCACAGTGGTGGGGGAAAAATATAGCTGAAATAGGTCCAGCGATGAAAAGACTGCATGGCTGTCCCCCTGGGCTCCTGGTGGTCGCCGCGGCATGAATCTGCTGATTTCTGGGGCAGCGTCAGGGTGCTGTCCAGTTCTCCAGGGCTCCAAGCGATGGTGTGGCTGTGGAGATCTGGACCTCGCTTGACTGCTCCTCCCACGCCCTTTCTGTGTAGGCCTCTGCCTAGAGGGTCCACTATCCTCACATCTGTATACAGACACATGAAAATAATATTTTAGATTTTAGATTGTTGTTCATATGCACATGATGGATAGTGAATTCAAATGTGGGCGCTAAAATTCTGGCTTCCCACAACAATGTGAATAGTTTACAAAAGAAAACCTTACAAGTAATAAAGAATATATGACACAAAATAAAAATCAGGAAAATCCATATGTCCATCTCTTTGTAATGACTTTCCTAAACATTTAGCAATCAATCTAAATATCATTTCAGCCCTGATCTTCTATATATAAAAACCTACGTAAATATATAATGTAATATGCATATAAAGCGGATTTATAATGTGAAAATACGGGCATAAACAAAAGAAAAGCTGTAAATATTCATCTTTAGTTTGACTTACCTCTCATCAATGGCGACGTCACTCACAAATGACGGGTCTGTAACCTCGTCATCTTCGTCGCTCTCCTCCCCCTCTTCAGACGATGAAATAACGTCTTCATCTTCCTCACCATAAAATAGCTCTAGGCGTTCATAGCGGCGTCGCTTTTTGATCCTTCGATGTCGGCTCTTCCTATCATTGTGAAGCAGAATTCACCAAGCGTTGGATTGTTCACCCACTAATAGGGAAAGTGAGCTGGGTTTAGACCGTCGTGAGACAGGTTAGTTTTACCCTACTGATGATGTGTTGTTGCAATAGTAATCCTTCCAATCTACTGATTGTACATTCAAAGTTCTCCTCATTATCTCCACAAACACTCCGTCTTCCAAAAGTTCTTACTTTCGATCTCTCTGTCCAATGCTCTCCGTTTACGCGCTGCTAACTCCCGCCTCTAACTCTCGCGACTGGCTCTCGAGACCGCGATTTGGGCGGCTCCCTCTGATGTTGTCACGACGCTGAGGTGACGTTATCACGCAGAGTATCAGCTGATTCGACCACTTCTCCCTGTGTGTAAAGTGGCGAATATATGGGCAGAAATGCAACGCCCGCCGTCCCATTCCACATCTGCAAGTGCGCATTTACGCAAGGATAAACATATTTTTTTACTATCAAATGAAAACAAACATTTCTCCAGTTTTCCGGGGTCTATTGGCACCAAATAACAAGTGGGAGAGAGTTTCAAGTCCGCTCTGTCGAGCACAGTTGACAGCAGCGCTCACGTTGTCATGGGGCTTTAAACACGTCACGTGTTCTGATCACGCCGGCGTGATCTTCGGCCTCAGAGGGTTAAACCCGGAAGCGTTGCCAAGCAATGAATATAAACTTCTTCATTCAGCGCTAGAGATATCCCATTGTCTGATTTTTATCACTTTTTACCATTTTTGGCAAACTTCGGAAAGCAAGCCCAAAGTTTGTCTATAGAGCCTGGAAAAGCCAGAAGCATTTGACCAGCAACACAGCTTTATTGACAAACTCTCCAAGAACCATCCCACGGCTCTGGTCAAAAGAAAATCCATCTGGAATCATTGCTTTCTACACCAGTAATCTTCTCATATGTGGAAAGAGAAGAGGCCACCGGTCTGCTTTGGACACTGAACCAAGGTCGTAACTAACGGGCTGCTTTTTCCTGCGGGTTAACGGAAGGACTTTGGGAAACCCCCACCTGGGTACCTCCACCTGTAGACTCCGCTAACTACCAGCAACTGCTTCCCTATCCTGTGTGCCAAGAAAGCGGCAACCTCCAGTGGTGAAATGTGAAGCCTGTGCTAAAGTGCAAAAGTTGAATTTCCTCCCTTATCCACTAGGGGCTCCAAAACAGAGCAAATCCCCTTAGACTCCCATGTTAAAAGGACCAACTTCACAGCAGAAATAAATATGTTTAAAGCCTGGTACAAAAATCTATTTTAGGAATAATAGGTCAAGTTTACCTTCATGACAACTGTGAAGGGGGTGAATTTTTTTCTGACTCATCCGTTCTTTTGATTGACAGGTATCCAATGTCCCAAGAAGGGAGAGTGCTGCACAACTGCGGTTTTTAGCTGGCTAACAGTGCACCTTAGCTTTAGCCAGCCTACCTTCATTAGCCTGTTAGTTCACATTAGATCCGAGTTTGCTCAGTTAGCTTTTAGCTACAGGCAGCTCAGAGCTTGATACACATCAATCATCCACCCCCACACTCACAGTCCCCCTCTCAGCTCCACCACTTTGCCTACTTTTGGATTTTCTGGGAATAACGACACACGTGACACTGCCAAGATGGCGATGGTAGGAACCGCCCAACGAGCTTCACTTTTTGCTCTTCAGCTCTTCTTCTGTCCATCTTTTATATACAGTCTATGGTGCCATCATTTTCATCCATGACTACCCTTTTCTTTTTCTTAGAGTCCCATCTGATCTAAGTAAATCCAATTTTTGCTACACATAAATCCCTGGAATAAATTCAGTTAGCTTCACATTAGTGTTGATAACAGTTAAACTAAATTCTACAGAATAATTTACAGTATCTCCTCCCTGAGCCGCCACCTTATCATGGTGGAGGAGTTTGTGCGTCCTGACAGTCCTAGCGGCTATGTTGTCGGGGGCTTCATGCCCCTGGTGGGGTCACCCATGGCAACAGGTGTCTAGGGGAGGGACCAGATAAAGTGCGGCTCAAATCACCCCTATGATGATGACAAAGCAAGGACCAGGGTTTCCCTTGCCCGGATGTGGGTCACCTGGGGCCCCCTCTGGAGTCAGGCCTGGAGGTGGGGCATGGAGGCGAGCGCTTGGTGGCCGGGCCTCTGCCCATGGGGCCCGGTCGAGCTCTGCCCGAAAAGGTGACATGGGCCTCCCCTCCCGTGGGCTCACTACCTGCATGAGGGGCCATAGAGGTCGGGTGCAGTGTGAGCTGGGTGGCTGCCAGAGGCGGGGACCCTGGAGGTCTGATCCTCGGCTACAAAAGCTAGCTCTAGGGATGTGGAATGTCACCTCTCTGGCAGGGAAGGAGCCTGAGCTGGTGCGCAAGGCTGAGCTGTTCCGGCTAGATACAATTGGACACACCTTAACGCATGGCTTGGGCTCTCGAACCACTGTCCTTGAGAGGGGCTGGACCCTCTTCCATTCTAGAGTTGCTCCCGGTGAGAGGCGCCAAGCAGGTGTGGGCATGCTCATTGCCCCCCGACTTGGCGCTTGTACATTGGGGTTTACCCTCGGGCATCTGGTTAGGACGCCTCCTGGTGAGGTGTTCCGGGCACATCCCACCGGAAAGGGGCCCTGGGGAAGACCCAGGACACGCTGGACGGACTACATCTCTCAGCTGGCCTGGGAACGCCTCGTGACCTGACTCCGGATAAGCGGCAGAAAATGGATGGATGTGGGGTTATATGGGGTGCAGATTGGAGTAGGTTGAGGGGGGGAGGGGGAGGCGATGGCGCCCTGGTTACCAGGGTGTGTGGCTGGAACATCGGGGTGTGTGCTGGCCTATGCCGGTTGTCTGGGGGGGCCTGGTCCTCCTAGGCATGGTGCGGGCCCTCTGCCTTTGGGGGGTGGCGGGGCCACCTCTGGGCTCCTGGGCCCTTCGTTTGGGCTGCCCTGGGTGGCCGGTCCCTGGCAGGGCCGGCAGCTGCCGATCTTGGCCCACTAGGACCTGTGCCCCAAGACCGCGGGGGGCTCTTGCTGGGGCTCTCTTCTGCTGCCCTTCGGGTGGGGCTGGAGTCGTCTTCGGGGCGGGGTAGCTTGGGTTAGTGCTCCGGGGCTGCTGCTGGGGGCCCGGGTCTCTGGGCTGCCCTGGTCTGTCTCTGGCCTCCGTGGAGGCGTGGTCGCATTTGCACGATCTCACTCACCACTTTTCATGACTGATCACCCCTCTTCCTCATGCTCTGCATGCTGACACAGTCACTGAGGTGTCCAGTGGGTTTATATACTAAGAGGTAATTCTTCTTTTTATTTTTCCTGTGAGTTAGTATCTGGTCGCTGTTATGTCTTTTTGGTTTGGTTATTATTTAAAAACTCTTAATGACTAGCAGCTCTGTTTTTGTTTTTTTGTTTTTGTAAAAGTTGTAGGAAATTTTCTGGTGTGTTCATGTACAGGTCTAACAGTTTGTTGTCTGGTGTGGATTGGAGGGTCATTTCCTTTTGTCTGTGATGTTTTTGTCTCCTTTCTTCTTTTTCTATAGTGTTGTCTCATAAAAAGATATAATAAAATATTGGCAAAAATGTGAAGGGTGTACTTACTTCTGTGAGATACTGTATTTCAACTTTCCTATATTTTCCAACCTTATATTGTATGAGATAACAATTGCCTACAAAGCATTTATTCAGGTTATTTTAATTATTTTCCCTGACTCTATTTCTATCGTAATTCTGCTCTGTTTTTTCTGCTTCCCCGGAAGTTCCGTCGGTGATCATAAAGTGATGCTCAACATTGTTCTTGGCATTTTTCTTCATGGTGATTTGGAAGTGAATTTGTTCCTTCAAATAGAATTCAAAACGCTTTAGTAGTTAAGCGACTGATTAAATATGTTCTTGTTTGAATATCAACTTACGCTATTCCCTTCTTTACCGTGTAAGTAACCTAAAAGAAGGGTGGTACTCCACAAAGGCTGAAATTTTATCCAAATGAGATTCATTAATTTTGAATATTAATATTTCATATTAATATCAAGGCTATTACGCAACAGCTGATATTCACATTCATTTGTATGCAAAGATTAGTGGTGTTCATGAACATCTGGGCCAAAATGCCAGTCCGTCCCTGAGCAGGTTTTCAAGATATTCATGCTGAAAAGAATAGAAAAAAAAGTGAATTTGTACAATTTTGAAACAGCTCTTGGTAGTGAACATTTTTGTCTGTAATGACTTCAGAGGGTAGACAATGAAACTGATGCCTGAAGGTTAATAGTAAGAAAGAACTCTGGGGCAGCACAAAGAAGTTGGGCTTAGGGCACCCAAACGGTTTGCAGCGGCCCTGTTCTGGCATGATCTTGTTGCTGGTCTCTGAATAGAAAATATTACATAATAATACAAAATAAAAATAAAATTAAATGAATACCTAAATAATAGTAATTAGAAATGCATGAATGAATCAAATTAATTGGTTAGCTAAAAAGAAATAAAAAGCAGTTTGTAGTCAACTTTGGAAAGGGAATGTTGAGTTAGATTTTATTCTCTGTTTATATAATGTCTTTATGGCTAGATCTGATATGAACAACAATACTTCCTGTTATGAGATGCACATAGAAATGATTGTGTTCAGAGATGTCTCACTCTTATTAAAGAAGCAGGTACAAGAACAATGCTCAGCTGATGATGTGATTACTGGTGCATTGTGGCATCTTATGGATTCAATATGAAGCCATCAAGATGTTGCAGTTATAAAAGAATGTTTGCAATTTTTTTCAGAGTTTGTGTTTGGAAATCAAGTTTTATCATCCAGCAAAAAAAAAAAAAAAAAAAAAAATAAATAAAAAAGACTCAGAAGTTACAGATGTGGATTTTTGGCCCAGTCTTTCAATCTGATTGGATGATGGTGTAGAAATGGGTGGTATGATAGGGAATGTATCCCGAGTTGTCCCTACCATCCTCATCCCACAAACAGCTAAGAGTTTAGAGTGATTTATTGCTATTATAAGTCCCGCCTCATAACGCATTTAAACTGATCTGACTGGTTCTACTTTTAAGTATTTTTTGGCTAATGTGATTGGCTGTCCCCACTGCTAGCTAGAGGCAGAGTTCAGATGTCAGAACAAAGAAAAGGAGGACATAAGAAGAATTTTAGAACAAGTCCATGTAAAAGTTTTAATCACAAAAAAAAAAATTCTCAGGCACTGGTGACAGAAGCTGACAGGCAGTAATAAGAGGACCAGAGATGGAGAAACAGGTGGAGAAGCAGCTGGAGAGGCAGGGTCACCGGTCAGGTCTCAGCTTGACAACAATCTTTGTCTTTGTTTTGTACCATTTTACAGTGATGTTACGCTGGTCCAAACACTCATATAATAAGTAGTCTCATAATGGTTTAGATGGATTTTCAGCATGTACATGGATTTTTTTTTATGGAAGTGATCAAAACAGAATGGTTCATTGTATTTCGTGTATTTTTAAGGAAATTAACAACGATGATGACAGTAATACAGAAGAGCAGGGTAAACAGGAGATCCAGGCCCAGACGGGCCCACGGGGGAGGCAGGACGATTCCTGGTGGTATGGACCCGTAAGGGGCCTCACTGGCCTATTGTCAAAACAATAAATAAATAAAAATATCACGGTGCGGTACATCATTGTGGCTGATTGGTCTGCCTGCAGACACCTGACAAAATCACAGACAAAATCATTTGTGCTCACCAGTTGCCACTAGTAATGGCGACTGGTCAAAACGACGGTGATACTTTTTAAATGACCAACATGAGCAAAGCTTGCAGAGGCTGAACACCTGGGATGCTGAGAAAGGTGGCGAAAAAAAAGAACTCAGAATAAAAAGATGAACAAGGGCAGACACATAAGGAGGAAGCGGGAAATGTCGGAAAACTTTGGATATTTTCTAATCACCAGCAGCATCACGTGACTTCACTTTTAAGTAATGGGACATGGAGGACAGACAGCTGGGGTGGTACAAGCTGCAAAATATCTAAGCATAACATGATGAGATTCTCTGTGTAAATGGAATAATGACCCTGGTACTACTGCAGTACCAGAGTCAGTACTACAGCAGTAGCACCAGGGTCATTATTACAACAGTAATACCAGGGTCAATATAACAGCTGTAGTACCAGGATAATTATTACAGCAGTAGTACCAGGATCATTATTACAGCAGTAGTACCAGGATCATTATTACAGCAGTAGTACCAGGGTCATTATTACAGCACTAGTACCAGGATCATTATTACAGCTGTAGTACCAGGATCATTATTACACCTGTAGTACCAGGATCATTATTACAGCAGTAGTACCAGGGTCATTATTACAACAGTAGTACCAGGATCATTATTACAGCTGTAGTACCAGGATCATTATTACAGCAGTAGTACCAGGGATCATTATTACAGCAGTAGTACCAGGGATCATTATTACAGCAGTAGTACCAGGGTCATTATTACAGCAGTAGTACCAGGGATCATTATTACAGCAGTAGTACCAGGGATCATTATTACAGCAGTAGTATCAGGGTCATTATTACAGCAGTAATACCAGGGTCAATATAACAGCTGTAGTACCAGGATAATTATTACAGCAGTAGTACCAGGATCATTATTACAACAGTAATACCAGGGTCAATATAACAGCTGTAGTACCAGGATAATTATTACAGCAGTAGTACCAGGATCATTATTACAGCAGTAGTATCAGGGTCATTATTACAGCAGTAGTACCAGGGTCATAATTACAGCAGTAGTATCAGGGTCATTAATACAGCAGTAGTACCAGGATCATTATTACAGCTGTAGTACCAGGATCATTATTACAGCAGTAGTACCAGGGTCATTAATACAGTTGTAGTACCAGGGTCATTATTACAGCTGTAGTACCAGGATCATAATTACAGCAGTAGTATCAGGATCATTATTACAGCTGTAGTACCAGGGTCATTATTACAGCTGTAGTACCAGGGTCATAATTACAGCAGTAGTACCAGGATCATTATTACAGCAGTAGTACCAGGTCAAAATTACAGCAGTAGTACCAGGATCATTATTACAGCAGTAGTACCAGGGTCATTATTACAGCTGTAGTACCAGGGTTATTATCACACCTGTAGTACCAGGGTGATTATTACAGCTGTACTACCAGGTTCATAATTACAGCAGTAGTACCAGGGTCATTATTACGGCAGTAGTATCACAGTCATTATTACAGCTGTAGTAGCAGCGTCAGTACTACAGTAGTAGTACCAGGGATATTATTTCAGCAGTAGTACAAGGATCAATATTACAGCAGTAGTAACAGGGTCATTATTACAGCAGAAGTACCAGGGTCATTATTACAGCAGTAGTATCACGGTCACTATTACAGCTGTAGTACCAGCGTCAGTACTACAGCAGTAGTACCAGGGATATTATTTCAGCAGTAGTACAAGGATCATTATTACAACAGTAGTACCAGGGTGTTTATTACAGCTGTAGAACCAGGATAATTATTACAGCTGTAATACCAGGTTCATAATTACAGCAGTAGTACCAGGATCATTATTACAGCAGTAGTACCAGGGTCATTATTACAGCTGTAGTACCAGGATCATTATTACAGCAGTAGTACCAGGGTCATTATTACAGCTGTAGTACCAGGGTCATTATTACAGCTGTAGCACCAGGGTCATTATGACAGTAATAGTACCAGGGTCATTATTGCAGCAGTAGTAAGAGGGTCATTATTACAGCTGTAGTACCAGGGTAATTATTAAAGCTGTAGTACCAGGGTCATTATTACAGCTGTAGTACCAGGGTCATTATTACAGCTGTAGTAACAGGATCATTATTACAGCAGTAGTACCAGGGTCATTATTACAGCTGTAGTAACAGGATCATTATTACAGCAGTAGTACCAGGGTCATTATGACAGTAATAGTACCAGGGTCATTATTACAGCAGTAGTAAGAGGGTCATTATTACAGCTGTAGTACCAGGGTAATTATTAAAGCTGTAGTACCAGGGTCATTATTACAGCTGTAGTAACAGGATCATTATTACAGCAGTAGTACCAGGGTCATTATTACTGCTGTAGTAACAGGATCATTATTACAGCTGTAGTACCAGGGTCATTATGACAGTAATAGTACCAGGGTCATTATTAAAGCAGTAGTAAGAGGGTCATTATTACAGCTGTATTACCAGGGCCATTATTACAGCTGTAGTACCAGGATCATTATTACAGCTGTAGTACCAGGGCCATTATTACAGCAGAAGTACCAGGGTGTTTATTACAGCTGTAGAACCAGGATCATTATTACAGCTGTAATACCAGGTTCATAATTACAGCAGTAGAATCACGGTCATTATTACAGCTGTAGTATGAGAGTCAGTACTACAGCAGTAGTAGCAGGGTCATTATTTCAGCAGTACTACAAGGATCATTATTACAGCAGTAGTAGCAGGGTCATTTTTACAGCAGTAGTACCTGGATCTTTATCACAGATGTAGTACTAGGCTCATTATTACAGCTGTAGTACCGGGGTAATTATTACAGCTGTAGTACCAGGGTAATTATTACAGCTGTAGTACCAGCGTCATTATTACAGCTGTACTACCAGGGTAATTATTACAGCTGTAGTGCCAGCGTCATTATTACAGCTGTACTACCAGGGTAATTATTACAGCTGTAGTACCAGGGTCATTATCACAGCTGTAGTACCAGCGTCATTATTACAGCTGTACTACCAGGGTAATTATTACAGCTGTAGTACCAGGATTATTATTACAGCTGTAGTAACAGGATCATTATTACAGCAGTAGTACCAGGGTCATTATTACAGTAATAGTACCAGGGTCATTATTACAGCAGTAGTAAGAGGGTCATTATTACAGCTGTAGTACCAGGGTCATTATGACACCTGTAGTAACAGTGTCATTATTACAGCTGTAGTACCAGGGTCATTATGACACCTGTAGTATCACGGTCATTATTACAGCTGTAGTACCAGAATCAGTACCACAGCAGTAGTACCAGGGACATTATTTCAGCAGTAGTATCAGGGTCATTATTACAGCAGTAGTACCAGGGTCATAATTACAGCAGTAGTATCAGGGTCATTAATACAGCAGTAGTACCAGGATCATTATTACAGCAGAAGTACCAGGATCATTATTACAGCTGTAGTACCAGGATCATTAGTACAGCTGTAGTACCAGAATCATTATTACAGCAGTAGTACCAGGGTCATTAATACAGTTGTAGTACCACGGTCATTATTACAGCTGTAGTACCAGGATCATAATTACAGCAGTAGTACCAGGATCATTATTACAGCAGTAGTACCAGGTCAAAAAAATTACAGCAGTAGTACCAGGGTCATTATTACAGCTGTAGTACCAGGGTAATTATTACAGCTGTAGTACCAGGGTTATTATCACACCTGTAGTACCAGGGTGATTATTACAGCTGTACTACCAGGGTCATTATTACGGCAGTAGTACCAGGATAATTATTACAGCAGTAGTATCACGGTCATTATTACAGCTGTAGTAGCAGCGTCAGTACTACAGGAGTAGTACTAGGGATATTATTTCAGCAGTAGTACAAGGATCAATATTACAGCAGTAGTACCAGGGCCATTATTACAGCAGAAGTACCAGGGTGTTTATTACAGCTGTATTACCAGGGTTATTTTTACAGCTGTAGTACCAGGGTCATTATTACAGCTGTAGTACCATGGTAATTATTACAGCTGTAGTACCAGGGTCATTATCATAGCTGTAGTACCAGGATTATTATTACAGCTGTAGTACCAGGATCATTATTACAGCCGTAGCACCAGGGTTATTATTATAGCTGTAGTACAAGGGTCATTATTACAGCAGTAGTACCAGGATCATTATTACAGCAGTAGTACCAGGATCATTATTACAGCTGTAGTACCATGGCAATTATTACAGCTGTAGTACCAGGGTTATTATTATAGCTGTAGTACAAGGGTCATTATTACAGCTGTAGTACCAGGGTAATCATTACAGCTGTAGTACCAGGGTTATTATTATAGCTGTAGTACAAGGGTCATTATTACAGCTGTAGTACCATGGTAATTATTATAGCTGTAGTACCAGGGTTATTATTACAGCTGTAGTACCAGGATCATTATTACAGATGTAGTACCAGGATCATTATTACAGCAGTAGTACCAGTGTAATTATTACAGCTGTAGTACCAGGGTCATTATTACAGCAGTAGTACCAGGGTCATTATTACAGCAGTAGTACCAGGGTCATTATTACAGCAGTAGTACCAGGGTCATTATTACAGCTGTAGTACCAGGGTCATTATTACAGCAGTAGTACCAGGGTCATTATTACAGCTGTAGTACCAGGGTCATTATTTCAGCAGTAGTACAAGGATCATTATTACAGCAGTAGTACCAGTGTAATTATTACAGCTGTAGTACCAGGGTCATTATTACAGCAGTAGTACCAGGGTCATTATTACAGCAGTAGTACCAGTGGTATTATTACAGCTGTAGTACCAGGATCATTATTACAGCTGTAGTACAAGGATCATTATTACAGCTGTAGTACCAGGGTCATTATTACAGCAGTAGTACCAGGGTCATTATTACAGTAGTAGTACCAGTGTAATTATTACAGATGTAGTACCAGGGTCATTATTACAGCAGTAGTACCAGTGGTATTATTACAGCTGTAGTACCAGGATCATTATTACAGCTGTAGTACCAAGATCATTATTACAGCAGTAGTACAAGGATCATTTTTACAGTAGTAGTACCAGGGTCATTATTACAGCTGTAGTACCAAGATCATTATTACAGCAGTAGTACAAGGATCATTTTTACAGTAGTAGTACCAGGGTCATCATGACAGCTGACAGCAAACAGCTGATCAGTTTTTCTATCAGTAGCACTGTCTGTGTTGCGTTTATTTATTGTTCAGGTCAGAAGGAGGAAACTAGCAGTTCATGGTTTATATCAGCACATATTTACCTCAAAGTGTTGTTTTTGTTAGGACCCTTCTCAGAAAGGATTCATACTTCAGCTATGCAGGCGCAAAAACTTTTGAAGGGGGACCAGGCAGGAGTATTAGCCAGGAAAAGGGGGGCACAAATGAGGCCTTTGTGTTTTTAGCCAGATCATCAGTTTTATCAGAGTTTTTTCGTCTATCAGCTGTTTAACTTCAGTTGTCAGTAAGTCAGTTCAAGAACTGGAATGTGATCCTGTGTAGATGGTTTGTGAGATAATGCTGTATGAATTCTGCATTATGATCTGGAACATGGAAGAGATGATGCAGAAAACATATACATGCTGCATTTACTGACCTTTGGACATCTGATGTTTATCCAAGAGCTGGTCATTTTACTGCGTTGGCTTGCAGTAAAAACAAGCAATTCTGATTCCATAAGTGATGCAGGGAAAGCAGGCCGACTTGGTAATGAGTCTTCTCTGACTCCGACTGTTTGCTGCAGGTCTGGCTGCCTCCTCCAAGGATCGCTCCTGGTCACAGTCTTTTATTTGATTTTTTGGTTTACAGACACTAACACACACATGTATACACACTACTGTCTCTAATGATGACTGACCCTGACCCGCCCTGACGGTCTTAGAGAGAGAAATATGGCCAGGCAGGCAGGACCTACGGCAGCTGGTAGAGGTCAGTCATCCTGGTCAATATATGAACAGCTTGGACACATATAAGCGCAGAACAATCCCCAGCTGTCCGCCCACTCTCCCAGTTCCAGCCATAAATAGTGATGGTCAAACTCTCCAGGCGATATCTGCAGATGGGAGGGAGGAAGGCTTGATTTGTGTGTTTCTTTTTTTATTGAACATCACTGAAGACAAGTTTCCTTTTTACACCGTTTGCCCCTTATTCTTCCATGGTCTGAGAATTTAGCTATTTTCTTTTTCTTTTGCAGTGTTATGAATATACTGACAACAAAGTATTATCTACACCTGTGCTTCTCTCATGGGGGAAACACTACAGGAAGTACATAATTAATATATATATATATATATATACATATATATATATATATATATATATAAACAAAAATAGCAACCATGTAAAATTTACAGCAATCATCTATAAATTTTAAATAAAATATAAAAGTGAATTTATGAACTAGAATTTATATTCAATTTATTTGATTGTAATAAAACATATAATGATCACGTGTCAATCACGTATCAACTTGGAAACATAAAACACAGAAAGTCCAGAAGCACTGTGTCCGTATGTCGGTGAATATGTTGCGTTTATGTCCACAGACTGCGACTCACCCAAGGCCTCATGGCTAGCTGACATCAGCATGAAGCCAGAGCAGCTCCAGCAGCGTTTCGTCACAAACCACGCCTGTCATGTTGGGACATGTACCACCTGAGCTCATTTACAGTAGTAGCGGTTTAAAAGTTCCCCTGTTTCCATGATGGGTCCTTGACTGGTTCTTGACTGGTCCTTGACTGGTCCTTGACTGATCCTTGGCCGATCCTTCACAGGTCTGTGGGGGTAATGTAATCCCCCGCAATGACGTCGTCAGCGAGGCTCTGCCCCTAAGCAGCCCAAGTAAAAAAACAGCTGCAATCCCTCTTTTGTCCACGGGGAGGAGCAGTGATTTGATCTTGCTGCTCTCTAAACAGTTTATAATGAGCTGTGTCGCTCATTTGTTGCATTTTTGCCAACATTTAAAAAAATGATTTGATTTGAAAATGGCGTCAAATAAATGTATCAAAAAAGCCGACATGTGTAGCTAATGGTGTTATGAGGCAAAGCACAACCTCCTCAAGTCGGCTAAGTGGTGAATGTCACTAGCAGCGAGCTTTCTAAACATCCCGAGGAGCGCTGCCAGCGGTCATTTGACTGCAACGTAAGTTATTCACAGTGGGGGTTGATACAGCTGCTGCATAACTGAATATTGACCAAATCATAACGTAATATCGGCAGGTAAAAATAACATAATACTGATAATGTGTAAAGCAGGGATCACAAAAGTCCGGACCCAGCCCAACCTATATTCTGAATTAGGCCTCAAAGTGCTATTATCCTAAGTAGATAAGTAAATAAATGGTTTATACTGTGAAATGAAGTGTCCCTGGATTTTATTCATAGCGATCTAGTGATAAAACGTGATAAAACGTCATACAACTGTGTCTCAGTGGTGGGACAGCTGCCTGCCCGCTGTCTGAAGCAGGCACATGCGCAAAGGCTGGTAGGAATGACAGGAACCAGCAGCCTATCATCACACAGGGTTTGTGATCTTACAGCCAATCAGAAGCAGAGTAGGGCGGCCATTTATTACAACTCCATAGCCGTGATATACGACAGTTTGGCTGAGAAAGAGTCTCCCTGAGCGGCTCTGTGGAAGTTTAGACGTGCTAAACTGCTCGTAAATATTGATGTGTTTACTTTTCCAAACAAGTAAGCAGGTAAAACTATAGACAACAACTATCTAATAAAAGTCCTAAAATACCAGGTTCAGCCGTTTAGTTTTTAATACACTATAGGCATGGTAGCGTGACTGGCGGTCATCAAAAGACCGCTGGCGACGCTTCCAGTGTTTAACACTAGAAAACCCAGAGATTTCTTATCCCTCTACCATGCCCAGAGTACAACCAAAAGGCTGCCCGGTTTGAAATTAACAATTCAATGGCCAACAATTGGCACCTTTACATTTGTAAACACAGCCATTACCTGCCGTTAGCTGTTCAAGCATACTCCTTGGGGGGAGGAGTGTGCTTGAAAAGAGCTAGGGACTGTGCTGTATAGTTTCACTCACCACAAACGGTACTTGTGCTTTTGACCATTTCTCACATTTTCATGTACCCTTTATTGAGCATTGGTCATGTGAGTTTTCATCGTCATCACACTATTGTACGCCCAGCTTGCTTTCAAGTGAGAGATTATCACGTTTCTGTTTCCACAAAGGCAAGAAGGAAAGCATAATCAAGTATTTCAAATGAGAGATAATTACATTCCTTTTGACCTGGGAACAGAAAAGCAAAATCAATTTAATGTTCCTCACTTCCTAATATGGTGCAACAAGGTTCACAGTCCTCAATGTTTTTAGTAAAAAAAAAAAAAAATTAAAAAACACCTTACTAACAGGGTGGAATGGAACATAACAGAGTGGAACAGAATATAACAGGGTGGAAAATATTTGTTCCCAATTCCAAATAAAAACGCTTCAATGGCCAGATGATCAGCAATGAATAAAGATATTTCTACAGTGATCCAGATTTTTTGTTTGTTGTTTTTTTTGTTTTACATTTTAGATTTTGTAAGAGATGGGTGTGTTTTAACAACAGCAGTTTTATCCGTGACTTTAATCGATAATTATTATCATTATCCAGTGTATAAAAATGTTGGTGTAAAAACGCCAAAGATAGATAAGCATGATGCTGAACTTCGTGGTCTTAGCTCCTGGTTTGGTGTGTCTTGTTGTGTTTATTATCATTCTGAAAGGTATACCAAGTTGTGGGCTGCATATATGCAGCCCACAACTTGAACAAAGGCTAAATTCCTCAACATTCGCACTTGCTCCATAAAATTACCATCTCCAAGGCTCCTCCACCACCACTTTGACTATGGATTGATAAGTAAATGAGCCGCAGTTTTGTAATTGTTGCATTGTCAAAACAGTTCTGTTAGTGTTGTCACACAAAATTCAGTAGACTAGTTGGTTCCTATGCAGTGAATTTACATGTTATTACAAAAATACACAATAATAAAATAGGCAAGTGGCAAGATTAGAATAATGTTATAAGTTCTGCGCAAAGACTCCTTTTTCATTTTCCAAAACAAAACTGACATAAACAATCTTGAAAAAAATGTGCACGTAGGCTATGAGGAAAGAATGAATGCAATGAAGTAGGGACTGGTTGAATAAACACGGTTTAACTGGACGCCTAAGCGAGCGCGTTGCAGGATGGCTCCAGATTTTATTGTCAAATGGTTCCAGGTCAACCAAGTCCGAACTGCTTAGAGCAGAGTCCTGCACGGTTCCGTTTTGCTACGCATACCTGCCCTAACCCGTTAGAATGACTCCCGAACCCGACTCGTCACCAATGTATTTATTCCATTTAAATCCGAACCAGACTGATGTTTAACCCGCAACCCGAGCCATTAACGCATCATTGCCATGCTGCACCGCTTCTTTTCCATTATTATAGCCTATTGTTGTTTTATCATTGTGTTAATCTAAAACACATAGATAGCCTATGAATGTTTATTTTAAGCTTGTTCAACATTTTTAAAACAGCTTTATATTCCTCTGACTGAACCATTTCAGAGTGAAGACTAAACCAGACCAGTGTGTTTTATTTTGCCACTGAGATTTATAATAGGCTACTCGGAGATTGCTGTGCTTTAACAAAATGTAATCCACCTTTCCTGGCAGCAGCTGTGTTCTCCGTTCCTGGACTACAAATCCGGCGGCAGAAAACTCTGCTGCGCAAATACCAGCGTAAAATAAACTTTCATATATTTTCTCTGTGTTGTTGTAGTATATTCAGATGATAAAACAACAATATAATAAAAAAGAAGACTTGGAAGGAGGAACAGCGGTGCAGTAGGCTATGGCACACGTTAACGTTAAAAAGCACACTGCTTGTTGTAAATACTTGGTTTATGCTTTAAGAGGTAAATATTTTGGTTAACATGTTGAAGAAATATCGTTGTTTCTTTTTTCATCTCTTGCTATGCTATTGAATTTGGCAACATTAACATGGAAATTCACTGCATTAGGACCGACTAGCCTACTGAATTTCTGGTAGCATGACAACACAAACTGGACTCGTTTGACCACTCTTACCCAATGTGCAACAATCACAAAACTGGGTCACTTGTTCAGCTGCCTCATTGCGGCTCATTTACGTATCAATCCACAGTCAAAGTGGTGGTGGAGGAGCCTAAGAGATGGTAATTTTCTGGAGCAGTGTGGAATGTTGAAGAAGGCGCATGTTCAAGTTGGGGGCTGCATACAGTACCTTTTGGAATGGTAATCAGAGCGTGTCGGGGAATAGCCCACCTGGAGGGGTGACGTAATCGGGATTCCCGGCGAGCAGGAAGTCGCAGCACAGCGAGTGTTGGATGTCCCCCCGCGATTAGACACATTGAAGTGGAAGAAATTATCTCCGATCCTGCGTGGGGCTTTATCTGTCGCCCTGTCTTCTTATGGAGGTGAAATAAATAATATGAGAATAAAATAACCCTTCCTAGCTACCTCAAACAGATTCTGTGTTGCTTGATCCAAATCTGATTTGTCTATGTTAATAATGCTAATATTAAAAGATTAATCAGTATGATAAATACATCCTATTGAGAATAGAGCTAGGGGCTGTGATCCAGTATTTGAAAGGTTTTATTAACCTACTAGCATTCATTTCTGAATAAAACAATTGGCAGCGCACAAGCATGTTACAATTTCACATTCCACGTCAAACGATGATTATGTATTAAGTTTTATGCATTTTTATGAATTGTGACTGGCCATCAGAGGTGCTTTGAGTGGCGCCTCTGCCGGTCAGTGTAAATTCAGATAAAATCTGACAGACTACGGGCGATGAGAAGTCTGTGAGAGAAGCGCCATCTTCTGGGTCTACCCTATATTACAAGGAATGGGTGGAGTTTGATTAAAACATCGACACTCCCAGGAGAAGGAGGGGGCCTCTCTGGCGGCTGGAAGTTGGAAGGCAGCTGGCTGGAACTGGAATGGAACTGGCTGGAAGCCGGCAGGTATTCGGCTGGCTTTCAGCTTGGATGGGAACTTTTAAACCGCTACTACTGTACAAGCCAAAATTTGCTGAATTACATGTTTAATGTTAACACATTTTTACCATGAATACAGTTTCATGTGAATTTAGTCATTAATTATTATCATTCAGGGTGGCTGAAACATGTTCTTTTATCTTTTTCTCTTTGTTTTCACTTGTCCTGTCCAGCATGGTGGCGGCAGAATGATGGTCTGGCTGTACTGTGTCAAACAAATTTGCTTTGCCAAGAGGAGCTTTATGGGTATAAGGCTCCTCTTGATAATCTGTTTTTTATTTATTTCTTGATTTTGAATTGTGGAATTTATGTAATCTTGCTGGACCTGACTGGAGGGGACAGGAAAAAAAAGGAAAATAATGAAGTGAAGTAAAAGGGAAAGTAGAAAGAGGAGACAAAGATCCAGTAGATAAAAGCAACAAGCTTCAGTCCAACCTAACACCAGACAACCAGCTGCTACACCTGCACAGAAACGCAACAGAGAATTTCCTACAGCTTTTACAGGTAAACTAAGCTGACAATCATCAGGAGTTCCTAAAAAATAACCAAGACAACAACAACAACATGTGTCACAACAACAACCAAAGAACCAGAAACACACACCTGAACCAAAGCATCTCTTAAGGTGTGTCCCAAACCGCGCACTTCTATACTTCGAACACTACATTTAAGTGCTTAGTGCGCTGACACAGAAATTTCAGTAAAAACTCAGTGCACTGAAAGTACCCGGATGCTGCCCTAAACTCGGCAAAAAATCTAGTGCGAAACGATGGACACTACACGCACTAAACGGACGCCATCTTGCTGACGTAGCGGAAGGGGAGGGACTTTCAACCAGTTTTTCAGAGCTGGCAGCCACCGACTCAGCGGTACCGATGCAGGCAGAGGCTGTTTTCTACTGTTGTAAGTATGAAGATATTTGATCATAATTCTAATATAAACTGCAGCATGCTTCTTATCTCTTCTATCCCTGATGACAGTTATGGATCTGATCATTTGTTGGAGGTTGCAGTAGAGTTAGCAACGTAAATGTTAGCAGTTTTATAGCCGATTTCGCGGATGTAGATGGGCTATAAGTGTTAAAAATGATTAATGCTGAAGGTATCAGTGTAAACACCAATAAAACACATGTATAATGTAAAGTACTTTCATTCAGTTAAGGTATCTTTGTTTATTTAAAAGCTGTTTTATTAGTGTTTTAAATTGCACTTTATACTAACAAGTATGGTGGAGACATGCAAAGGCACATGAACGTGTGCTGATGGTTTCTATTGTTATCTACTGAGATAGATTAATACAGTGGAGGCCACGGTTCTTTGTTTCACTAATGAGGCCTTTTAAAAGGCATTTAATAGCATAAAGTATGATGACATGCAAACACGTATGTTAACGTGATTTTGGAAGATAAACAAGTATATTAACAGAGCGGCGCTGCTAAGCTGGTACGTCACTACCGGTAAGTGCAAAACGTTAGTGCTCAATTTGGATCAGGACTTACCCACGATAGTGTGCACTACAGAAGGTAGTGCTTAGTGCGCACTACACACTACCTTCCAGTGCACTCATGTAAGTGCGCGGTTTGAGACACACTCATAGTGTATAAACCCACTGGACACCTCAGTGCTGTGTCAGCATGCAGAGGAACAGGAATGAAGAGGGAGGCAGACTAGGGCAGCCCAGAGACCTGGGCCATCAGCAGCAATCCTGGAGCATGAACCCAAGACACCCACCATGAAGACCTTATGGCAGGGAAGGGGTTCAATAAAAATAGCAAAGAGTGAAGGAGAAAGCGGGCAGCCCTGTCTGGTTCCTCTCTGCAAACAGAAGCTTGGAGAAGTTTGATCATTGGTCTTCACACTTGCATTTGGGTTGTTATATAATATTTTTATCCAATCTATGAAAGATGACCCAAACCCACATTTGTTTGATGTTGCAAATAAAAATTTGCAGTTTACTCGGTCAAATACTTTTTCTGCATCTTAATGACTGTGGATTCCAGATTATGTAGAGTAGAATAATCTATGATGTTAATTAATCTACGCATGTTAGTAGAGGAATGTCCGCCTTTAATAAAGCCTGTTTGGTCAGGATGTATTATTAGAGGGGTTATTTTTTCTATTCTATCCTGGCCAGCTGCTGATTATTTTAAGATCTACATTCATTAATGGAAGTATCGGGTCTTTTCCTGGTTTAAATAGAGTAATATTAGCTCGGTTCATATTTGAGGGTATTTTTGTTTTTCCTTATTTCTAATATCATGTTGTAGAAAGTGGATGCCAGCGTTGTCCAGAAGTCTTTGTAGAATTCTGCTAACATCTAGACCTGGACCTGGACCATCTGCACCTGGACCATCTGGAACTGGACCATCTGGACCTAGATCATCTGGACCTGGACCATCTGGACCAAGATCTGGACTTGGACCACCTGGACGTGGACCATCTGGACCTGAGTCATCTGGACCTGGACCATCTGGACCTGGAGCTTTATTGTTGGACATATGCTGGAGAGCTTCTTGGAGTTCGCCGACTGAAAGGGGGGAATCCAAGACCATTTTATTTTCATGTTTTAATTGTGGAAGATTGATGTTACTAAGAAATTTATCAATATTGTCATCTGTTGTAGTTAGTTGTGATGTATATAATGTTTTATAGAATTCTTTGAAAGTGTTATTTATCTTGTCAGGGTCGTGGCTGATGTTTCCTTCTGGATCTCTGACAGAGGAGATGGTTGTTTTCTCCTTGTTTGTTTTTAACTGATTAGCCAGGAACCTTCCAGATTTGTTGCCATGCTCAAAATTCTCCAAGCGAAGTCTTTGCACCAAGAATTGCGTCTTTTTATCTATTATTTCATTAAATTCAAGTTTAGCTTTCCTTATAGCATTTAGTATGTGTTCTTCTGGGGAGACATGGTAAGCTCCTCTAAGGATTTAATTCTGAGTTCTAACTCTGAAATTCAAAGTTTCCTTCTTTTTCTTATGAGAAGAAAAGGAAATTATTTTCCCTCTCATTACTGCTTTTCCTGCTTCCCAAAGAACACACGCTGAAGTTTCTGGCAAGTCGTTATTTTCTAGATATAAGCACCATTCTCTTTTAAAGTAGCTGATAAACTCAGGATCTTTAAGTAGTGACGTATTAAATCTCCAGTTTCTAGTTGCTGGTTTATTGCTCTTACTTCTCAGAGTGAATGATACTGGTGCGTGATTCTTAATGCTAATAGGATGGATTCTGATTTCTGACATGTCATTCATCAGCGAGCTGCTAGTTAAGAAATAATCTAATCTAGAATAGGAAAGGTGGGTAACACTTTACAATACTGGACGCAAAATTTGCTTCGTTACTAGGGAACACCTTGGGGGCGAATCAGGAAGTAATCGGTAGTTAACCAGTACTTACTGGTGACCACAAAAACCAGGCTTATTAAGGAACAAAAGAGAAATTCTTCATGTGAGTACTGGATTACTCTGACTCGTTGAGTGAACAGCTCATTTAGTCAAAAACCTGTTTCCTGGTGGTTTTGGAAGCCTTTGTAAGGATGAAAAGCAGTACCATTTATGTATTTTTGTTCTGCTGTGTCATCTTACCTTTACTTGTTCATCACTTACTAAGTAATAAGTCATTACTTAATCATTGACTGGTCATTATCTGTTATATTGTTTACTTCCTAAAAAAGTCAAACATCATACCAAGTACTTACTGAGGAACGCATCATTAACTAATCAGTACCTGATCAGTAACTACTACTTTTGTGTACCTTCATGATCATTGGCTACAGGGCACTTAAGAATTCCAACATTTTTACAAGCCCATTTCTTAAGATATTTTCTTTTTCCACCCAGTATGGTCAATAATTTAAAAAGTTAGCTTTTTTTCCCCTCAATTAAAAATACTTTTTGGTAAATATACTTTACATGTATAGCACTTTTCCAGTCATGTTGACCACTCAAATAAATATTTTCTTCCATAATCTTTCAGTGGTTGCCATTACACCCATGACCACTATCAAAGTTCTCACCTGTAATTAGTCAGGACTCTACCAGCTGTTTTATTAATCTTCGGAATATGTATTTCAATAGAAATATCCCTGAACAGTAAATCAAACACATCACTTTTGAAAAATTGACTTTTCAGTTTTAACATTCAGAATGATCATGATCAAAACGTCCCAAAAAATAGTCATTTACAAATTTAACAAGTATATAAATGTGATGTGATGTTACTACTTGTCCGCAGTGTGTGATGTAGGATTTCGATGGACACAGTGTGCTGCATGTGACGTCACATGTTCCTCTGTGTATGTGGGTAGCTTCAGGGAAGTGTACGGTTCATATTGAAGTCTAATAGAGGCCACATGTAAATAATATGAAATACGACTGAAACAAATTGCACTTGAGCTTTAAGACCTGCTGTGTGAATGTAGTCTAAAAATTATTTAATCTCTTTCTAAAATAAAAAAAACCTGAGTTTAACCCACTTTCTTGAATGGTTCCATTACGTTTTCCTATGGTTGCCTCTTTACAAGACATGAGGCCCAAGATCTTAAAAAAAAAAAATCTTATTGCTTAGAGTATTAAACAGCTTTATCCAATTTGTTATGAATTCTTCCAATTATAAATGTTCATGTATTCATACCTTTAATTTGAAGTAGGCATTTTATTTTGAAGACGGCTTATGCACTTCCTCTTCCTTTTCTTCACGTTCTACCTTCGACATGTTTCCAGCGGTACAGCGGTCATTGACGATGTAAGTTGTGTTTATTCTGAGACAAGATTAATCTTTAAATGTAACTTACTCTTTCTGCTAGTGTTGTCCCGCTCCTGTGTATGTTTGCACTCTTTAAAATGCCCATTTCTGCCCGTTAGCATGATCGCGATTTAGCATCGTTTAGCTAACTGTATGACTGTTAACTTCAGCTTACTTTAAGCTAACATGTGCATGCTATATGTTTAAGTGTTATAGCAGCAGTATTTTATTTACCATGAAGTGTTTCTTTAGGACACTGTATTTAATTTACAAGACTTACACACACACTTTACTGATAGCTTAAGTGCTTTCAGACCGAAGCCCTGCAGTGGTCAATTAGGCAAAAAATCAGCATCAGAGGTCAGATTCCTCAACACTATTGTAACCAGATAATGTTATTTCGGATGTCATGTTTTACAGTTTGTGAGGATCCAGACTCGATGAGCTCCTGTGGTTCTGTGTTTGTCCAGTATAATGTTAAAATCACCTCCTTTAATAATGTGTTATCAATGTCAGAGTTTAACCTTCTATTAATAAGAGTTGCTGCTCCTCTCTGCCTAAAATTATAACACATGTGGAAACTGGACTGTTGGAAGAAGATCTGTTGTTGAGTTTGATAAATAAGTTTCCTGGAAGAGGATGATGTCTGCCTTCATCTCCTGCAGCCGACTGAAAATCTTTTACCTCTTTTTCCTTGTACCAACTCCACACACGTTCCAAGTGACAAACCTCAGTGTGTTCATGGTCCGACCACAGAAATGAGGCTACATGCATATTACTGAAGTGTGTGTGTGCGTCCCACTCCTTTGTGCACATGTGTGTCTGTCAGCTGAGTGTGTGGCATGGATCTGTGTATTAAATGTCTGCATGCATGCGTGTGTTGTTCCCTCAAACATTGTGTTTGTGCATTTGTATGAATCATGCAAAGTGTTAATGTGTACTAGCAAACTGGGCCTGATGTTCGAGAGTGTGTGTGCGCTGTTAATCGTGTTAATATAATAATGATGGGATTACTGTTAACCATGAAAGGGTCGGAAAGAAAAAGAGTGAGAAGTGAAATGAGGAAACAATAATTAAAAACACATCCGTGGTGAGAGCAGCGTGGTGGAGACGGCAGTGGATGGATTAACTGTTAACTACATGATCTTTATGGCAGTTTGATGCATTGACACGATGAAGTGAGAATACATGCAAATTAAAGCTCATACCAACAAGTCAGTAGAGCCACGGAGTGATGTTCGGGTCGCGCAACAGCTGTCTATTAATAAATCATTTATCCACTGCAATGACTGCGCAAGCTCCTTCGGTGATGGCTTTTCTTCTGATGGGAAACAGGACTGTTTGCCAATCCATGATCTCTCTGATATTGGTCATTTACACTGAAGTTCGTTCCCTTCAGTTCGCGGCCCTGGTTCTTCACCTGCTCCTTCTGTTTGAAGCTGACGAACTTCGCAACAATGGGTCGTGGTCTGCTGGTCCTGGGTTTCCTCCCACCCAGACGATAGCCTCTGTGAACAGAGATGGTTTTCACCGTTTCCTCCGGGAGCTTCAGGTGAGTTTCTGATGAAATTTTTCACCGTGGTCTCGGGGTCCTCCTCCGTCCGCTCTAGAATTCCTGCAAATACCAGGTTCTCTCTCATGCTCCGCGCCTGCAGATCGATCACCGTTTCTCTTATCTTCTTATTTTCCTCCGAGAGACGGGTCAAGCCCTCGATGAGAGATTTTACTGACTCTAGGGCCGGCATATTCTACAGCCAGAGTTTCCACATGCTTCTGACTGATTTCCAGTAATTAACTATAGTTCTCCACAGTTTCTTATACAGAGATCAGAACATCCATTGAGTTGCTCCCCGGTGGTGAAATAGCTCCAGGTGAATCCTCGTTTCGCTGTCTCTTGGCCTTGGATGAGGTGGAGGGGTTGATGTTTGGTTTGGCTTCCCCATGACGATTCTTTTTTTTTTTTTTTTTTTTTTTTTTTTAACCTGTCTTGTCCAGCATCGTTGCAAACAGAATGATTGTCTGGCTGCCGTCTGGTGCTGGGCAATTTTACTCTATCAAGCAGGGATTTATACTACATGTATAAAGTCCCTCTTGATGAAAACTTTATTAAATCAGACTCTTAATGCTGGACTCGACCGGAGGGGACAGAGAGAGAGAGAGAGAAAAGAAAGTAGAGAGAAGAGGGAGGGGAGAGAGAGGGACAGAAAGGGTGTGGGGAGTGCGGGTGGGGACTTGAAACATCATACAGAAAACCATGTAATCCATACTACTTACAACATATATAGCTAAGATCATCCTAGCCAGTAGGTCATTACACAACTAGTTGGTAATAGTAACAATAATAATAATAAGAGTAAGAGTAATAATAATAATAAGAACAGAAATAATAAAAAAAAAGAAAAAAAAAATATGATAATAGATATAAGTGAAACTGCTGTATTCAAGAACACGCGCAGAGAAACCTGTGTGGATGTGTTGGAGAACTCGGCCACACGGCGACGCAAAGACTGTGTGGAGACGTTCAGGGAAGGAGTGACCATGCAGAGTTGATCATGCAGATGCCACCTCACTTGAACAGAGGCCAGAGTCAGGCCAGCGGGTCCCGAGACCCAGGCCACCAGCCCCCCCGCAGGCAACAGATCCCGACCGGTCCACAGAGACGACCACTCGCCTGCCCAGGAAGGCAGCAGCAGGAGACCCCAGCAGGAGCCGCCCCGCGGACACAGGGCACCGGCGGGCCGAGGCCAGCAGTCCCCGACCCCCCCGGGCACCGGCCGCCCGGGACAGACGGGGCAGAGGGCCCGGGCCCAGGAGCGCAGGGACACCCTCCTCCCCCACAGGCCGAGGGCCAGCACGCCACCCGGGGGGACCCGGCCCGCCCAGACGGCCACCACCAGAGGCCAGCCCCACACCCCAGCGCCCAGCCGCACACCCCGAGAACCAGTCCTGCCCCCCCCCCAGACCAACACACACACACACAAACACACACACTCTCCTTCCACTCCTCCATTCATCCTCCCACGCATACACCATTCAACCCCTCACATACTCTGTCCTCCCACACACACACACCATCCTTCCACCATCCATCCTTCCACACACACACCATCCTTCCTCCCACACACTCACCATCCTTCCACCATACACTCTCCCACACCTACCCCATCCTCCCACACACACATCATCCCTCCACCACTCATCCTCCCACACATACACCATCCTCCCTCTCATACACCATTCATCCACCTTCACACTCCCACACACACACACACACACACACCATCCTTCCACTACCCATCCTCCCACACATACATCATTCTCCTACACATACACCGTCCTCCCTCTCCTACAACCAAACATCCACCTTCACGTACCCCATCCTCCCACACACACACACACCACCCCTCCATCACCCACTCTCCCAAACATACACCACTCCCCCACACACACACCATCCTCCCTCCCATACACCATCCATCCTCCCGCACACACACCATCCTTCCACCATCCATCCTCCCACACACTCCCTCATCCCTACACCATACATTCTCCCATACATACCCCATCCTCCCACACATACATCATCCCTCCACCATTCATCCTCCCACACCCACACCACCCCCCCTCCCACACACCACGCATCCACCTCCACACACCCCACCCTCCCACACACCATCCCTCCACCACCCATCCCCCCACACCCACACCCCTCTCCCACCCACACACCACCCCCCCCCCTCCCCAACACACACACACACAAACACCATCCCCCCACCACCATCCTCCCACCACCCCACGCCGCGGGGGGACAGCCCCAGCCAGGAGGCGAGGAGACACGAGCCAGGCCCCCCCCCCCCCACCCCGCCCCGCCCCCCACTCCCCACCCCCAAAACAGCACCTTCCCCCCAGGGCCAGCAGCCAAAACCCCCCGGGACAGCCCGCCTACGCCCCGGGCCAACGCGACAGGCCACCCGGCCCGCCCCGCCCCCGGGCCATCCATGGAGACAGGGGCGCTTGAAGACCCCATCCCCCCTCCCTCCCCCACTAGTGATGGAATATATTATGTGCTGTTTGCAATTAAAAAAAGAGGGTTAAAATTGGGGGGCAGTAACTGCATTGAGGAGGGGGCGGGGCCACCTGAGCAGTCCCACCCACCTGACCTCGCATGTTCCACCCCCCAAAACGTGTTTGTATGTTGCAAATGTTATTTGTGCTCAGTGACTAAGTGGAATTAAAAGCTGGGAGGCATGCTGCCGCTCGGCGAAGCAACGGGGCCACTATGATGACCCCCCTGCCCCGCCCAGCGCAACAAGCACACCTCCCACAGCCCTACCTGTGTATGTAGTGAAGAGTGGGGGAGGGGAGGGGTCAGGAGATGTAGGTCCAGAGGGGAGTAAGCCTCCCCCTGGAAGACGACCCGCCAGTGGCTTAGGGCGCCCCCGTCCCCCGCCGGCCCCGAAGGGCGTCACAGGCCCGGAGCAGGCACCCCAACCCAGGCACGCCACGAACCCCCCCAGGGGCCAGCCACCAGCCCAAGGGGCCACTTTCCTTTTTCTGAGTGGGAGGGGGGGCGAGGCAAAGGAAGGGAACCCCAGGCCCACGCCCCCAACACCCGGCCAGGGCGCCCCCCAGAGGACACGTCCTAACCCCCCTGCAAACGCACACACCCTCTCACACACCTCTATACACCAACACCTCAATACGTGCACGTACCTCCACACACACACACTTCACGCACATACCTATAAACACACACACCGGTGCCCACATACACACACACTCTCATACCCCTCCATACACATACACCACTACACACGCACTCACATACATACCTGCATATACACACAAGCACCTCCATACATACTCACGCCTCCACCCACTCCTTCACATCCTCCACACACACCTCGACCTCCACGTGCACACACTCATATATACACACCTTCACACACACCCACACACACATCCCACATAGACCTCCACACACACACCCACACACCACTCACACACACATACACGCACACACCTAGACCTTCATACACACCCACACACACATACAGCACACACATCCCTCTACACCCACCCACACACCAGCATACCTACAGACACACACACATACACACCCACCTATATACAAACAACACCCCCAACCAGGTTCCGGGGCTTGCGACCAAGCACCAGGGCACGGACCAACCCCCGGCACGGCACATCCGGACGGGCCCAGCCCCCCCAGCAGCGGCAGACCCCCCACCCCCAGGAGAGGGGGGAGACCCGACACCCCAGAGCCCGGGGCCCCCACCCGGCCCCTGGCCGGGCCCGACCGGCCACCCGGCCAGGGGCCGACGGACACCAACCCAGGCACCCCGGCAGCCACCCCCCACCGCCACGAGGCAGCCCCACCCCGGGGCCCACCCCAATCCGCCCGCCCAGACCGGAACCCCCAGCCGACCCCGCAGCGGAGCAGCCGAGATCCCCACCCAGGAGACACCCGGAGACCCGAAGCCACCAGGGACCCCCCACCCATATCCACCCCCATCCCAGCGAAGCCGCAATCCTACACCTACATTAGGTGATGTAGCCAGTCACAGGGGACCAGAGGGAATGAAAGTCATCTGATTGGTTCCTGGAGGAGGCAGACATTGTCTCAATGCTGATGTGATCTAACAGGAGATTTCTAAACTGCTGGATAGACAAATTATTCTTATCTTTCCAGTTCACAAGAATAGTTTTCTTTGCGATGCATAAGACTGCGAGGACCAAGTTATGGAGTGTATTCCTATGTTAGTGTCACCCAGGTCGCCCAGTAGGGCAAAGTGTGGGGTTTGCAGAAAAACTGGTTTTAAACCATTTTGAGAGATCTTCACACACCTTAATCCAGAACCTTTGGACAGGTGGTGCAGGACCACAGCGCATGGATGTAGCTATCAGAAGTGTTCTCAGAGCAGTGTGGGCAGATATCTGATGGTGAAAGGCCCATCCTGAACATCCTGTGTCCTGTATAATGAGTTCTATGGAGAATTTTGAATTGTATTAGTTGTATATTTGAATTCTGAGTCATTTTAAACGTGTTTAAAACATATTTGACCATCTTTTCTGATCAAAGTTATTAGATAAATCATCTTCCCATTTTTGAAGTTGGGAGGAGATATCCTGTCTTCTAGCTTTGCAAGTAATCTATATATTTTTGATAATAATTTTGGAGTATTAAGATTCAAGAATTCTGCTATTCTGACAGGAAGCTGCAAGTCTAACTGTACAGGGGTATACTTCTTACATATAATTGATTTTAGTTGGTGGTACTCTAAGAATTTATTGCTGTTGATTCCATACTGTGAGACAATTGTGTTGAAAGATACAAAGTTTCCATTTTCTATTATCTGTCCTAACTGTTGTATTCCTTTAGTCTTCCATTGAGTGAAGTTTATCATCTTTTTGTTCTGCAGGATGTCAGGGTTGTTCCAGATGGGTGTAAGTCTACATGGAAAGAGGGAAGATCTGGTTATCTTACAGAATTCCCACCAAGCCATTAAGGAAAAACGGATGTTAAGGCTTTTAAAAGCACTTATATGGTTTAATGGTTGAGCTGATGAACGGCAGGTCAGAGATGACTAAGTCCTCACACAAAGCCTGCTCCACATCTAGCCACGGCTCATCCAGATAACTGGGTTTGAGCCACTTTGAGATGTACTGCAGCCTGTTAGCTATAAAGTAGTGATTAAAGTTTGGTAGGTCCAGTCCTCCTCTATCTTTAGTCTGCTGTAAGGTTTTAAGACTGATACGTGACGGCTTGTTTTTCCAAAGAAACTTAGATATGAAAGAGTCCAGAGATTTAAACCAACTGGTGGAGGGTTTAGTGGGTATCATTGAAAATAAATAATTAACTTTAGGTAGAATCATCATCTTAATGGTGGCAACTCTCCCCATTAGTGAGATGGTAAGCGCCTCCACCGTAAGAGATCATCTTCTATTGTTTTTAGTAGCTGAACATAGTTTAATTTTGTTAAATCTGATAATCTGGGGGAAATATTTATACCTAAATATCTAATGTTTCCTGTCTGTATTTTAATATTAGGGATGTTTTGTAGGTCACAGTTGATGGACATGGCTGTAGTCTTAGACCAGTTTAATAGAATAATCAGATATTGATGAGAACTTATTAATAACTGTGATTGTCTCAGAGAGTGATGTTTGTGAGTTCTGAAGGAAGAGTAATACATCATCTGCATAAAGGGTGTACCCTGCCTCTCACCTGTTAAAATGCTGGGATAGGCTCCAGCTCACCCGCGACCCGAAATGGAATAAGCGGTCAAGATAATGGATGGATGGATTTTTGCCCTGGATTCCTTTAATTTCTATATTTTGTCTAATAGCAGCTGCTAACGGCTCTATGAAAATGGCAAAAAGTGAGGGGGAGAGTGGACAGCCCTGTCTGGTGCCTCTCTGTAAGCGGAAGCTTGGAGAAGTTTGATCGTTGGTTTTCACACATGCATTTGGGTTATTATATAATATTTTTAATCCACTCTATGAAAGCAGGTCCAAACCCAAATTTGTCTAGTGTTGCAAATAGAAACTTCCAGTTTACCCTGTCGAAGGCTTTTTCTGCATCTAGAGAAATGATTGTGGATTCTAGATTATGTAAAGTAGAGTAATCTATGAGGTTAATTAGTCTACGCGTGTTAGTAGATGAATGTCGACCTTTTATAAAAACTGTCTGGTCCGGATGTATTATAAGAGGGGTTATTTTTTCTATCCTTCTGGCAAGAGCTTTACTAATAATTATCAGGTCTACATTTATTAAAGATATGGGACGGTAACGGGATGGAAGTGTGGGGTCTTTGCCTGGTTTTAGCAATAGTGTTATATTAGCTAAGTTCATATTTTGCGGTATTTTTTGTTTTTCCTGTATTTCTAACAACATATTATAAAATGTAGGAGCTAGCGTTGTCCAGAATTCCTTGTAAAATTCTGCTGAGTAACCATCTGGACCCGGGGCTTTATTGTTGGGCATATGTTGGAGAGCTTCGTGGAGTCATCTACAGTAATAGGTGCATCTAAATTTATTTTATTTTCATTTTTTAGTTTTGGTAGATTAATGTTGTTTAAAAATTGTTCAATATGTTCATCTGTTGGATTAATCTGTGATTCATATAATGTTTTATAGAAGCTTCTAAACGTGTCATTTATCTTGTCTGGGTCATGGCTGATGTTTCCGTCTTGATCTTTAACAGAGGAGATTGTTGTTTTCTCCTTGTTTGTTTTTAGTTGATTTGCTAAAAACTTTCCAGATTTGTTACTATGTTCAAAGTTCTCCAAGCGAAGTCTTTGCACTAAAAACTGTGTTTTTTTATCTATAATTTCTTTAAGCTGCAATTTAGTTTTCCTTATATTATTCATTGTGTGCTCTTCGGGGGAAATGCGGTAAGCCTCCTCCAATGATTTAATCCTGAGTTCTAATTCTAAAACTCTTGCTGTTTCCTTCTTCTTCTTATGTGAGGAGAAGGGAAATTATTTTCCCTCGCATTACTGCTTTTCCTGCTTCCCAAAGGAGACACGCTGAAGTTTCAGGCATGTCATTTTTTTCTATATAAATTGACCATTCTTTTTTAAAATAATCAGTAAACTCAGGATCTTTCAATAAAGAGGGTGTTAAATCTCCAGCTTTACCAATCGGTTTATTATGTTTGATTCTCAGACCTGAATGAAACTGGTGCGTGATCGCTGATGCTGATTGGATGTATCTGAGTCTCTGAAATGTCGCCCATTAGTGAGTTACTATTTAAAATATAATCTATTCTAGAGAAGGAGTGGTGAACTGAAGAGAAGAAGGTGTATTCTCTTAGTTTAGGATGGTGAGAGCGCCAAGCATCGCAAAGACCAAAATCCTTCATGTACTGTTTGATAGTTTCTGACGACTGCCAGACTCGATGACTGCCTGATGTGCTGCAGCGATCTTGTTCAGTCAAGACTACATTAAAATCACCAGCTAACACTATTCTGTTATCTGAATAATTCTGGAGTGTAGCAAACAGGGAGTGGAAGAAGGAGGGATCATCTGCATTGGGGCCGTACACATTGTAATACATAATTTGATATTACAAATAGATAATAAAGTTATCAGAAATCTGCCTTCCGGATCCACTACTGTGCTATCTATGTCAAAATTTAGTCTCTTATTAATAAGAGTAGCTACTCCTCTCTGCCTAGAATTGTAACAAGCTGAGTAAACATGAGGAAACTGAGCTGTTTTAAGAAGGTCCTATGGTTGAGTTTGTTAGATGAGTCTCTTGTAGTAAGACAATGTCGGCCTGCAGCTCCTGTAATTTATTAAAGATCTTCAACCTCTTCTCCTGGAACCGGCTCCATGTACATTCCAACAGACGATTTTTAAACATGGTTATTGTGAACAGTTTAATGCTTCATGCATGTTACTGACGCGTGTCTTTGTGCACCCCTCTTGCGTGTTCGCCGCGTGTTTACATGCAGCCTGATTGCGCGCGTTTGTCCGTATGTTAAATGTCCGTATATGTAGTCTACCTTAATGCGTGTTCTCTCATACATAAAACGCGAGTGTTTATATGTATCATGTATGGTGCGGCTGTGCATCCTGACGGTGTTGCGTGCACTGCTGATATTACGAGCTGGATTACAATTAACAGTGAAGACGTGAAATAGAAAGATAGTGAAAAGTGAAAAGTGAGAAGAGTGGTGAAACAGAAAAAAATACATCGATCTAGGTGTAGAGGCTGTGGTGAGACGAGCAGTGTGTTTCTACTGTCAGTGATCTATAATGGCGAGTTAAGAGTGATCATTTGGAGAGATTGACTTACAGCACCTGGGATCAGAAGAGCCACGGAGTGATGTCCGGGTCGCGGTACAGTTGTCCATTAATAAACAGTTTATCCACCGCGATGACAGCGCGAGCGCCATTAGCCATAGATTTCCTTCTGATGGGAAACAGGACTCTCCGTCGGTCCAGAATCTCTCTCGGATATTGGTCGTTTACTCCGAAGTTGGTCCCCTTCAGTTCGCGGCCCTGGTTCTTCACCTGCTCCTTCTGTTTGAAGCTGACGAACTTCGCTACTATGGGTCTTGGTCCTGCTGGAACCCGGGTTTCCTCCCGCCGAGCCGATGGACTCTGTGAAAGGAGATGTTTTTCACCGTTTCCCTCCGGGAGCTTCAGGTGGTTTTGATGAAGTTTTTCACCGTGGTCTCTGCGGTCCTCCTCCGTCTGCTCTGGAATCCCTGCAAACACCAGGTTCTCTCTCATGCTCCGCGCCTGCAGATCGATCACCCGTTTCCTTAATCTTCTTATTTTCATCCTGAGAGACGGGTCAAGCCCTCGGTGAGGGATTTTACCGTCTCTCTGAGACCGGCATTTTCTGCAGCCAGACTTTCCACCTGCTTCTGGCTGAATTCTAATGATTCACGTAGCGCCTGGAACTCCTTGTGGAGAATTTCTACCAGACTCAAACGCGCATCAAAACTACTGAGTTTCTTATCTATGGAGATCAGAACATCTGTTGAGTCGTTCCCCGGTGGTGAAATAGCTCCAGGTGAATCCTCATTTCGCTGTCTCTTGGACTTGGATGAGGTGGAGGGGGTGGACGTGTAGCTTGGTTTCCCCATGACGATTCTGTCATAACAACGATCTATAAAATCTGTCAGGCTGGCCAAATCCTCCCCGCTGTGCTCCAGAGTGTACCTTTTAAAGACACTATAGTCCTACTTTAAAGAATATTTTGATTAAGTTGGCACAAAATACAATCGAATGAAAGTAGAAATGTTTGGGCGCGCCTAGTTTGAATCTGCCATCTCCCCCGGAACTACGTCACCTACAGCATTAGCGTCACTTACCTGCCACCAGCGACCTTACCCATGACGATTCTGTCGTAGCACCGATTTATAAAATCTGTCCTGTGCTCCAGAATGAACCTTAAAAAGACACCATTTTCCTACTTTCAAGAACATTTAGATTAGACTAGCGAAAATACAACTAAATGAATTAAAGAATGTTTGAGCGTGCCTGGTTTGAATCTGCTATGTCACCAGAAATACATTATCTACAGCATCACTTACCCTCTCAGCGTCAGCAAAACATGTTCTTTTGAAGTCCCACTAATGGACTTTTAGCAGATTTGCTCATTGAGGCACCCCTAATGATGGCTAATACAGCATCATATTCATCTCGTCTCTTCTCTAAGATGTCCCCTAACAATGGTTAAGTGTTTTTTTTACTTTCAATTTTGAATAATATAGTAATAATGCAGTGTTGTGTTTTCTTCTTTCCCGGCCAAAAAGCAGTGGTTAGGCAGAACATAGCCTGTAGCTAAGAGCTAGCCGAGCTAACTCTGAGCTAATGGTAGTTAACCAGCTAACGGAGGTTGGTGGGCTAAAACTAAGGTGTGCTGTTAGCCGGCTAAAAACCACGGTTGTGCTACACACTCCCTTCTTTCCAAGGATATTGGATACCTGTCAATCCAAAGGACATGCCCCTAATTATGCTGACTTTCAAGATTAAATAACATCCAAATGGATGAGCTAGAAAAAAATTCACGCCACTCACAGTTGTCATGAAGGTAAACTTGACCTTTTAATATGGATTGTTGTACCAGGTGTTAAACATTTTTATTTCTGCTGTGAAGTTGGTCATTTTAACATGAGAGTCTAATGTTACGACCCAAAGTAGGGGTATGATTGGGCGTATCAAAAAAGAAAATGTTGGGACAGATGTAAAATTATAATCAGCTCATTTTATTGGCACAGCAGTGAAACGCTGATAAAACCTGTAAAACAAATAACCAAGTGTTTGGGTTAGAGAAACTGCTGAAATAAATACAAAGGAATGAACAAAACCCTGTATAAAACCCACCGAGTGAACCAAAAGAATGTACAGAACTCCAAAAACCAAAACAAAAGCAGCAGTTCCATAACTTAATGTGACCGTCATCACAAACAAAATACTAAACTAGCCCAACACCAAACTAAACAAAAGATAACCACAATGGCAGAACACAAAGGTGTAGCAAAGGTTCAACTAAAACTGAATGTAAAACAAAAAGGTAAGTCCAGACTAAAAGGACTGTTCTACCGTTCCCCACTGGGAACACATAAGCAGCCATGGATTTATCCTGCTGCACTCACTCAAACAGTCACACAACCAAACAGACTACCACTTAGCGCAGCGGACACCCAGCAATGTCCTGCCAAACTCAGAGCCGAGGGCCACCTGCGCTGGCCCGCCTCGCTCCTACAACCTAAACACACACAGTGAATAAAGTGAGGGGAAGCGCCTGTGGCCATTCCAGCCCCCCCCCCCCCCCCCCGACTGAACTCTGCAGCAGCTTTTTCAATGTTTGCTTCTCCTAAGCTGCAGCCTGATTGACTGTTCGTTCAGCCAATCAGAGGGGAGGAGACTGGGGTGTGATGGAATCCAGCCAATCCAGACAGAGTTCTGACTCATGCAATCAGCGGCAGAATGAGCTGCAGCTGCCAGCAATCAGCAGTGGCCGTAACACTAATTTCACTTAATTGCCACTTGGTTTCCACACATACTTTCTCAGTAATAACATGACAAAGTAACTCATATAGTTACTATATGACTCATATACTCATATTAGATACCTCAAATAACTCACATTTTGCCTGTAAATCAGTTAAGTGACAGAAAACAAACAAAAGCTTGTTATTTATCAGAGGAATGAAGCTTATAGCATGGATTGATGCCTTGCAGCTGACGTCACAGACGCGTTCCACTGCGTTCGAATGCTTGCCGCCGCCATATTGAGTACCTGCGCTGAGTACCTGAACCACACAGGTCGTCGGAGATGCCGTCAAAAATGCTGTGCAGTTGGGTGTGGACAAAAAGAAAGGAGATATAGCTTTTTATCGATTACCAAAGGAAGAAGAACTCGTCAGAGATGGCTTTCAGCGATCAGAGGGTTAACTGGACGCCGACTGCAAGTAGCCGTCTGTGCAGTGTACATTTCATATCAGGTGAGTTTCAATGCAAAAGCTAGGGGGAGGAGAGCTAGCTTTAGCTAGCGAGGGGGGGGTTTTGATGAACAAACTTTTTAGAGAAGTAAGTGATTAGATTAAATCCGATTAGACCCTTTGTGCAACAAATGCATTTGATTAGCATTTCATATGAAGATCTTTCAACAGAGATAGCAGTTGTTAGCTTAGCTTACATATCGGTCTACAGCAACAAAAGTTAGCTTACACCACAACAAGCTAAGCTGCTAAAGGACGCTCCACTGCAGTCTGTGCTGTCTTAATAATAACTGACGATCGGTAAAACAGCAGCGGATATTTTAATCGTTTCCCTGTTGTTTTATTTATGGCCACTTCTGTGCACTAGCAGCATTTACAGTTTTCAGTTTCTGCAACTTCGGGTGGAAGGTCAATGTTGATAGTTTATTGTGCTTAGATCAACTTAAGATATTTCATTCATCTGGTTACTTCATTGTAGCTGCCTGGAAAACAGGTGGAGTAATATTAACTGAAACCTCTGTCTCATCAGGAGCAGAAAGCCAGAACCCACTAAGTCCAGACTATGTGCCAACAATATGTCCTCATCTAAGTTCTCCCAACAAGCAGAAGAGGATTCATCAAATGGCACGAACTCAGGCCCTGAAAAGAAAAAGGGACAGGAAAAGCGAGAGAGGACAGACTGGAGGAGGACAACAGTGACCAGGAGGACCATAGGAGAGGACAGACAGGAGGAGGACAACAGTGACCAGGGAGGACCAAGATGAGGACAGACAGGAGGAGGACAACAGGGACCAGCAGGACCAAGGAGAGGACAGACAGGAGGAGGACAACAGGGACCAGCAGGAGGAAGGGGATGCGCAGCGGAGGAATGACAGGGACCATCCTCTACCTCTTTCTTCTTCCCTCCTCCCCTCACTTATACTCTCCTCTTTCTCTCCTCAACTCAGTCTAGATTTCATGTAAAGTAGGTTCAGTGAGTCAGAATAAAATCATTAGAATGAAAACATTAGAAAACGTAACCTTGGCTAAATATAATAAAAAATAAAGATTCTCAAATGTTTTTTTTTTACTATTCTGATGCATAACAGCTGAAGGTCTCATTTGTTCTGTACCTTCCTGCATTCATAACATCTCCACACTTTTGAGACTTTTGTCATATGCAAGCAGGACCTGTGGAAGGTTTCTTCTGCACTGTTATGATTTACAGATAACGACATCCTCTGTTCTCCCTCCAGTTCACCACAGTAGCTTCCTGAATGAATGAAGTCATTCTAATGAAGGTATTCTGACTTACTGAACCTACTTTACATGAAATCTAGACTGAGTTGAGGAGAGAAAGAGGAGAGTATAAGTGAGGGGGGGAGGAGGGAAGAAGAAGAGGGGGAGAGGAGGAGATAAAGGATGAGGAAGGATGGTGAGAGAGGCAGAGGAGGAAATGAAAGAAGAAGGAAGGTGAGAGGAGAGCTAGAGGAAAAGAAATGAAAGGATGAGGTGGGAAGAGGAGAGGAGTGATAATGTCTTATTTTTCTTGTTTTAGATTTTGTATGTGTCATGGTATTAAAATCACAATTGACAAACGGCTTCATGTTTTTCTTCTGTTTCTCTTCTGTTTCTCTTCTGTGGTGAAACCTTAAAAATGTTAAAATATTGTAATAATGAAACAAGCATATTGTTAAAACAAAATTCACAGATTTATTGAAATTGCAGTTCTTTGTGGGTTGGGATGATTCATTCTGCATGTCACTCTGGTGGAACAACAGGAGGACAAAGATTACAGAAAACACACTTTCACCATTTTGTCTAGATGGACTGAGTCCATCTGGGGCTGAATAACAAAGTGATGTGTGGTATAAATAAATATTCAAACGCATTAATGTTAGTAACAGCTGCTGAAAAGGTGATAGACGTGACTTAACTTTAAGGAAAGATGATATAAAGAGAAAACAATTTACAATAAGAAGGCAGACCGGTTAACTCATGGACTTTCTCATCTTTGCCTTGGAAATGTTCTATTGATTGAAAGATAATAAATTTAATTGACCTTTAATCTTAACGGATTTCAGTGTTTAATCTCATACATTCCTCATTTAAACTTAATTGTGAGGTTTGACAAGCTGCATTACTACAGGAACCATCTATCTCCAATTCAGCCTCCTCCCTGTCTGTCCTCTGCTGCGCACCCCCTTCCTTCTGCTGGTCCCTGTTGTCCTCCTCCTGTCTGTCCTCTCCTTGGTCCTGCTGGTCGCTGTTGTCCTCCTCCTGTCTGTCCTCTCCTTGGTCCTCCTGGTCACTGTTGTCCTCCTCCAGTCTGTCCTCTCCTGCTTTTCCTGTCCCTTTTTCTTTTCAGGGCCTGAGTTCGTGCCATTTGATGAATCCTCTTCTGCTTGTTGGGAGAACTTAGATGAGGGAATATTGTTGGCACATAGTCTGGACTTAGTGGGTTCTGGCTTTCTGCTCCTGATGAGACAGAGGTTTCAGTTAATATTACTCCACCTGTTTTCCAGGCAGCTACAATGAAGTAACCAGATGAATGAAATATCTTAAGTTGATCTAAGCACAATAAACTATCAACATTGACCTTCACCCGAAGTTAACAGAAACTGAAAACTGTAAATGCTGCTAGTGCTCAGAAGTGGCCATAAATAAAACACAGGGAAACGATTAAAATATCCGCTGCTGTTTTTACCGATCGTCAGTTATTATTAAGACAGCACAGACTGCAGAGGAGCGTCCTTTAGCAGCTTAGCTTGTTGTGGTGTAAGCTAACTTTTGTTGCTGTAGACCGATATGTAAGCTAAGCTAACAACTGCTATCTCTGTTGAAAGATCTTCATATGAAATGCTAATCAAATGCATTTGTTGCACAAAGGGTCTAATCGGATTTAATCTAATCACTTTCCTTCTCTAAAAAGTTTGTTCATCAAACCCCGCTAGCTAAAGCTAGCTCTTCCTAGCTTGCATGGAAACTCACCTGATATGAAATGTACACTGCACAGACGGCTACTTGCAGTCGGCGTCCAGTTAACCCTCCTGACGCTGTAAAGCCATCTCTGACGACGTTCTTCTTCCTTTGGTAATCGATAAAAAGCTATATCTCCTTTCTTTTTGTCACACCCAACTGCACAGCATTTTGACGGCATCTCCGACGACCTGTGTGGTTCAGGTACTCAGCGCAGGTACTCAATATGGCGGCGGCAAGCATTCGAACGCAGTGGAACGCGTCTGTGACGTTGCTGCAAGGCATCAATAGGCAAAGCAAGGCAGGTTCACAAGACAAGCCTTAGCAGGATGCCAAAAGAAACATCAAACAGAGGAATAAAAGGAATTAAAAAGAATAAAAGAAACGAAACAGAATAAGGTCAAATAGAGAGATACAGAAAATAGAATCCATACAGTCATGTGGAAACAATCCTTCATGATGCATAACTGCTCTCATTGTCTCTTAAAATATTCATATAACTGTATCTTACATTCCATTTGCTGGAGATAATATCATCAGCTCATATGATTTCATTGTTTGGAGCATCCAAATTACTAGTTGTCCGTCAGATATGCTAAGACATGTCTCCACCCTCAGACTGTCCCTCAGGCTCTGCTCACCTCCTCCTCCTCCTCCTTCATCCTTCTGACCTGTTGAACCACCAGCAGCATCACAGGTCCAGGTGGAGCTTCGGCTTACGCAAAGCTCCATAAATCCAAGGCCAGAGGTCACCCAGTTGACAACCCGCGGAGGAGCAACCTGGCCTGGACGTGGAGCTTCTGCTTGTTAGCATAGATTCTGAGCTACTTAGTAGTACAGGATGGAGAATTCCTATTAACATGAGGTCTACAGAAGCTGCTTTGGAGCACTGATGCTGAATATCAGACTTGATCCAGGATCAACTGGTGGGCTCGTAGCTCTGTAGACGGTCGTCCAGACATGCATGGACTGTTTTTATGTTCAATGCTTCTGCTTATTTGTTGCATGTGGCTTTCAGTCATTTCAGTTCTCCATATCTTGCCAGCACATCAGCCCTGCTAAATAAAGCTGATTAGATCCTCTTTCACTCTTACTCTAGAAGCTGAATCCTTTTAAACAATTTCCTTGACAAACGTTTGAAATAAGTTTTGATTAAAAATTCCTAAATATGAAGTGAATTCATTTGACAATTCAACATCCAACAAAAACATTGATAGATACTCTTTCTAATCAAATAACAAATCTTCTAAATAAAGATTTTGTACACACACACACACACATATGTGTGTCCAGGAGGAACCCTAACCCTAACCCAGAGACTTTACTCTGAGGAGGTCGTCGAAGTATTCCCTCCACTGACATACAACGTCACAAATCGAGGTCAGCAGCCTTCCATTTGTACACAGTGTTGATGGAGCATTGCTTTCCCCTCCTGAGCCGTCGGATGGTGGACCCATCAGCTGCCTCCGGAGTTCCACAGGCCAAAAAGGCTCAATAGGACTCCTTTTTCAGCTTGACGGCATCCCTAACTGCTGGTGTTCACCAACGAGTTTTGGTATTCCGACAGACACCGACAACCTTACCGGCCACAGCTGCACAATAAAGGCATGGAACACAGCCCACTAAAACTCAATGTCCCCCGCCTCACCCGGGACATGGTTGAAGCTCGGCTGGAAGTTGGGAGTTCTCTTTCTGACAGGCGACTACTCCTCCAGATTGTCCCAGCAGACCCTCACAACACGCTTGGGTCTACCAGGCCTGACCGGCATCCTCCCCCACCATCTGAGCCAACGCACCCCCAGGTGGTAATCAGTTGACAGCTCCGCCCCTCTCTTCACCCGAGTGTCCAAGAAATGCGGTCTAGAGTGTCCTTGTACCAAGTGCACATGGTGGACACTCTAATGCAGGGCTACTCAATTCGGTCCTACGAGGGCCGCAATCCAGCAGGTTTTCCATGTATCCCTGCACCAACACACCTGAGTCAAATTAATGAGTCATTGTGTAGAACCTGATTGGCTGTTAGAGCCACCTAATTTGACTCAGGTGTGTTGGTGCAGGGATACATGGGAAAACCTGCTGGATTGCGGCCCTCGTAGGACCGAATTGAGTAGCCCTGCTCTAATGCCTGAACAAGGTGTTTGTTATGGACAGTCAATAACAAGCACAGATGTTCAATAACAAAACACCACTGGGATTTAGATCAGGGAGGACCATTCTTCCATATCATGGCCCTCCAAGTCTTGCTGTCATTGCCCACGTGAACACTGAAATCCCCCAGCAGAACGAGGGAGTGCTCTCCAACACCCCCTCCCAAGGACTCCAGAAAGGGTGGGTACTCTGAACTGCTCTTTGGTGCATAAGCACAAACAACAGTCAGGACCCATCCCCCCACCTGAAAAGGAGGGTCCCCTTTCGTCTACTGGGTAAACCCCAACTCATAGGTGCATGAGTATGTTCACACCTGCTCGGTGTCTCTCACTGGAGCAACTTGAGAATGGAAGAGGGTCCAGTCCCTTTCAGGGACTGTGGTTTCCAGAGCCCAAGCCATGCATTGAGGGAAGTCTAACTATATCTAGCTGGAACCCTCAACCTCGCGCACCAGCTCAGGCTCCCTTCCCTGCCAGAGAGGTGACATTCCACATCCCTAGAGCTAGCTTTTGCAGCTGAGGATCAGACCGCCAGGGTACCCGCCTCTGGCAGCCGCCCAGCTCACACTGCACCTGACCCCTATGGCCCCTCCTGCAGGTGGTGAGCCCATGTCACCCTTTGGGGCTGAGACCGACCGAGCCCTATGGGCAAAGGACCGGCCCACCAGTTGCTTACTTCTGTGCCCCACCTTCAGACCTGGCTCCAGAGGGGGGCCCTGGTGACCCATGTCCGGGAAAGGAAAACCTGGATACACTAATTTGACTTATCATATGAGTCTATGAGCCCCACTTTGTCTTGTCCCTCCCCTAGAGACCTGTTGCCATGGGTGACCCTACCAGGGGCATTAAGTCCCAACAACATAGTTCCTAGGATCATCAGGACGTGCAAACCCCTCCACCACAGTAAGGTGACAGCTCAGGGAGGAGAATTCTTACTTAGGAAAAGCAATTTTAGACTTGTTGGTTGTTAACTTTTCTATTTCAAGCATAGGGTTACACAAAAAGGTATAAAATCTTAGTAACAAGCAAGAAGAATATCTTAATAAAAACTTCTGAGTGAGAAAAAATAATCTTCCCTAAAAAAAAAGAAGAAAGAATAGCAATCTGACCTTGATGTACGAAATTTTCTCTGGACGTTTTCGAGGTTTTGAGATTGAGGTTTTAGTTTTTGTGGCAGCAGGGACTTTGTAAGGTTTCTCCGTGACTTCCTGAATCTGGATCCGACAGACCTGATGCATCCCAAGCTGATCTCACCTGAGCATTAATCTGATCTAACGTTAATGTGGCTGATCGGCTCAACAATGACAGGTATAACATTTTCATTGTCATCATTGTCTCGTCAACTAGTTTATGTAGAAACTAGTGGAGAGATGGAGCAGGGAGAAAGGAAAAAAGACTTTGTTAGGTGTGTTTTACACAAATATGCAGTTTTATGTCTGTTGTGCCGCCTTCGCTGTGTCCTCGTGGTTGGCTCTTTGTGATCCAGAGATTAGAGCAGCGAAGTTGACTGTTTACTGGCTGGAACCAGCTCATTGACATTCAACTTGTTATTTTTCAAAGTTTTGTCTCAACCTGTCAAAGGTTATAAAAAGGTCACTATATGAAGTTAGATAATCACCAGCTCATTAAAACCGTGCTGCTGCCCACATAGAAGCCATTTAATAATACGCTTAGATTTCCTTTACTTTCTTTTTTCTTGTGTTAACTGGAAATAAACTCAGTTTGTTCTATTTTTATGTATTGTATTTACTGTGTGACCGAGGGCGTTTAAATGTCCACATCTGTTCAGATCTTTTAGGTTTTACTTTATGACTCTCCCCATGGACAAAGATGGATCATTTTAAACTAACTCTTCCCTCATATTCCCTCGTATTCAGACTTTATTTCAAAGAAAAGACAAAAGCACGACAAACTTGATGGGGAAACTTATGGGACAAACAGGGTTTTATCGGGAAGAACAGATCAAATATTTAGTCATATACCAGTCTGAATGAGATATTCTGCTTAGGGTCTGAATTCAACCTGGACAGAAAACATTTCTTTATTTTTCTGCACTCTCAACATTCCAAATTTCCTTGTGATAAAGTTTTCTCCATGAAGGACTTATTTCATGCTCCGAAAATGGAATGGACAGAATGGAAACCAGTTTGTGAAATGACTGGTGTGCTGGATCTCATAAATCTATTAATCCATGAGCAATCCAGCAAAAATGGTAATGCAGTCAAACATAAGCTGTTAAGGATAAGAACGCATGTTTGAAATGTCCTGGTCTAAAGGGGCCTTTTATTCACCGATAGAGAAACTGGAGGAGGCCAGTGTTCACATCCATCCCTCCACCTGTCTGTACATCCACCTGTCCATGTATCCATCCATCCATCCATCCATCCGTTTCTCCATCCACCTGTCCATGTATCCATGCATCCATCCACCCACCCATTCATCTATTCATCAGTCCATCCATCCATCCATCCATCCATCCATCCATCCATCCATCCATGCATCCATCCATCCGTTTCTCCATCCACCTGTCCATGTATCCATGCATCCACCCACCCACCCATTCATCTATTCATCAGTCCATCCATCCATCCATCCATCCATCCGTCTCCCCATCCACCTGTCCATGTATCCATGCATCCATCCACCCACCCATCCATCTATTCATCAGTCCATCCATCCATCCATCCATCCATCCGTCCCCCCATCCACCTGTCCATGTATCCATGCATCCACCCACCCACCCATCCATCAATTCATCAGTCCATCCATCCATCCATCCGTCTCCCCATCCACCTGTCCATGTATCCATGCATCCATCCACCCACCCATTCATCTATTCATCAGTCCATCCATCCATCCATCCATCCATCCGTCCCCCATCCACCTGTCCATGTATCCATGCATCCATCCATCCGTTTCTCCATCCACCTGTCCATGTATCCATGCATCCACCCACCCACCCATTCATCTATTCATCAGTCCATCCATCCATCCATCCATCCATCCGTCTCCCCATCCACCTGTCCATGTATCCATGCATCCACCCACCCATCCATCCATCTATCCATGCATCCATCCATCCATCCACCTGTCTGTCCATCCATCCACCTGTCCATCCATCCATCCATCCATGTATCAATGCATCCATGCATCCATCCATCAGTCCATTCACCCATCCATCCATCTATCCATCAGTCCATCCATCCATCCATCCATCCATCCATCCATCCATCCATCCATCCATTCAGCAAAATACAAAAGAAACATAAAAGTAGATTAAAATTAAAATAAACCAACTAAATGAAATAAGTGACAAAACAGAAACAAAGAACAGAATACAAACAGTATGGGACTGACATCATCATCTTCATCATCATCATGTTATCACAAATGTTAAGCGTGACGTTTCAGGGCAGAAAGCAAACACGCATGATCTTGGAGGTCTCGGTGGCTCATAGCAGATCAGATCTATATTCTGGACCAGAACCAGTGTAAAGATGTAAGAACTGGAGTTCCCCGTTTCTGGTCTTTGTGAGAACACGAGCAGCAACATCTGGATCAGTTCCAGGTGTGCTAGAGATTTTTTAGAGACGTGTAAATGTCTGCTGAAAACAGATGATGAGGAAGATTTTCTAAATCATTCTCCTTATTCTAGATCTATTCTTCCGGTGCGAAAATGCCGATCTGGTTCCTCATGTTAAGATTTCTGGACTGATTTGTTGGTTTTAACCTTGCTGACTGAAGCTGGACGCTGATCTTTGGTTCCAGAGACAATGATTACGAATTATCTTCATTTAGCTTTAAGTTTTCGTTGCATCACGTCTGCATTGACCATAAATTATTGAAAAGGTGCACAAATTATAATTAACTTGTCAGCTGATACTGAAATAAACTATCTACACTATCTTTTTTTTATTTTATTTTTTTTTATGAAAAAGCAGAGTAAAAATGTGTTTCCTGCCCATTCATTAATCCAACACACAGAAAACGAATGAAACTTACAGCTATGAGTGAAGCTGGATGGAAAACAAACATCTTACTGGACAAATGAGTCCATTCTTCAGGTGATACCTGGCTGCCTTCAGAGCGGCGTGGATGTGGAACCAGAACAAGTGGCATGTTGCTCTAAATGCTAATAAAGTCATACAATTTCAGCTGTTTGCTGCTTTTATTTTTACAAATGAGCGGCTACATTAAAAGCCCAACCGCGCTGAAACTGAGGCGCTGGAGCGAAAAGACGTCATTCTTTAATGGAGGCGAGATCAGCTGAAGATTTCTGATTAACCGCCTTCAGTTTGCAGAAAAAATGATTGCTTATTGAAAACAAACAGCGTCCAGCGTGTGCGCGGCTTTCAGGAACAGCTGCGTGAAGAGGAGACACACGTCACGCTTCTTGCGGGAACTGCCTGCAGCAGCTTTATTTGATGTGCGCGGCAGGACACGCAGCTTTAACCCGTCCTCCATCCTGCCTCTGTAAACTGCTTTATGGGATTAATTGACTGCTAATAGCTTATGGATTTTTCTTTTTCCTGATGCTGTATGTGTGTGTGTGTGTTGTGTGTGTGTGTGTTGTGTGTGTGTGTGTGTGTGTGTGTGAACACATGTGTGTGTTACAGTGAGCCTGCTGATGCTTGGCCTCGCGGCCCTTCACATCCATTTTACTGCCTGTTGTACGGCTGGCCAGACCTTCCTGCTCTCTTTCCTCTTTCTCCATCTCCATCAGTAACGCAGCTTTTGCTCATAAATGTTGCTGCAGAACATCTCAACACAGACAAGTGTTTTTATGTAAATATAAAGAATGATTTGAATGATTTTATTAAAAGAGGAGTGTGTTTTCTCCCATCATGACGAGCTCTTTTCTAACAAAAGACATGAAATAATTGGAGCTTAGCAGTCGGCAAACCGTCATCCTTTTCTCTCTGCTGCAGTTAAATGTTGTGTGTCTGCCTCTCCTCCATTTCTTTTTTTTATATTTCTCTTTTCCTCCTGCTGTTTTACATCTAGAAGCCCCCTCTCTGTGTGAACAATGAGCCAATGGCAGCAGCTGATGCCCTGCCAGCTGCCAGTAGGGGGCACTACACCGCCATGAAACAGAGCCATCCTCCCCCCACCAGCCAAAGCTCCTCGGGCTACTTTGTCTACTATACATTAAGGAACCATCTCCATCCTGAATAAAACCATTTCTGATTATTTTACCCGCCTACTCGCCCTCAACGCAACAATGATCGCTGCAGAATTCTTGAGAGATTTTAATTTCCTTTGACTCTGGAGATTCATGAGCGTCAGAGACAGTTGCGGAAATGTAAAAGTAATTGCTCAATTGCTGCGTTGCTTCACTGAAATGGAGACGCCTCTGAAAGAAGAACTGGCTCTTCTGTTTTTATGTCAGCTCCTGGTCAACGTAGCTCTGCTATGAGAAGGAAAGGTGAACTTAAACAAGGACAACAAACTATAATAAAAGCATTATCACACACATGGTGACCCTCAGTTTTCCAGGCGCCACTGGGCGTCCCTGAACGCAGCGTGGCTTCTCGGGTTTGAGGCATTTCAATAACAGATAATATTGGGTAAATGTAGGATTTTCACCTGCAGGGAAAATGTTCTGACTGGTTTTCTCCCAGCTCAGATAAATGTGGTCCGATGGAAAGTAGATTTAAGAGCGGTTGACATTAGGAGCACCTTAAATGGACCCGGAGGAAATTGGTCTCATTTTTCCTCTCCCTCCCTTTTCTCGGGGCGGTGGAGCAACAGCTGGCTGGCATCGAGCTCTACCTTCTTTCCCCGCTTCACAGATTCTACAGGTGGTCGTTTTTTACACCGTTGTAGCCGTGTAAGCTTCATTAAAAGGATTCTGCACATCAGATGACAAACGCTTTCTTTCTGCTGGTTTTGCTGCAGGTTTGAGGCGTTCAAGGCTTTAAAACGTCGTCTTGTAGCTTGAAGGGAAGGTTGAACCATTTAGGATTTTTATAGATTGAAGAAGTGAAACATGACAGAGGTTTTGGAGGATTTTTAATTTGCTTTAATGATTGTAACAGAATTAGTTTTGAATTAAAAGGATTTTGGTTTGAAAAAAAGATGAAAAAAAATGTTAAAACTCATAACAGTTTATCATATTTTTGTCTTCTTTGTTTTTGATAAATAAATATTAGATGTGGTCACAGTGAACCTTCCACACACACACACCACACACACACACACACACACACACACACACACACACACACACACACACATCTTCCCAGCATGTTTGCAGCCGATGATGAAGCGTTCCTGGTATCGCTGCATATGATTTCTTTCCTTTTCTCCTCCCTCCATCCTCACTGTGTGTTTTATTCGTCCCAAGGGGTAGCTCATTTTCTTGTCTTTCTCCCCTCCCATCATCATCATCATCATCATCATCTTTTTCCCTTTTTTCCAGAAAGCCAAACGTAACGGGTGATGCTGCTGGAAATGTTGGTGAAGCTGCATCACGTCAATTAATCCACCATTACTGGGTGCCAGGGCGTGTGTGTGTGTGTGTGTGTGTGTGTGTGTGAAGCTGAAATCTAATTATTCTCTGGATTTCTTTGTAGCAGGGACGAGTCCGTTACACTGCTGGTAAATGAAGCTCTCCTTCTTTCTCTCCCTCTTTCTTTCAGTTTCTTTATATCTCTTTTTATTTCCTCATGTCTGCTCCCTCTCTCTCATCCCTCTTCATACCACCTCACCCCACCTTTCTATCTCCATCTTTCTCCTCCTCTTCCTACTTTGTCCATCCTCCCGCCCCCTGGCCATCTCTACCTCCGTATCCCTCTCTCACCTCTCTATCACTCTCTCACAGATGCTACATCACACCACACAGTCTCCCTCTCTCCATCTCTCTCTCCGATCCATCTGCTCTCTCATTCGCTCTGCCGGCTCGTCGCCAGCTGTCAGTTCTTTTGCGGCAGCAGAGCAACAACTGGCTTCTTTCAGCGGCGGGAGAGGCGAGGCGAAGTTGAGCGAGGGAGAAAGAGTAAAAGATGACAAAGAAGTGGAGGCTGACAGGGTAAAGAAGAAGAGAAGGACACAGGAGGGGGTCTTTTGTTCAGCATCGGCGTCTCCGTGGCAGCAGAAACTGCAGCATCAGTACCACGGCTCCCACTGCTGGATCGTCTGACTCCCGCCTGGATCTGCCTCCTCCTTCTCCTCTGGGAGCTCTTCCTGGAAGTGGGAGGGGGAGGGCGATCACCACCTCCCAGTTTGCTACGGACCCTCGGCGAGGCATCGGCAGAAGGAATGAAAGGGAGTGAATTTTAGAGCAGAGGGAGGCAACACCCTGGGTTACAGGAGAAGCAGAGAGGAAGAGGAGATGAGGGTAAGAAGCCACCAGGCACGCTGGCTGCTTTTCCTCTCCTCTCTTTTACTACTTCCAAAAGATTTTAATTTCCATTTTCACCCAAATTACTAAACTTTCTTTTCCTCTTTCTTTTCTTTTCCAAATTCCTTGTCACATTTATCAGCTGTAGTTGGGAATGAAATGAAAAGAACGAGACAGTCTTCATCATTTCTTTCCTTTCCCGACCACCTGCAGTGTGGAAGTTTGGGAGAAAGCAGAGGAAAGTCCAGGTGTGGGAGGAATGGGATGCATCTCGGGGGTGAATCCACTGAACAATCAATGATGCTGGGCTGGTGTGTGTGGATGTGTGTGTGTGTGGTGGTCTTTTCTCTCCCTGGGCTGGGCCGGCCGAGCTGGCCGTGGGGGGGGTTGGGGGGTTTGGCTGCGGGTGGTAAATCCCGGCTCTCTGCAGCTCGGGGGATGGATGGGCGGGTGGACGGGTGGGGGTCTTCCTGGTTTTGGATGAGGTGTCTCCCGGGCCGACGGGCTGAGCGATGGATGAGTAGAAGAAAAGAAAACGTGTAGATTTGTGACTCACTGCCTTCCTTCTTCTCTTCCTGTCTCATCTGTTTTTCCTCCACCCTGAATGTGGATGTTAGTTCTGCTTCATTCTTTCTCTGGTTTGTTCAATGTTTCACATCATAAATCCAGTTTTTTTCACCGTTAATCTTTTTGATGAACGTGTGTGATTTTTTCCCCTTTTTTACCAAACCACCCAGAGAGTAATTGTAAATATTGATCTGAGACGAGGAATCGATGGAGTGATTTTGGATGAGCTTAGCTGGAGCGTGCTCTTGGTTTCAGCCGGTTAGTCCTACCAGAACAGGACAGAATAAATTTGCCTGAACTTTTCATGCATAATTCATGGCCTCACCTCAGCATTTAAACTCCTTGTTTTAATTTAAAATAACGAAAAAGAACTTTGTACTATTAATCATTAAATTAACATTTAGGAATGAGTATAAAACGGATTTTAAGGTGAGATGAGATGGATTAAATGTCATGGGCCACAGCCTGTGTTTCTGAATTGGAGATTTCTCGTATATTTACAAGGTTCAAGATTAATTAACTGCAGGGATGCATGAGGGAAGATGTGCTGGAAAAATAGAACAAACGCCTTGTTTAAAATAAATATGATGAAAGAAAAGATTTGTCTGCATGTGCTCCACCCCCCCCTCCTGTGGTATAATCTATGAGTTGATGTCTGTGGTTGTGTTGCAGGGGTGGGGAGGGCAGCTAGAGTTGGTGGTGTCGGTAATGGAGTGTACAGGGCTATTGTCACACCGACCTGACCTCCTTAACCCTCTGTCTTCGCTGTGTGTGCACGCCAACCCCCCATCCCGTCCCACCCTCCCTCCCAGATTTCATATCATCTGAACAGGAGCAGCGACAGCGGTGAGAAGCTGCCCGTCGCCGCTGGACCGGGTCTTCAAGGAGACGCACCAGAGCTGCCAGGCCCAGGTAAGGAGCTTGCTGTGGGGTTCCAAGTTGCACCACGCCCCCCCCCCCCTCACCCCCTGTCACCCTCACAGTTTGTGTACAGAGGCAAGCTTTTACACCCCCTCTTTTCTGTTGTTTTTCTGTTTCTCCTTTGACACACGCTGCTGGCTGGGATTGAAAATGCCACCGTTGTCAATTTTCTCCTGTGCAGAGGAGCCATTGATGGAGCCTTGCCTCACTCTGCAGCAAGGTGTCTTCAATCAATGCAACCGCCCCTCTCTCTATACGTATGTGTCTGTTTGCCTCTGGAGCATGAAGGGGGGCTGCTGATGGCGGAGGATGGCCATGGTGGCGATGATGATGATGGTGATGATGATGCAATGGCAGTGGCGCTGCTCGCGTGGTTTCTGGCTTAGCTCCCTGTGTTAAATGAAAGACTCTCTTCGGTGACGGGTATTCTTGGGTGGATAATACGGATCACGTTGTTATTGCTTAAGAATACGCGTAGTTGAGGAGAGTCCTCTCTTCGCCAAATACCAGCAACACCCCGAGCCCCCGACACCCACCCACTTCACCTCACCTCACCTCACCTCGACAACCAACCCAGCCACGAAGGTGTGTCAGGTTGGGTGAAGCCACACCCCCACAGTCCACCCTTAGTAAAAAAAAAAACAACCTCTTCCTACATTTCATTTGCACCACATTGTCCCGCCCACTTCCTGTCTCAAGTAGAGTTCCAGGCCAACAGTGCCCTCATGTCTTTCCTACCATGCGTCTGTCAGTCTGTCTCTGTCTCCATGGCGATGGACAGCGTAGTGTGTTTTGTGTGTGTGTGTCTTTGGAAGATGGATTCTTCTGATTGGTCTGGCAGCTGACCATGTGACCGTGTGCACTCTGCATGGCCTGCATGGTGGTCTGCATGCTCCTACATGTTTACATCCAGTCAGGCCTGATGTCATTTCGTTCTTCGTTTATTTGTCTCCTCCATTAACAGCAGAACTCGGATTAAAGTAAAGCCGTTTAACCAGCACAGGTAACAGATGCAAGCCTGAATAAAAAGCAGGTGATCATTTATTTCTACAAAATATTAGATGCTGTTGGACTGTTTAGTTTAAACATCTTCCAACATTTTATGAACCTAAATGTTTCTTCCTAATTATTATAACACAACTCATTTTATTCCCATTTTCTAACTAATCACACAAGAACAGATTTATCCACAAACCAGGTCTTTCTGGCTTTAACGCCATCATTTCCATCCTGGATTAAACGTCTGTTCTTTATGCTTATAGCCATTTAAAATGGATATTTCGTACCCGCTTTTAAAGTAGTATAAATTTCTACTTTTGCTTAATTTATCTGTTAAATTGTTCTATAATTAACCCCTGATATCCTGTTATAAAGTGGTTCTGACGCTGCATTTTCAATCATTTATTTTACCAGAAAGTAAAACATTTCTGCCTCTGCAGATAATTTTACTGTTTTAAACTGAATCATATCTATAAATTTTAGTTTATTTTTCTGTGATCTCTACATACTTTCCACATATTCTGTGATGAATTTATTTCTGTTTATTCCTCCCACGTTTATGTTATCAATCATTCTCTTATTTCTAAACACCATAAAATGAGTTTAATTCAAACTTAAAGACCATTTATTTATTTTGTACAGTTTTTAAATATATTCAGTTCCTCTTGATCACCTGCAAATTCACACATGAACAAAATATATAATAACATATTAGATACTTTTCAAATGTCATTATTATACAGAAAGAATATTTTTGGACCTAAAATTGATCCTTGAGTACGGATTATTTGTACAAACTGTTAACGGTTAATTATATAACTTGTCAGACGATCCTCTGTTTTTCTAATCAATGTATCATGTAAATAATTAGGACACTTGTAAAACGTTTGAACATATCTGAACATTTTGGAGGAGCGTGCAGCTGCCGTTTCATGGGTTCATTCATGGAGCATACATAGAAATTAAAAAAAAAAAGTTTTTACCAGGTTTGTTCAGAACCTGCTGATGGTCATTTCTTCTTTTTATTGTTATCTTAGCATTAAAAGTCCAGAACGGTCCAGAACAGATCGATATGTTTGATGTGGATTTCTTGAAGCATCTGTAAATGAGCCCCGGCTGTGCAGACATCCAGAGCATTTATTCTGAGCCACGCTGCCTCTTACTTTCCCCCTTTTCACCCTTTTTTATGCAAATGCTGCTCAAATGACATTTATCACAGTGAGGTTGACGCTACATGTTATACCGCCGCTGCCGCTGATCCTCACACACACATATACAGCGGAGGAAACAAAATGTCCACCACCAGCAGCCGACAGCTCAATTTATGCATTGAGGAGAGAGACATCTAGATAAACAATTACCCCTGCCTCAAATGGTCTATAACCGGCTTTTTCCGTGTTGCTGGGGCGATGCACCATGAATATGGATTCGCTCTCCATGTCTGATGGCACATTCTCGACCTTAACACCCATGATAAATCCATTTAAACACCTAATAGGATCAACTAGACTCACACACGCCACCTCCCATGATCATGCACAGGAGATTTCCATACGGCCTGGCTAGCGTAAATCATTCCTTCCACGCCCTCCTACAGCTCTGGAATATCAGCTCCTTTCTCAGCCTTTTTATTAGCCGTTTCAGATTCTTCTAATAAAACAATTATACTTTAAATTTCTGCTTCATTGCTGCATGTTTCCCCCACAAAGCGACATGTTAAATGCCGTTTAGGAGATACACTAACCCCTCCTGCATCTGTGTGTTGGTTGTTAGCGGTGGTGTGTCATGGACGTCCTCGCTGTGTGTTTTCTGTGCGTCTGTGTGGAGGGCCCTTAGCTGCCTGACGTGAGCCAATCATTCTGCATCATACGAACCTGAAACTCTGCCAGCCTGGACCCATTCACGAGGGATGGAAACACATTCAGACTGAATGCAGATGAAGACGTTGAGTCATTGTTGATGCAGTTAAAAACTGGGTTTAAGCCACGTTTATTGACTGAAAACACACGTGATGGTGAAACACACACACTTGCCAGCGGTATGAAGTGCTATCTGAGCGCCAGCCTGAGCGCCAGCCTGGACTGTCTGCCTGTTTCCAAACTGTTGCTGCATCGTCTCCATGCTACGGATCCTGCTAACAGCTGCTGATGTTGGCTCTGCTGGGTAACCCGAGCTAATGCTACTGTTTCTTCATCCCTGTCAATGAGCTGTTGTGGTTGAGGACTAAAGCTGCTGCTGCTGCTGCTGCTGCTGATGATGATGATTGTTTTTAAGTAAACCATGGATGGATGTTGCAAATTTTTTAACTATAGCAGAGAAATGAATGCTATTTTCTCCTGTATGTGTGCCTTATTCCTGTCAATAAAATGTGGCTGTAAACATAAATAAACCCTTTTTCCTGAAACTGAAATGAAACTTTGATTTTCATCGTTTGTGTTTGTGAAACCAAACGTCTGAGACCTGCGTTCGTCTGCTCTGATGTCAAGAATAAAGACGATTTTAGAGAGTTCAAGCAGATCATTTTACTATTTACCTTCCTGTCTTCACAGTTTTAACACAGGGGTGTCAAACGTACGGCCCCGGGGCCAGAATGGGCCCACCGGGGGGTCCGGCCTGCCGGCAGGAGGAATTTAAAAATGTGAAAATAACAGAAAATATAAATGTTAATATTTAAATGAAAGCAGCCGTGGTTCCTCTTTTTTCTGGTGGAAGTTGTACTTTTTGTGTTTAAATATAAAACATTTAGAAGGCAGGAAAATGTTCTGTGTGATATTTGTTAGATTTCAGTTTGTAGACGAGTCGGTCCAGCTGGTCAGGGTTACTACACACATGTGGAATTCCATGTTTGCTGGTTTTTAGATCCCTGCTGGTCTACACGTTATGATGCAGGCGCAAATAATAAAATAAGACAAAATGTTGTTTAAACCTCACGTATTTTCTCCAGAAATTTCAGGCTGTTCATAATGTTTTGTAAAAAGATTTCTTTAACATTATTTACAGGTTATTTAGCTGCTAGTTTACTGGCACCGCATGCAACCCCCAAGCTCATGATTTAATCCTTCAAAAACCAAAAAGAAAAGAAAAATGTTTCTTTAATGATGAAATGGTTGAGATGAGAGTTGAAATCAGTAAAGTGATGAGAACTAGAATGTGTTCTGGGTAACTCACGCCGGCTGTAACGGACTGGATCAGGCAGGTTTACGAGATTTTATTAAGACCTTTACTGAAAGTTAAAAGGTAGAAAATGTCCAGGATCTTTTCCAGTTTCATTCCCACAAACAACTGCTGAGGCTAATTTCCTCCGTTGGTCAGTATTTTTACTGGAAGTTCAGTCAGCTGGACGAGCACATCGTTTCTTTATGCTCGAAAAACCTCTGAGCACTTCGTTTTTTCATTTTCTTCAGTTGTGTTTCCTCTACAGTGGAGCGAAATTACAACACCAATTCATTAAAAAGAAAAACAAACCATATTTATAAATCAGCTTCTTATTTCTCCAAATAATTTACCAATTAAGAACCAAGCTTCCAAAGCCCAGGAAGCCATGTTCCGGTTTTCCTGAGACCTTTAACCATTTCATCTCAGCCCGTATTTTGAATAAATATCCCTAAAAGACGTCCTCAGAGGAAATAAAAAATGTCTCCACAATAACCAGGTTCATCTTCATGTTCTGGGACGTGAGAGCTTCTCTGCCTCAGAAACCGCAATAAAAAGAGGAGAAATGTTTTATTTCTCTCCGTCCGACAGGGTAAAGCCTAGCTAACGATTCCCTGATCACAGGTGTCATTGATCACCTTCAGCTAATTATTTCTAAACATCTGGCCTAACATGCACCCTCAGTCTGCTCTTATGGTTATTATGGTCTAAATTTTGAGTGAAACGTTTAAAATAGCACATTGTTTTTTATAGTAACTGATTACATCATTGTTTCAGTGCTGACCAATCAGGCTTAAGGGTTCCAAAACAGTGGAATTAAAATATTGGTCAGTTCTGCATTAAAAAGAAATAAAAAAATGAAAAGATAGCTGGGTTTCACTAAAAAGCAGCATGAAACGTCACTAAGACATAAATGGTATAAACCATCCTAGTTATTTATTAATAATCAGCTAAATAAAAATGATAAAAAATTTCTAATTTTATATATTTTTTTAATATTTAGTCTTTTATTGTTTTAAGAAGGCCTGAAAGAGAAGAGCTGTGCAGCATTGTTATTCACATTAACTGATCTACTGTCAGCGGCTATTTACATCCTCTTATCACCGAGCCTCAGATTAGCATTTTACATCCTGTTTAATTTGGGCCGCAAACACCCCCAGCATCTTCTTACATTTTATCTCTTGTAATCCTGTTAAAACCACATTAATTAGAATCACAAAGCTGAGCAGACCCCAAACATCCCAGCGTAACCAGAGACGGCCTTTTATTACTGTTTCCAGGAGACGATGCTTCCATTCACGTGTTGACTGCAGCGAGAAGGAAGAAGAAGTTGTTGCTACACAGAGGAGCTTCCAGGGCGAGACTGGTCCGAGCCCTTTGCAGGCCCACTCATTATTTATTAAGCACACTATTAAGGAAAATTGACTGTAATGATGGGAAGGATAGGACCCAGGCTCATTTAGCAGATATGCCACAGGAAATATTCAGCTTTGCTACCAATTAATTATGCATCATCTTTACTTTCTCTCTGCAGACCGAAGCTGGCTGTGATGCAGCAGCAGAGGGGATGAAAGGGAAGAAAACCCTTAAAGAAATAACATTTCCTGATAGGAAAGTCTAAAAACAGGTTTGATCCTATAAAAGTTCATTTCAAAATGAAAAGAGAGCCAAATTTATTTGAATAGAAAGATCCCAGTTAAAGAAAATCCACTTATTTAATTATATATCATCAATTATTCTCATCTAAAAGGAGGGTTGTTGTGTTGTTTTTCTTTCTTCTATGAATCTATTCATCTAACAAGTTTGTGTATCAAAGCCTAATAAACCTTTTTCCCTTAGAGCTTCGTTGTTGTCCAAGACAATTAAAACCACATCAGTGATCCACATCAGATTTTTTTACCAAAAAAGACTTTGTCTTCAGCCTGATTCAGTCTTGCGTTTACAGCTCCTGTTACATCAAACAGCCATGAAACCGCAGGGAGACGATTAATCCTCTGAAAAAAGTCCCCACAAATGCATCATTTCCTCCCGTCTACTCGCTGAAAATGACTGGGCCTTAAAACCCAACACTTTTTTCATTTCTGAGCTGGTTTTGAACATTTGCATCATTTTTGGAAAACGGTGAGCTGGGAGGAGAAGCAAATGATGCCTGTCTATCACAAAATGAAATTAATCTGAATATCGTTTTATCTGCTCATCTCGAATTTATCTCCAAACACTCATTTCCAATGTTCTGTTAACAATAATTCAGAGCTTAATAAAATGTTAGATGTCCGAAGTTCATTCATTCTCGCCTCATGTGAATGTGGATGTCTTGTATGTCTTTATGCCCACTGCCAGTTTAGACAGCACAGAACTTTCTAGAAAAAACTTTCTCTCCTTCTCAACATTTAAATGAATCAAAAAATGTGTCTAAATTTGAAACCTTAATTAATCCCAGTATAAAATAGTCTGTAGCAGCTTTTAATCCCAGTATAAACCAGTCCGTAACAGCTTTTAATCCCAGTATAAACCAGTCTGTAACAGCCTTTAATCCCAGTATAAACCAGTCTGTAGCAGCCTTTAATCCCAGTATAAACCAGTCTGTAGCAGCTTTTAATCCCAGTATAAACCAGTCTGTAGCAGCTTTCAATCCCAGTATAAACCAGTCTGTAGCAGCCTTTAATCCCAGTATAAACCAGTCTGTAGCAGCTTTTAATCCCTGTATAAACCAGTCTGTAGCAGCTTTTAATCCCAGTATAAACCAGTCTGTAGCAGCTTTTAATCCCAGTATAAACCAGTCTGTAACAGCCTTTAATCCCAGTATAAACCAGTCTGTAGCAGCTTTTAATCCCAGTATAAACCAGTCTGTAGCAGCTTTTAATCCCAGTATAAACCAGTCTGTAGCAGCTTTTAATCCCAGTATAAACCAGTCTATAGCAGCCTTTAATCCCAGTATAAACCAGTGTGTAGCAGCTTTTAATCCCAGTATAAACCAGTGAGTAGCAGCTTTTAATCCCAGTATAAACCAGTCTGTAACAGCCTTCAATCCCAGTATAAACCAGTCTGTAACAGCTTTTAATCCCAGTATAAATCAGTCTGTAGCAGCTTTTAATTCCAGTATAAACCAGTCTGTAACAGCCTTTAATCCCAGTATAAACCAGTCTGTAACAGCTTTTAATCCCAGTATAAATCAGTCTGTAGCAGCTTTTAATCCCAGTATAAACCAGTCTGTAACAGCTTTTAATCCCAGTATAAATCAGTCTGTAGCAGCTTTTAATCCCTGTATAAACCAGTCTGTAGCAGCTTTTAATCCCAGTATAAACCAGTCTGTAGCAGCTTTTAATCCCAGTATAAACCAGTCTGTAACAGCCTTTAATCCCAGTATAAACCAGTCTGTAGCAGCTTTTAATTCCAGTATAAACCAGTCTGTAGCAGCTTTTAATCCCAGTATAAACCAGTCTGTAGCAGCTTTTAATCCCAGTATAAACCAGTCTATAGCAGCCTTTAATCCCAGTATAAACCAGTGTGTAGCAGCTTTTAATCCCAGTATAAACCAGTGAGTAGCAGCTTTTAATCCCAGTATAAACCAGTCTGTAACAGCCTTCAATCCCAGTATAAACCAGTCTGTAACAGCTTTTAATCCCAGTATAAATCAGTCTGTAGCAGCTTTTAATTCCAGTATAAACCAGTCTGTAACAGCCTTTAATCCCAGTATAAACCAGTCTGTAACAGCTTTTAATCCCAGTATAAATCAGTCTGTAGCAGCTTTTAATCCCAGTATAAACCAGTCTGTAACAGCTTTTAATCCCAGTATAAATCAGTCTGTAGCAGCTTTTAATCCCTGTATAAACCAGTCTGTAGCAGCTTTTAATCCCAGTATAAACCAGTCTGTAGCAGCTTTTAATCCCAGTATAAACCAGTCTGTAACAGCCTTTAATCCCAGTATAAACCAGTCTGTAACAGCTTTTAATCCCAGTATAAACCAGTCTGTAGCAGCTTTTAATCCCAGTATAAACCAGTCTGTAGCAGCTTTTAATCCCAGTATAAACCAGTCTGTAACAGCTTTTAATCCCAGTATAAACCAGTCCGTAGCAGCTTTTAATCCCAGTATAAACCAGTCTGTAGCAGCTTTTAATCCCAGTATAAACCAGTCTGTAGCAGCTTTTAATCCCAGTATAAACCAGTCTGTAGCGGCTTTTAATCCCAGTATAAACCAGTCTGTAGCAGCTTTTAATCCCAGTATAAACCAGTCTGTAACAGCTTTTAATCCCAGTATAAACCAGTCTGTAACAGCTTTTAATCCCAGTATAATCCAGTCTGTAGCAGCTTTTAATCCCAGTATAAACCAGTCTGTAACAGCTTTTAATCCCAGTATAAACCAGTCTGTAGCAGCTTTTAATCCCAGTATAAACCAGTCTGTAGCAGCTTTTAATCCCAGTATAAACCAGTCTGTAACAGCTTTTAATCCCAGTATAAACCAGTCTGTAGCAGCTTTTAATCCCAGTATAAACCAGTCTGTAACAGCTTTTAATCCCAGTATAAACCAGTCTGTAGCAGCCTTTAATCCCAGTATAAACCAGTGTGTAGCAGTTTTTAATCCCAGTATAAACCAGTGTGTAGCAGCTTTTAATCCCAGTATAAACCAGTCTGTAACAGCTTTTAATCCCAGTATAAACCAGTCTGTAGCAGCCTTTAATCCCAGTATAAACCAGTGTGTAGCAGTTTTTAATCCCAGTATAAACCAGTGTGTAGCAGCTTTTAATCCCAGTATAAACCAGTGTGTAGCAGTTTTTAATCCCAGTATAAACCAGTGTGTAGCAGCTTTTAATCCCAGTATAAACCAGTCTGTAACAGCTTTTAATCCCAGTATAAACCAGTCTGTAACAGCTTTTAATCCCAGTATAAACCAGTCTGTAGCAGCTTTTATTTCCAGTATAAACCAGTCTGTAGCAGCTTTTAATCCCAGTATAAACCAGTGTGTAACAGCTTTTAATCCCAGTATAAACCAGTCTGTAACAGCTTTTAATCCCAGTATAAACCAGTCTGTAACAGCTTTTAATCCCAGTATAAACCAGCGTGTAGCAGCTGTCAGATTGGGAGGTAAAATGATGTAAAATGAATGTATGAATAGATTTAGCAGCATAAAGGTCGACCAGAAGAAGAAAGCAGAATTTATTACTAACAGAACTTTGTAGAAATAACACACAGATCAACAGTGACCAAACCTTTTCTCATCTCATCGTTCTCTCAAGTCTTGGCTTTCAGGAGAAAAAATATTGTTATTGAAACAAACACACAACAGAAACTATTTCCATGTTTCCACTTTTTCCTCATTTCCAGTTATTCCTGCTACTATTTACCTGCTATCCTCACTAAACCAACTCCAGCTCAGCTGCTTTGTGGCGCCACCGTGCATCAGAAACGTCTTCTTGGCTTTATTCCAGCCATAGAGGAGCATTATTTTTCTTCTTTTCACACACACATTGAACTTTCTGCTCACTGGTTGATCTTTGGCTGCTCCTGATTGGACGTTACCGTCAATCTAAGCTCTCTGATTGGTGGAAAGTCTGACAGGAAGTGGCTTCATCATCATGTCCAGGTCTAAATAGAGGTCTCTTAGCAACATAGTAGTGATGGTGATGTTTTTATGATGAAATGTGATAAATAAAGCTGTTATCATGGATCATTGTGGATTTACCAGATAGAGTCTCTGAATAAAACTACATTTAGTGGCTGGATTGTAAACCTCCTGGACGGGATAGAAATGCCTGGAAAACTTCCATAGATCAGCTAAAGGGTAGATATCCATCACAGTTTATCCCACAGAGCTCCTGAGATGCTACTGATGATAGAAGAAGTAAAGCATAGTTTTAAGGGTTAAAGTGTCACATTTAAGATAAAAAGCTGACATGCAGACATCAGAAAAGTCTGTCTCCTTGTGTTTGGCTTGTGTGAGGTGAAGCCCCGGACCCAAAGATCTGGTTCAGGACTTGAAGATCAGCAGAACCAGGCAGACGAGGCGTACGCCATCTCCTAAAGGTGCTCCCCTCCTCCTGTTAGTCCTCCTCTTCATCCCCAGCCCCTCCAACCAACCAGCTCTGTCTGTGGTATCATTCAACTGGAAATCTGCTGCATTTCCAGTCTTCCTCTGAGGAAAGCCACCCAGTATTCTCTGTTTCTCCATCCACTCGCTTCTTTCATCCTTTCTTTTAACTTCTGGCATAATATTGCTACCAACAATAACTGTAGAATAACCTCAACAGCAACTCTGCCCACCTCAGATCGTACATCTAAAATATGTCCTGTTTGTCCAAATGGGGGATGGTGGGAACTAGCAGTATTGTAACCTTAATAACAGCAGAGTAAGTAGCTCAGCTATCAAATATGCCGGCACTCTTTCAAACAAGGGCCGCTATGAAACGTATCCACATCAGTGGCTCCAAGATTCAGAGCTAAGCAATCTATTTAAAAAGCAATCTATTCCTCGCTGAGATCTCACAGATTGAATGGGGGAGTCCGATCCTCAGTGGACAGCCCTCTCCATCCACTCTCCACTTCTTTTATCTCTAAGCTCCTCTCCACCTACTCTGCTCTGGGCTGTTTATACAGAGACTGGTGGGGGGATATGTCAGGGTTTTCTTGCTCACGATATATTCACTTAAATCAAATGAGCTTGAAAAAAGTGAGAAAAGAGCTCCGGAAACCCCCCTCAAATCCAACCCACACACACGCACAGACACACACACACACACATGTACATATATATATATGTATATATGAAGCATTAAGCAGACAGAGGCGCAGCTACTTCCAACCCCCAAGCACTAAAAAAAAAAACTGCATAATAAGTTTAAAGATAATATTAATAATAATGAAATAAATACAGTTAAGAAATAAACTAAGGCAAGGGACTAAATCAGGGGTGTGGCTCCAGAGCAGCAAGTGGCTCTCTGGACCTTCCACAGTGGCTCTTAATACACGGCAAAAAACGCTAAAGAACTAATTCATGTTTTTAATAGACTTACACTTTATTTATTATCACTGTGCAATGTTTTTTTTTTTTTTTAAGTGATAATATCTGAATAATAGGCTAGTTTGAGCTGATTAGGAGAGCACGGCTTTGGAAGTTTGCTTTCTTGCTGTTTAGATGTTTTTGGATGCATTTATTTTTAACTGGCAGTTATATCAATCTGCAGAAATCTCGTTTTTTCTTTTTTTCAGATATTTGTTGTACCTGTGCAGTTTTTTATCTTTAAAGGTTACTTCAGTGTTGAAATGTCCCGTCCTCACCTCGGGACAGTGGGAAACATGATCTCCATTCTTCTGTATGACTTGTACATGTAAAGAAATTGAAAATAAAGCTGATTTTGACTTCGATAACAAATGCAGGTTTTTGGCAATAAGTCAGTTTTTTTCATGGAATAATTGCAGTGAGTTTCCACAAAATAATTACACAAAAATACCAATACCAATTTACCCCAAAATACCAATTTACCAAAAATACCAATTTACCCCAAAATACCAATTTATCAAAAATACCAATTTACCCAAAAATACCAATTTACCCAAAAATACCAGTTTACCAAAAATACCAATTTACCAGAAAATACCAATTTACCCCAAAATACCAATTTACCAGAAAATACCAATTTACCCCAAAATACCAATTTACCAAAAATACCATTTTACCCCAAAATACCATTTTACCCAAAAATACCAATTTACCCAAAAATACCAATTTACCCCAAAATACCAATTTACCAAAAATACCAATTTACCCCAAAATACCAATTTACCAATAATACCAATTTACCAAAAATACCAATTTACCCAAAAATACCAATTTACCCCAAAATACCAATTTACCCGAAAATACCAATTTACCAGAAAATACCAATTTACCCCAAAATACCAATTCACCAAAAATACCAATTTACCCCAAAATACCAATTTACCCAAACATACCAATTTACCCAGAAATACCAATTTACCCCAAAATACCAATTTACCAAAAATACCAATTTACCCAAAAATACCAATTTACCCCAAAATACCAATTTACCAAAAATACCAATTTACCCAAAAATACCAATTTACCCCAAAATACCAATTTACCAAAAATACCAATTTACCAAAAATACCAATTTACCCAAAAATACCAATTTACCAAACATACCAATTTACCAGAAAATACCAATTTACCCCAAAATACCAATTTACCAAAAATACCAATTTACCAAAAATACCAATTTACCAAAAAATACCAATTTACCAAAAAATACCATTACCAATTTACCAGAATATACCAGTACCAATTTACAAAAACAAATACTAATACCAATTTACCAAAACAAATACCAATACCAATTTACCTGAAAAATACCCATTTACATAAAAATACCAATTTACCAAAAAATACCATTACCAATTTACCAGAATATACCAGTACCAATTTACCAAAACAAATACTAATACCAATTTACCACAACAAATACTAATACCAATTTACCAAAACAAATACCAATACCAATTTACCAAAAAAATACCAATTTACCAAAAAATACCATTACCAATTTACCAGAATGTACCAGTACCAATTTACCAAAACAAATACTAATACCGATTTACAAAAAAATACCAATACCAATTTACAAAAAATTACCAATTTACCAAAAAGTACCAATACGAATTTACCAAAAATACCACTTTACCAAAAATACCAATTTTTTTAACATCCATAGAAAAAAGTCTTTCTAGCCTCATTTTTTCCTTTATTTTAAGACCTAAAAATAGAAATAAAAATGTGGTTCTTCAAAAATAAACAAATATCCTCTAGTAGATATTCATCAAAACTTATAAGTTGTCTTTTCCAAACTTTCTGGTAACATCTGCTTCTCTAAAGGAGTTTTATGTAGCTGGCTGAGGGAAAAATGGCTCTTCGGACTGTAAAGGCTGCAGACCGCTGCACTAAGTAAAACTCTCACAACATTTTTATGAGAACACAAATATCTAAAATACTAAAAGGCTACCAGTAAATTATAAACATAATAAATTGAAATAAAGAAGAAAAAATATTTTTCATTTATTAAGATAAAATCAGAAGATAAACTAAACAGTAAATGAATTAATAACAAATAAAGTGAGAGGAAATCCTTGAGACCACACAATAAATAAATAAATAAATAAACAGAATTAAACTGAGCTACAATTAATAGATTAACAGACAAATAAAGAACTAAAACTGAGTTGAGCTGTGTAGATTAAATGGGAATTCACATTTTTACCAAACCTTTTACAGTTAATACTGGGGGAAAATGCAGGAGAATAATCTTTCTTTGCATTTCTTCTTTTTTTTAGACAATAATAATAAGAATTGATGTTTTTGAACAAATGGTTGAATAACACCAGAAGGATTCTTATAAGAGCAGGTCACATGGTCCCGGCAGTGAACAGAGATGCTCTCTCTTTGGAAAAATGTCTTTTCAATAACTTTTTTCTTTGTTTACAGTTTGATTATATTTTATCTACATTATATACAATATATTTTACACATAAATTACTGTTTTTATTTGTCTCTGAGGCTCTTGGAGAGGCTGTCTTTGTTTGCAGAATGATGAGAAACATTCCTGGCTGTATAAATGCATCCATGTGACCCGTCTATCACAGGACCAACAAAGACACAAACAAGACAAAATGAGCAGTTTCAGGCTGTGGGATGAGTAGGATTACTCGGAAAGAAGTCAGACATGCCCTGGAGAACAGCCGAGAGAAAGACCTCAGCACAGGTTTGAACCAGGAAGAAGACATGCTGTAGCTTCAGTGTACCAGGGATCAGTCCAGGTGTGTTACTGGCAAAGTGTGAACTGCAGACATGGAATAGAATGCCTGGGCTTTCTAAAGAAAGACAAATACTACAATGTTTCTCCTACATTGACTCAGTGGTGGCCTTCAAAATGCTGAGAATGAAATTGTTTCATGAACAACATAAAAGTTTCTTAATTAAACTGGCAGGTAGCTACTCTTCTGTCAGACTTCTGCTCTGCACGTGAACGCAGAATCTGTTGAGAGGAAAGGGAACTGCAGATAAGTTGCTAAGATTTTATAAGTTGAATAGACATTCCAATAAAGCATTTCCTTAAGGGGTGTGCGATCAACACGTGATATGAGCAAGTAAACTAGTGGCAGAGAGTGAAAACACACATTGCAAGGAGGCATTTCTACACTGCAGTATTAAAAGTATTAACAAGCAGAAAGTCGCCGTTGTGAGAGCCCGTCAATCCACTGTGTACACATGTGGACCAATGTCCTCACAGCGGTAACCAGCGTGCTCAGCTAAGCAATCCTCATTCGAGTTTTTACACTCCAGAAGTCCTATCCCCTGATTGGTCAGTTTCCATACCGACAACAGAGCTGTAAGAAGGAACTTCTCTAATGTGTTGTCAACATGTAAATAAACAATGTTGAGTATGTGTAAAGGGCGATTTCACTGAATTCTTGAACCTTGGAACCTTGACCACATAAGACCACCTCTGGATTTAGGGCCACTTCCTCAGCTCCGCCACCATGACAGGGAGTCTTAAATGCAGTTTCCACTCATGTCTGTTTTTGACCTTCTGAAAGTCAGGCTTGGTAAAGATGATTTAACCTGAAAAATCATGAAGGGACAAAGAGTTTTGTCTTTTTTGAACAAAGAAGAATCCTACTCCCAGGGATGAAGGAGACTTATTGTCCCAGAGTTAAGAGCATCATTAATGTACTTTTCCATGGCTACAGGGTAAAGAAGCCCCAGGTAGGAGGTCAATGGAACAGTCATGAGGTGGCAAAGACAAGGCCTTGGTCTTGCTGAAGACCTCAGGTGGATCATGATACTCAGCAGGAACAGCAGATAAATCTGAGGTGCCACTCTTACCAGCCTCAGTCTTGGGAGATGGCATCGCTGCCTTCAAGAAAGATTGGTCACATCTTGTACTGCAGCGATAAACCAATCAGGTCTGCAAGTAATCGTGTGGAATTGTGGAGTAACAGCCTGGGATGTCTAGTACTAGAAGCTATTTAGATTCTGAGATCAGCTTGAACTCAATCAATTCACTAATAATAATTGAATCCAGATAATTTCAGTTTAACGGGAACTGTGGCATGAGTTACCTGGACGATGAGTCGGCCATCCAAGCCGTTTGCTGTAATGGGATGAGAAAGATGTTTACAAGGCATCCCGGCATTCTCTGCCAACTGTGTGTCTAGAAAATTAGCTTGTGCCCCAGAAGCAATCAAAGGAGGAACTAAGAGGGTTTGGTTAAGAAAAGTTAAGGTTGTGTCACTGGGTTTTAGTTGGGGTTTACCTTGCTCGTTAGCACCCCAACACTCACTGACAAGCCCCTTCTTTTGGGTGAACCAGAGAGGATTCATAAAATGTCCCAATTTCCCAGAGTAAAGGCACTCACCCGATTGCAGCCTCCTCTGGTGTACGACCTGAGAGATGGGCTTTTCTCAACTGCAGGGACTCACCAGCTGTGGCAAAAGCAGAATGAGAACTCAAAGGTGGCAGAGGAGAGAGGGTCTGGGATTGTCTCAGAGCTGGTCAAGAGCTGGACCCTTTTCGCTCTCTAAGTCTTTACCGGAGAAGACTGTCTAATTCGAGGGTCCCGGTTAAATCTTGGGTGACCAACTCATCTTTCAGAGTGTCTGATAGACAGTACTAAGTTAGAGTATTTTGTTAGAGTAATAAGAGATACAGTTTCTTGATATGCCGATAGAACGTTTGCATGTATCAGTCTAAAAACTTTACAACAGACTAAAGATAGAGGCGGATTGGAGCTACCCGACTTTAATCATGTTTTCTTAGCTAACAAGCTGCAGTATATCTCCAAATGGCTTAAACCTAGCAGTCTGGATGAAACCTGGTTAGATGTAGAGCAAGCATTGTGTGAGGATGTGTTTATCTCTGACCTGCCATTCATCAGCTCAGCTATCAAACCACATCAGTGTTTTAAAAGCATCGATATCAGTTCCTCTTTAGTGGCTTGGTGGGAATTTTTAAAAATAACCAAGTCTTCACTTTTTCCATGTAAGTTTACACCCTCTGGAACAACCCTGACATCCTGCAAAACAAAAAGCTGATTAATTTCACTCAATGGAAAAATAAAGGAATAAAACGGTTAGAACATATAATAGAAAATGGAAACTTCTTGTCATTTAATATTCTCACTTCACAATATGGAATCAGCAGCACTAAATTATTAGTATATCACCAGCTTAAATCTGTTATGTGTAAAAAATATACCATTAATCATTAAAATTACAGCTAACTATCGGGGTGGCAGAATTCTTGAAATATTGACTCTGCAACTAATACAATTCAAAATTGTGCATAGAACTCATACAGGACAAAGGATGTTCAGAATGTATCTGTCACAATAAAATATCTGCTCACACTGCACTGAAAACAGGATTGATAACTACTTCCAGGCCTTGTGGTCCTGCACACCTGTCTGCAGGTTCTGGCTTCAGGTATGTGAAGACATGTCAACATGGCTGCAAACCCCACACTGTGCCTACTAGGTGACTTGGGTGAAACCAACATGGTAATTAACTCTGCAAACATGATCTTCACGGTCTTATGCAGCGCAAAGAAAACTACGCTCGTGAACTGGAAAACCAGAAATAATCTGTGTATTCAGCAGTTTAGGAACCTCTTACCAGACCACATCAGTACTGAGACAATGTTCACCTCCTCAAAGAATCAGATGAAATTCACTCCCTCTGTTCCCCTGTGATTGGCTCCATCACTTAGTGTAGGTGGAGGATTGTGACCATGTCACTTTGGGGGTTGGATGTTAGTGTGGGGTTATGATGGCTGCAGGTCCTTGGTGGTTTCCCATGTTGGGGATCTTGGCTGCAGTTGGGGTCGCCTTGTGGCGGTGGGTAGTTGGCGCTGGTATGGCCTAGGTTGGTGGGCGTCAGCCCTGGGCCAGTGTTCTGGGGTTGAGTGGTGGTTCTAGGTTCTGGTGCCCGAGGTTGACCCCCTCTCATGAGGGCTGAGGGATCGGTTGGTGGGTATGGCCCAGTCTGCTTAGCTGGATCCGCATGATCCCGAAATCACATGGGAAACGTCTCGTCTTCCATGATGAAAAAAAAAAAAAAACAAAAACACTGCGACACCCTGACCAATTAATGCTGTTATGTTTACATGGTTCAGCAGCGCAAATCTGCACAGGCTTTTATTTAGAAAATAACTGAACGCTTTTACACTGCTCTCATGTCTGATTGCCTGTCTGCCCCTATGTGAACTGCTGAGTTTGACGCGTTCTGGGCACATGTTCTGTCAAAAACATACTTGGCGTGTATGTTTAATGGAGAGCCGCAACAAGATGCTTCTGACGGTGTGAACCAAACCATAGACTAAAATGGCTGCTAACAGCTGCGGAGGACACAGTGGAAATTTGGGGTGAGAGGTTTGTCTGTGCGTGTAGGTGTGCGTGTGTATGTGGAAGGATGAGTGGAAGTGGGAAAGGATATAGGTGTAGAGAGGGGAGGGCTCACATGCACTTTTCGGGGATGGTGGGCCATGGGTCTGGGCTCTCCCACCCCTGTCCTTCCCCACCCTCTTACTCTCACACACACATAGGGACTTGGAAGGCGTGCATATCATGCTTGGTGAAGCAGAGGGGGCTATCTAAGTGGCCTCGTTAGCTGCACCCTGTGGCAGCTCACCTCTCAATTTTAATTACACTTAGACATCAAAACACAACAAACAAACAGCTTCTGAGGGGCATGCAATGTAGTGCACGACAGGCGGGGCTGCTCACGTGGCCTCGCTCCCAGAACGGTGTGGTTACTGCACCTCAATTTTAATTGTAAACAACACACAAACAGTCATGAGTGGGAAGGATGAGGGCATTGGGGTCCAATCACACCCCTGTTTCCTGGGTGCTACTAAGGGCGAGCAAAGCGAGGTGGTTGCCCCAGAGGGAGGTTGCTTTTGGGTCCCTGGGCCCTCTGCTTTGGCTGTCCTGGATGGCTGATACCTGGCGGCTGCCGATCTTGGCCCACCAGGAATACTCTGGCTAAGGCCTTCCTCTGGCATCCTCTGGGTGGGTTCGGGGTCATCTTAGTGGTAGGGTGGCTTAGGTTCGTACTCCAGGATTGCTGCTGATGGCCTGGGTCTCTGGGCCGCCCTAGTCTGCCTCGTAGAGGCATGGTCACATTTGTCACATGGTCACATTTGCACGATCACACTCATCACTGCTCACTTCTCATTCCTCACATATATATATATATATATATATATATATATATATATATATATATATATATATATATATATATATATATATATATATAAAGTTTGCATGTCTTGATTGATGGCTGAAAGTGCAGTTTTCACCTGCTTTGTCTCTTAAACCACAATCAACAGCTCTGATGTGGAAACGCTAATATGAGGCATATTTCTCTCATGTTACCTAACTGACAGGACAGTTATAAAACATATTCAAGGGTATGAAGAAACAGCTCATATGACTTATTGATATAGTCAACTGAGTAATTGTAATTTATTTTCAGTTCAGTCAGACTGAATCCAATTCAGTGCAAAACAAAAAACTAAATTTAAATCTTCATTTCAGCTCAGTCCCTTGGCATGCCCATGACAGGACAGCTACAGACAGTGGAGAGGAAGTTGTCCCTTCTAATACGAAGAAACCTGCAGCAGAACAAAACCTGCAGCAGAACAAAGGCAGGATAGTTTAAACCGTTTTACCATCAGATCAGCAGGAGAAATAACCATGTCTACAGTCATTCTGATGGTTTCTATTGTGGATGTTGTTTCTCTGCATATTTGAACTACATGGGGGTTCGGTGGCGTAATGTGTTTCAGGGAAGACTTGAAAAATAGCGGGAGAACAGAACTGGACTGTGGTAGATGCAATGTCAGTAACAATGTCAGAAACTTAAAGTTTAGCATGATTGAGTATTTCTACATTCAAATGGTTCAAAATAAAACATCAATCATTATTTCCTTCTTCCGAATTAAGTAGTCCACATTGTGCATGTCAAAAGCATGATGATAATACGATCAGGTAAACACACAGCTGTTCAGATCACTTTCTCCATGTAAACATGCTAGCTGAAATCTGATCAGACTGATTTCAATCAATACATGAAATGTTTGTCCATGTAAACATAGCTGGTATCTTGATTCTGATAATAGTAATCTCACATGTCTCAGCTTTCTGTTGAAACTAAGATTACACATACAGCCCTTGTAGTTGTGAGGATTTACTTAATTCATTTTGGGTACGTCATCTCTGACAGGAGGCTGAATAAAGAGCCTAAACTGTATGTTTTGTAACACCTGAGCCTAACCATAGATTTAACTTAAATAACTTTGTGCAGGATCAAGGTGGATAGCGTTTTAATGGTAATAAAAAAAAAAAATAGTGACAAAATCTATGATCAAAATTCATTTCAGGGGTTTAAAGCGATCTACTGAGCTCCTCGTTACACCTAGGGCTCATTTATGCTTTATGTACATAAATATATACCTCTGTTCCACGTGTCCTCTGAGTCAGCATGTTTGTGAGGCAATGCATCCACTGGAGGGCAGCGCAGAGTTCATAGTTCACTTCTGAGTTCTGACGTCAGTTTCAACTGCAAACATGGTGACAGTGGAGGAGATCATGATAACAAACATTTGCAGAGTTTCTCTACAAAAGTTCCACCATTTCTGTTCTTGTCATGTTTGTTCCTCTTGCTGCTTGTTATATGTGAGTTATACTGCACAACACTGCTCTGTTTTCTGTGTTTGGGAGCATGTCTGACAACTAACAGAGCACAGAGCAAGGCCAGAAACCTCCTTTTGTATGCATATTATATGCTGAGCATAGTTTAGCTCTTTGTCTGAGACAATAGTGTCTGCTGTCCACAAAATTACATCACAGGTATTAACATTATCACATTACATGGAAAGGAGTGAAAATGTCATTGGTTTTGCAAGAATGAGATCAGTAGAGGACTGAAAAAGGGAAACAGAAATTGCAGAAACAATTTATAGTGAATCTGCAGCTTTCTGTCCTGTGGACCAACGTAAGTATTTCACACACCTTACAAGTGTGTTAAGTTAAATTACTCAAAGGTTACTCACGGCCACACCAAAGCAAAGCAATCCAGACTCATTCAGATAATGTGCTACTGTAGTGCACTCTTAATTACATAATTCACCGTGCAATAATATAGACTGGTGTTTCACGTTATAGCAGGCTGTTCACTGTTGCCCGGTAACCCCAAGACAGTATCTGGGGTTTCCTGTGTTCTCTTTCCACGGGCACCTCCACATATTGTTTTCCAAAAAACTCTATTCTTCTTCTGTTTTGAATAAAACGACACGAGTTGTGTAGTTGAAGTGAGAAATTGGCTCTTCGCTTTCTTTCTACAATTTCCACACTGGTGACCCCAACGTGGACGTTTTCCACAAACTCCCCGATCGACGATGAATACGAATGCGGTGTCTCTGAAGCTGCCAGAATTCTGGGAGTCGTCTGCCTAGGTGTGGTTTGCCCAGGCTGAAGCACAGTTCGCCTTGCGTGACATTACTGTAGACGCCACCAAGTACTACTATGTTGTCACGGCACTCAGCAGTGCTACAGCCACGAGATTGGTCAGTCTTTTAAAGAACCCACCGGCGGACAATAAGTATGCTGCAATCAAAGCTCACCTGCTCAAGACTTTTGAACTCTCCGATGCCGAGCGGGCCAGTCGTCTATTCTCGTTGCAAGGTCTGGGTGACAGTAAACCCTCCGAGCTCATGGACAGGATGTTGGATCTCTTGGGGGACCATGCACCCGATTTCCTCTTCGTCCAACTCTTTCTGAGACAGCTGCCTTCCCCAGTACGAGCCGCTTTGGCTAACTACAGCATCACGGACTGCCGTGCCCTGGCTGAAGAAGCCGATCGTTTTTTTCTGGCAAGCAGACACCAAGGACCGGCTCCTTCTGCACCCGCCACCTTCGCAGCTGCAGCATTGGACACGAATTTCTCTGCTGCTGCAACAGTCTCCGGCGACATGGCGCTCAATGCAGCGACGGTGCCCCCCTGCCACCACTCCGGACAGAGTTGGTGTTATTATCATGCACGTTTTGGATCCATGGCCAAGAGCTGTCGTGCTCCCTGCGGCTACACGGGGACGGGAAATGCCAGAGCCGGCGCTCAGTAGTAGCCATGAGTGCCGGTTCCATTGACAGGCTGCTGTTCATACATGACGTCATCTCGGGGCGCCCGATTTCTGTGCGACACGGGTGCAGAGGAGCATCCTGCCTGCATCTAGACTGGACATTCTAGCAGGAGGACAAGGCCCCCCCCTACAGGCCGCCAACAGTACTCCCATACAAACTTTTGGTACCTGTAAGGTAGAACTGTGTTTTGGAGGTCACTGGGACTTCATTACTGCCAAAGTGGCAGTCCCCATCTTGGGCGCAGACTTTCTGTGTGAGTATGGCCTGCTGGTAGATGTTAAGAACCGTCGTCAAACCCTCTTTGACCGTCTCAACCAGCACGAACTGATCGTCAACCCAGCCAAATGTCAGTTTGGTTTAACGACCATTGACTTCTTAGGTCATCGGATCACCAAGGATGGGGCTGTCCCGCTCCCATCTAAGGTACAAGCGGTGCTAGATTTCCCACGCCTGGCTACGGTGTGGTCCCTTCAGGAGTTCCTGGGTATGGTGAACTTTTATCACCGTTTCATTCCCAAAGCTGCAGCTCTCCTGCGACCACTACATGAGGTTTTGAAGGGCAGGTCCCCCAAGCAGTTGCTGGACTGGACCACTGAGAGGATGGCCGCTTTCACTAATGCCGAAACCGCTTTGGCCAATGCTACTATGCTCGCTCACCCATCACCCGAGGCTCCCATCGCAATCACTACGGATGCCTCGGACTATGCGGTGGGTGCTGTACATGAGCAGTGGGTGGCCGGCGCTTGGCAACCCCTCGCTTTCTTCAGCTGGCAGCTCCGCCCCAATGAACGCAAATACAGTACTTTCGACCGGGAGCTGCTTGCACTGCACCTCACTGTCCAACATTTCCGTTCGTTGCTGGAGGGCCGGCGGTTTACTGCTTTTGTTGACCACAAACCCCTTACGTTTGCCATGGCTAAGGCGTCTGAACCTTGGTCTGCCCGACAGCAACGGCAACTGTCCTACATCTCAGAGTTCTTCATGGACATACAACATGTTTCAGGCAAGACCAACGTTGTCGCAGACTGCTTCTCCCGCGCTTTGGCTGGGGTCGTCCACCTGGGGCTCAATTATGCCCGCATGGCAGCCGATCAAACCTCCGACCCGATGGTCCAGTCGCTCAGGACCGAGGCTACTAGCCTTCAGCTGAAGGATGTCTCCTTTGGTGAGGGCAGCTGTTGTGCGATGTTTCCACCGGTTGTCCAAGGCCCATTGTACCGACCACCTGGAGACGCCATGTGTTTGATGCGGTACATGGTCTTTCTCACCCTGGTAGGAAACCGTCCCAGCGTTTGGTAGCATCCAAGTTTGTCTGGCGTGGTCTAAAGAGGGACGTGCGGGACTGGGTGGACACCTGCGTGGACTGTCAAGGTTCCAAGGTTCACCACCACACTGCAGCTCCACTGGAGCTATTCCCAGTGCCGGAAAGGAGGTTCGACCATGTGAATGTGGACCTGGTTGGCCCCCTTCCCCCCTCTCTTGGTTTCACTTACCTCCTTACCATGGTGGATAGGACGACCTGCTGGTCTGAGGTTGCTCCGCTAACATCGGCTATAGCTGCGGAGATGGCAAGGGCATTCATTGGTGTTTGGGTGGCCTGCTTTGGTACCCCATCTGATCTCTCCTCGGATCGGGGCTCACAGTTCACCTCGGAGCTCTGGAATGCGGTGGCAAATGGCTTAGGGGTGAAACTCCACCATACCACAGCCTATCACCCACAAGCTAATGGCTTGTGTGAACGTTTCCATCGTTCCACGAAGGCCTCTCTCCGGGCCAGCCTCAGGGACAGCAACTGGGTTGATAAGCTCCCATGGGTCATGTTGGGCCTCAGGACTGCCCCTAAGGAGGACCTCCAGGCTTCATCTGCGGAGCTTGTATGCTCTTCGCTTTCTTTCTACAATTTCCACACTACTGACATTTTTATGTCCAAACACAATATCCCCATTATCTGAATTTAGAAAACTAAAAGTAATCAAGGCCTTTATGTCTGGATAAATTCTGTTTGGAGTTTAACAAACTGGTTTGATTTGGCTTCATCTTAACCAGTAAAACCTGAGGTGCTTCAACCCTTTCTTCATTGCCATTTCATGTCTGAGACTTTTGGGACATTCTCCAACCCATTAAATGCAATTCTCCCATCACCAGCAGTGCATGCTCTTTGCAAGCCCAAACACTGACTCAAGGAACTTTGTATTAATATTTATGCACTGGCTGAAACAAGTTGAATATGAGTAGTTTCAAAGGTCAGGGAGTTTTTTTTCCATTTGTTCTAAGAATAATAATAATAAAGAGGATTTATCCATTTACATTTTTTTTTAGATCTATCCACTACAAATGCAAAAATGTACATTTCAAATGAGTAATTTGCCTTGTTCATTGTGGTATAGGATGTCAAAACAAAGGTGCCACATGTGGGATACATAAACAGAAAAAGATGCATTTTCCTTAAACAGTAATAGTTTCCATGCACCATTGTAGTAGCAGGGTTGAGGATAGTTGAATGTCATCTGCATAACAATAGACATTTATGCTGAGCATAAAACTCCACGACTACATCCCTTGTTTAAGAAAGACTCAGCTTTACTTGAACAATATCTAGAACATGGTACATTGTGTTCATTGTGAACAATCCATGATGAGCACTCGTATTCAGATCAGAGTGGCCGTTCCTCCCAATCACACCCCTCCAGGTCTCGCTGTCATTGTCCACATGAGCACTGAAGTCTCCCAGCAGAACAAGGGAGTCCCTGGAAGGAGTGCTCTCCAACACCCCTTCCAAGGACTCTGAAAAGGGTGGGTACTCTGAGCTGCTGTTTGGTGCATGAGCACAAACAATATGATCTGAACAAGGTTTCTTTAATAACAATAAAAAGATAACGCCTCTGTGAAAACATGTTTTGTTACTTGTATCAAATGCAGTGCAGAGATCTAACAACTTTAAACATCCATTGCCAGAGATCAACGCTAACTTCCATCAGTACGTTTTCTGGTATGTTGTTCCTTGAAACCAAACACTAACTCCTCAAATTTCTGTGCAGATAACCACAAAATTAAAATTGCAACCATTTTCTTGAAAAAGCTAGAAATTACAAGGAGTGTGCAGACCTATACTCTGAGATCAGGGGGAGGCTTTTCACGTAAAGGTTTCTGTTAATGTGGATGGTTTTAGCCATCAGCTGCAGAACTGGTGTACAACAAGCCACCATGCAGTCAGGTCTCAGTGTGGCGACAAAGAAGATATGGACAGCAAGCAGCGTTGAGATTGTACATGTAGTAAAAATTAACTCCGTACAACATCATTGGCTATACTGTACACTGTTAAAAAATTAAAGTTAAATACAGGGAAATACCATAAAGTTTACAGAAATTGAGTGCAAGTTAAGATGTCTAATGTCAGATAACATTAAAAACCTGTAACCTTTGAAATATATAAAATTTCCATTTTTAAAATGAAAAATAATGAAGACATGTGAAACATGTTTTAATACATTTTTAAATTTATAATTTCAGTAAAATCTAATCAGAAAAAAACAACAACCATAAATACTGTTATTTTACTATGAATGTATTAACATTGTTAATTCGTGCTATTCTGTATGGATGTGCTGAATTTTCTTTATTTTTAAAACCTTAGCACATAAACTGCAGATTTTACATGTAAAGTTAAACATGGATAATGTATGTGGAACAAACTGATCCATACAGCAATACTGGTTATGATGAAGAAGAAGAAGATGATGATGATGATATATTTCCCACTGACGTCTGTTTGTATCTTATGTGTCTCTATTTAGGCTTGTTGTGTGTTTATTTAATTTCTTTCATTCTTTTTAGTTTGTTGTGATTCTCCTAGTCAATGTCTCTGTTTCATCTTGTCGTTAATGTAATATTTAAAGCACTTTGAGTTGTACTAAACATGAAATGTCTTCTACAAATTTGCCTTGACAAGATTAAATGAGGTTGTAAAACCAATATAAATACCCCTGAAATAACAGGTCAGTATTCATCCTTAGATAGTCTGTTATAAAACCAATAAATAAAAAAAAAAGAAAAATCAGATTAAATTTATCATTTATTTATTTATGCTCGACTCAGAAGACGGACACTCAGACGGACGGACGTCTTCTGCATGGGTTACGTGCGTAATTTGGTCCATTTTCAGGGAGCTTAGGTATGGAAATTGGGGGCAGTGCTGAACAGAATAGTTGACACGCAACCAGCGAAAGAAACAAACCAGAGAAGAAGGATCTTCAGACCACAACACTGTGCACCTCTTACCTGCCTACAGATCTGTGTTGCTCTACAAGGGTGCTTTGATTGTACTGATTGGTCCGTCTTCCAGGAGAGCTCTTCTGATCTGGATGAACTGACTGATGTGCTGTGCAGCTATATTTTGTTTTGTAAAGACTCTGTGATTCCCAACAGAGTTATTAAGATATTCCCGAACAATAAACCATGGCTTTCCAAGGACATTAAGGACATGATTCTCAAGAGGAAAAAAGCTTTCAGAGAGGGGGACTTACTTGCTGAAAGGAAATGGACAAAGGCAGCGAGAACAGAAATACACAAGTCTAAACTAAGGTATAAGGAAAGGATTGAAGCTGAATTCTGCAGTAAGAATGTTAAGAGCTTGGTCTGGAATGAAAATCATGACGGGAATGCAGACAAAGAGTAACTGCAATATTTCTCTGGATGGTTTTAACTCTGAGGTACTCGAGGAGCTGGCGCATACTGGCTGCCGCTCTGTCTGCCGCTCTGTCGATCTGACACTTGCAACTTTGCTTTTGCTTTGTTTCCTGATTTCCTAAACGCTAGTCAGGACACTTGTTTTTCGCTCTGGTATCTGCAGCACCACTCTACTCTTGAATTCTTAGACTCCTGTGTGACTCACCAGCCTGCTAAAGTTACCAACTGTTCGGATTAGTAGGAGCTAACCGCTGCTACACCAACGGCTTTTGGAGGCAACCTACAGCTGACATGCGGTTCATTCTCGCTTCTGGTGGGATTTACCTCTGGTCTGTCCTCGCCTGGGTTCTCCATTCAACCATCGTTCTACCAGTGACCGGGATCCTCCAGTACTCAGAGGCAGAGCTCTTCCGACTCCGTTTTCAGCAGGCTGGACCGTCGCCATCTGTGCTTCACCTCCACTCGGACCGCGCTGTTTTTCCCCGGCGGAGATGCATCCACCGAGGTTCTCGCCGGAATTACCACTCGGACAACTCCAACCAGATAAAGTCCATTTGGTCCACATCCAGACGCCATCATCGGAATACCGGCCGGACCGCTGATCACAGTGTGTTAGCCAGCCTAGCTAGGTCGGCTGACCGTACTGCCATCTCCAGCACCGCCGTCAGTTTCGGCCTGCTGAATATCCGCTCACTAACCGACAAGGGCCATCTCGTCCAGGATCTCCTCGTTGACCGTGAGTTGGATTTTTTATGTTTGACTGAAACTTGGCAACAGCCAAATGACTTCGTCTCCCTGAATGAAGCTAACCCACCTGGGTTTGTTTACAACTGCAAACCACGTGACTCTGGCCGGGGAGGAGGTCTTGCACTGTTCTCCCGCGAGAAGTGGAGAATCTCGCCGGTCTCTGTCCCGGCCTCCCCGTCGTTTGAGTCTATGGTCTCAGTGCTGCCTGGCCCTGTTCCCACAATTGTGGCAACAGTTTACCGTCCACCTAAGCCCAATAAGGAGTTCATAAATGAATTTTCTATGTTTTTGGCTGAGCTCTCCTTACGCTCACCCAATATAATAATTCTCGGTGATTTCAATATACATATGGATAATGTCAATAATACTCTCACCAGGGATTTTACATTTTGTCTTAACAGTCTTGGCTTCCAACAGTTTATTACCGTTCCAACACATTCAAAAGGACATACTCTTGATTTAATTTGTTGCTCAGGTCTAATTCCCACAGGTTGCAAAGTTGATGTACTTTCCTTTTCTGATCACATGTTAATTTCTTTTGATGTTAATCTGGTTCTCTCAAAAAACAAGCCGTCTCGTGACATGTCTTTTCGCAATATTAAGGACATTAACCTGGACACTCTCTCAACCGGTATTAACTCTCTACCCCATCCTGACAGTCTCTTCAGCCCTGACGAACTGGTTTCATATTATAACAATAACCTCCAGAATCTCCTCAACAACCTAGCCCCCCTGAAAACCAGATCTGTTACCTTCACTCGCTCTTCACCCTGGTTTACCCCCGCCCTCAGACAACTCAAAGCCAAAGGACGCCAGCTGGAACGCCTCTTCAGGAAATCTGGTTTAACTGTTCATCATCAAATGTATCAGAACCATATGACCCACTACAAAGACTGCTGCAAACACACCAAATCCACCTACTATGCAAATTTAATCAGTTCCAATGAAGGCAACACCAAGGCCCTATTCTCTGTTCTGAAAACCATCACCCAACCACCCGACTCCCTTCCTCCACACATAGCCTCCTCTGCATTCTGTAACAGCTTGATTTCATTCTTCACCTTCAAAATTCAGAACATTCATCAACAGCTCGTTCCAAAGATCTCCTACAATCCATCACCAATATTTCCCTTTCTGCCTCCTTCCCTCTCCCTTTCTGCTTTTACTCTTCCCACCGTCTCTGCCATTTCCAAACTAATAAGAAAATCCAAATCATCCACATGTCGATTAGACCCCCTCCCAACCATCCTTGTCAAAGCATCTGCGTCCTCACTGGCACCTCTAATTACCCACATCATTCACTCCTCCCTCACCACTGGACTGGTTCCCTCACTGTTAAAAACAGCTGCCATCACCCCTACACTTAAGAAACCTGGTTTGGATCCCAACAATTTCAATAACCTCCGTCCCATTTCCAATCTCCCATTTATTTCAAAAATCCTGGAAAAAGCAGTTGCCTCTCAGCTCCAAGCCCATTTATCCCACAACAATCTGTATGAGCATTTTCAATCTGGTTTCCGTCCACTCCATAGCACCGAATCCGCATTACTTAAAGTCACTAATGACCTCCTCCTGGCAGCTGATTCTGGTCTCTTATCTATTCTCATCCTCCTTGATCTGAGTGCGGCCTTTGACACCATTTCCCACTCCATCCTTCTGGATAGACTCTCCTCCATCGGCATCACTCACACCCCCCTCAGCTGGTTCAAATCATACCTCTCCGGCCGCACTCAGTTCATCCAGTTAAAAACATTTACCTCCCAGTCATTTCCAGTCACCACTGGTGTGCCCCAGGGCTCTGTCCTTGGGCCCCTGCTGTTCCTCATCTACCTCCTCCCCCTCGGTTATATTTTTAGAAAACACCGCATACATTTCCATTGCTATGCGGATGACACCCAGCTCTACCTCTCCACCAAGCCGAACTCTGCCCTCCCACCATCTTCCCTCACAGATTGTCTTCAAGAGATTAAATCCTGGTTCACCTCAAATTTTCTTAAACTAAACAGCAGCAAAACAGAAATTTTACTAGTAGGCACCAAATCCACTCTCTCCAAATCTGACAGTTTCTCCATTCCCATCGATGATTCTTCCATATCTCCCTCCCCTCAGGTAAAGAGTCTGGGTGTCATCCTTGACAGCACTCTGTCTTTCACATCACATATCAATAACATAACCCGGTCAGCGTATTTTCACCTTCGCAATATCAACCGCCTCCGCCCCTCCCTCACCCCTCACACCGCCGCCATACTCGTTCACAGTCTTGTCACCTCCTGTCTCGACTACTGTAACTCCCTTCTGTTCGGTCTTCCCCAAAAAACTCTTCATAGACTTCAACTGGTTCAGAATGCAGCAGCCCGGGTCATCACAAGAACCGCCTCCACCCATCACATTACCCCTGTTCTGCAGCAGCTCCACTGGCTCCCCGTCACCTACCGCATCCACTACAAAATCCTACAAGGCCATCCATCACCTTGCTCCTCCCTACCTTTCCGATCTCCTCCATGTCTCCATACCAGTCCGTTCCCTCAGATCCTCCTCCTCCATCCACCTCATCGTCCCCCCCGCCCGCCTTGTTACCATGGGGAGCAGAGCTTTCAGCTGCTCTGCTCCTCATCTCTGGAACTCCCTCCCCCCAGACCTCCGTAACTCTGATTCTATACAACTGTTTTTCATTATATCTTCCTGCAATCCTTAAAGCTGCAAAAGGTTCCCAAGATCTGGAAACATTCTGTAATTGTTCCTGTGCCTAAGTTCAGCTCCCCTGTTGTTTTAAATTATTTTAGACCTGTAGCACTGACCTCTCTTCTTATGAAATCTTTTGAAAAGACATTCAGAAAGAAGTTTCACCCCAGATTGAACACTGCCTTGATCCATTCCAGTTTGCATGTGGGAGGGTAGAGGTGTGGAGGATGCTGGGGTTACTCTTTTACATTTGTTGTTCAAACACCTGGAAGGCACCAAAACTAAGTTTTGTTTGTGGATTTTTCATCTGCATTCAACACTTTGCAACCTTTTTTATTGGTTGAAAGGCTTATTGACTTCAAGATTCACCCTAATTTGACTAGATGGATTCTGGATTTTCTTACTAACATGTCCCAGTGTGTGAAGGTGAATGGCACGTTTTCTAATGTGCTCCCGTCTTCCACAGGTTCTCCACAGGGTTGTTGTCTTTCTCCTCTTCTATACATTCTGTACACTGACGAGTGTCGCAGTAATGTTAATAACAGATATATTCTAAAGTTTGCAGACGGCACATGGGCAGGTTGTGGATGATTTTGTGAGCTGGTGTGAAAACTCTTTTCTCTATATAAATGTGTCCAAAGTGTCCGTTAAACCCCTTCTATTAAAGCAGCTTCCATCGAGGAGGTGGACAGTTATAAGTATTTGGGTGTGGTTTTTGACAATAAATTAAGCTTTGAGTCTCACATTGACATCACCTCAAAAAAGGTTCATAAGAGGTTATTCTTTTTAAGAAAGACGAGGTCTTCTAATGTTTGCACTAAAATATTGTCTCTTTTTTATAAAAGTGTAATAGAATCGGTTTAATCTTTGTCTATTACTGCTTCTTCGGGAGTTCGGCAAATAAAAACCTCTTGGGTCGTTTAGTGAAAGCTGCTGGCAAAGTTTCTGGATCCCAGCAGGAGGCCGCTTGGCCATTTCTAACAAAACTGTGGTGAGGAAAGCTCATCCTAAATTAAACTGCCCCAACCAGAATGAGTTTGTTATATTATCTTCGGGCCGTCGCTTCAAGGCCTCTTTCGGGAGGACAAAGAGACTTAAAGTGTTGTTTGTTCTTTCTGCTCTTCATCTAACGGTAATGGTCTCTAAGGTGACAGAGTTGTTCTCACTATTTGTTTTCAGCTGTGATTTTATTTAACTTATTTTAAGCTCATTCATTGGTTTAGATTGTGTGAATTTCTTTTTGACACATGCCGCTGGTTCTGATTTTGTTTTTTGAAGTTTTTGATGTCATGTCTGTCCTATGTGTGTGTTCTGGCTGCAAAATCAATTTCCCTCTGGGAACAATAAAGGATTTGAATTGAATTGAATTGAATTGATTTGTTATTTCCTCCATTTTTTTCCATATTTGTTCTTGCTACAGATGTTGAAGATGTCACCACATGACCATGATCAACTCATATTTCTTCGTGTTTTTTTTACATTTTTGTCATTAAATAATCTAAAGTAAGTACACAAGAAAATGTTGACGAACAATTAACCCACTCTATGTGTAGATAATCTTTTTGATGAAATAGGAGTTGAAATTTACAACTTTGTCTCCAGAGTTCCCACCAAAAAGGATGTGCCATCCAGCAACGTGAGTCATGTGACTTTGGAGTAAACCATTGCTGATTATAGGGGTTTTATCAGTGGGTAACACAGCTGACAATGATTTTTCGGACACACATAAAGTAAATAATTTCATGTATATTAATGTTTTAAATAGATTTGAAAACAGCTTTATCGTGTTTTAATGATTCTTTTTTAACAATTAATGCTGAAATAATCATATCATATAATATATAATAATATATCATCCAATACAAAATTGGTGATTGTTTGAAATAATGACCGATAGTATTTGATCAAATTGACAAATACACCCTATGGACATGAAATGTACCCCTAACTTTAGGATCACTCAGACACTATATGCGAGTGTTCAGGGCATGTTCGGTGGTTGGAAACAACTTTATAGCAACGTATTTCCACTGCTAAACAGCATCTGAAACGTCGGCTCGCGGGAGTGAACTCTGAACTCAGCACTGCCCCCTAGTGGAGGAACGGACTTAACAACCATGGCAATGCAAACATGCATGGAAGCATGAGGACAGCGACAACGTTTGAAATGGATGTTGCTATTTACGTACATGAAGGAGCATAAATGGGCCTCCAAACGTTTTTTTATTTAACGATTTTTCAGTTATTTCAAACAGCAGCAGTTGGACAGTGCTATTTACCAACTGGCAATAAACATCACAAAGGAGAAGAAGAAGAAAAACAGTGGGGGAAGTGGTTGGAAAACAGGATGGACTGAAACATGAACATGTTCTTTGTTGCTGCAAAGAAGATGCGCTAGCGAGGGATCTCACTCATGTTTAAAATGTTTATTTTAAAATGTTTATTTTAAACATTCCCCAGTCTAAAGAAAAACCTATCTAAAGAAACAGGTCCACAGGTGTTCCACTGCTGATAACCCTGTAATGGCTGCGTTTACAGCCACACATCAGTGGTAACCTGCAATGAACAGAGCTACACACACATATATATGATTTTGTTTAACATCAGTTTAATCATTAACATCACACATTTTGGTTTATATTGTGGTGTTATAATTTGTTTTCTTTGGAGTTGTTGCAGTGGCTCCAGTCTCTTGGCTTGGAAACCAGCAGGCGGCCATGGGGCAGAGCCACTAATTGGACCAGACCACACACCAGCATTAACAGGGGGGAATTTAGGTTTTCCTTTGTTAGCTTAGTGAGGTCTTTTTGTTTGGGATGATAAGCCACTATTTAAGTTTACTGTTGTGTCTCATCTGTTAGGTCAGTTTTTTTTATTTGTTTGAGTTATTTTTTCTCTTTTATGGACCCAATCGCTCATTTATTTAGTAAATTGCTTTGGAGGACTTTTTTTTGGGTTATAATAAAACCCCTTTTTTTGAACTTTAAAACTGTGCCTGACTGTCCTTCACTGCTTGGTCCTTCGCATTTGGTGTCAGGAGTGGTGTAAGGTACAGAGTTTTTTCTTTTTCTTACTTTTTCTACATTCCCTCCCTCCTGGACCATGCAGAGATGGGAAAGCGTGGCAAAGAAGCAAAAGGAGACAGTCGAAACCCACCTGGTAGAGAGGAGCTCTCATGGAGGAGAGGAACATGGAGCCTTTGGAGGGGTGAACAGCACTGAAGGCCAAGGTAGGGAGCCAACCATGTCAGAATTGGTGTCTATTCTCCGTTCTCATGGGCATCAGCAGGAGGCAAGACAGAGGGAGGGAGACGGAGGCGTTTAAGAGCACTGCAGCATCAGTTTCAGCTCCTGCAGATGGAAGGGCAGGCTTGTACCTCCCCAGTCTCCGAACCTCATGAGGATGAACCCAAACCATTGGAAGAAGAAGCACCTAAAGCTGATAGCCCTCCCTGTGCAGGATCCAGTGGTGAGGAAATGCATGCTTCACCAGGTTAGTCTCGTTTTTTGTTTTTTTTTAAGCCCAGATTGTACAAATTAACGGCTCATGATGACACTGAACATTTTCTAATGACTTTTGAACGCACTGGACCAAGATTGGGTTTTCATCTGAAAAGTTCCGCTACTGACGGGGAAAGCAAGAGGTGCGTATGTTAACATGGATATGGATGGTTCTTTAGAGTATGACAAAGTCAAGGCAGCCGTTCTACAGAAGTATGATATCAATCCTGAGATGTACAAACAGAGGTTCTGTCCCCTGGAAATTAAATTGGATGAAAATCCAAAAGAACTGTGTGAATGCTTAAAAGAGCTGTATGGGAAATGGATAAAGCCAGAAGGGAGAACGAGATCTGTAAAATCATTATTTTGAGACACTTCATGAGAAAGCCGTCTCCTGAGTTACAGGTCTGGCTCAAGGTCTGGATCAAGAGGCTGCACAGCTGGTGGACCTGTTTGTGGTGGCATGGAGAAAAGGACGGTCTTGGAGTCTGGGATGGAGAGCCACACAAGGCCATTATGTCCCAGAAATTAGGCAAAGTTAACACAAGTGTGTTTTGTGCCCTGACAGAGTATTAAACCCAAAATTGAGTTTGATAATTTGTTAAAGATGACATCTGTTGAGCTTAATGATAGAACGTATGGTAGATTTCAAAATCCCTGTAAACATCGGTGAAATGCAACATGACGATACCCCACTGGTGTCTCTTTTTGAGAAAGCAGAGGGGTTTTTGCTGTAAAATGGTGCTCTTTATTGTCAGCAGGGGTCAGCATTGCAGCTGATGGTCCCTAAAGCAGTCCAGGAAGTTGGGTTAGTGTTGGGAACTCTGTTCCCTGGGCTGGCCATTTGGGAAAGCACAAGACCATGGCCCATAGAGGAAATATTCTCACTGGCCTGGATTACGGATGGATCTGGACTTGTTCTGGAAGAGCTGTCCTTAGTGCCAAATGTCCTCCCTGAAAATCCCCTCCAGAGCTCCACTCCAGCCTTTACCACTCATCAGTACTCTATTTGAACAGCTAAAATTGGATATTGTCGGCCGTCTGGAGAGGAGTAAAACAGGCATGCTAGTTACAGGAATGAGTTACAGGATACCCGAGCGCCTGCTGGTGGCACTGAAAGAGGAGGTCAGTCTGATGCGATCACTGGGGATCATTGAACCATTGAGGAGTGAGTGGTGTAAACCGGTGGTCCTGGTTCCAAAGAAGATGGCAGTATCCAGTTTTGAATTGACTGCAGGTATTTGAATACAATATCACAATTTGACCCATATCCAACCCCTCGTATTGGCGATATGGTGGAGCGCCTGGGAAAGGCCACCAAAGATCTTTTTTAAGGGCTATTGCCAGGTTCCACTCATGGAGCGTTTAGAAATGCTGACTGTCTTCCGGACTCCGTGGGGCCCGTTCCAGAGGAAGGCAGCCGTGTTACCAACCTTGTTGGGCTCGTTTTTCTATGAAGTCGCTTGTAAAAATAGTCAAGTGTTATAAGTCTTAATAATTCTCCCATTAATGTCCTTATAGTTCAAAGCAAGCAGATGATTTGTAAAAAAAAAAATAATAAAGAAATAACAGCTGCTCAAAAATGAAATCTAAGTGCAACGTTCAGCTTATAACTTTTATGCTGGGGGGGTTGTTTCAGTATGCTGTATGGTAATCTTCTCCTATATTTAATATGTTTTTATTTTCATATTTCCTTAGTTATTTGTGGGCAATGTCACTGTTATTTCTGTCAAGTGAAGTTGTGCATGTTTGTGGGTAGGGGCGTTCGAATGACCGTGGAAACCAAGGAAATGGGGCGGTGAACAGTAGCTCCAGAGGAAAAAGGACCGTTGCATTCATGTGTCCCATTCATCATCCAGGGGTTATTGCTTTTTGGAGAAAATCAGGAGGGCTTCACAAACAGAGCACAGGAAGCCCAAGTAAGCACCTACATGTAGCACTTTTCAACTTTTCAATAATCCTCGGAGTGAGATTTGGTAGAAAAAAACCAACATGTTGCCGCATACACGGCAACAAGACATAAGAATCATTTTGTCTCATTTTGTGCAGGTTTAATCATAAATACAGCACTCAGGAGTAACAAAATGTAAAAGGTAAACAAATAGGTCTTCAAAGTACCAACATAAACTTCTAAATAAAACAGGAAAACAACTCAACTACACAAAGTGACACTAAGACAAGACACAGGGATTTACACAACAATAATAATTTCTCAAGGTCTGTGTGCCTTGTCGGACCGGCTTTTGGCCTTTTTTGAGGCCTAATGAACAGCTGACGGAGGTGGTGAGAAAGTATGAAAATTAATACAGACCTGCCCGCCATGGACGAAGTTTCTCGTTAAATGTGAAATAACCCGTTCAGATAAAACACCCCTGCAGTAATCCCGCCCCGCTGCAGACGAAGCCTCTCATGGAGGATGAAATGATTGGACCAATACAAACTTTTTCAGCCTGGAGAGCAAGAACTATTTATTACTGTTTATTTATATATAAACAGTAACACAGAAACAGTCTGTGCAGACCTGCCACAATCAGGAATAACACACAATCAGTGGCTGCCAAATACTTTGTTGCCCCACTGTGTATATATATATATATATATATATATATATATATATATATACATACATGTGTGTGTATATGTTCTAGCGTTTGTGTGAAAATGTGTCATTGATGTAACTTACGCGTCATAACAGGGATTATAAGAGAAAATGTTTAATTTCAAATTTTAGCAAATATTTAATTTGCATAAGTTTGAGATCATTATTTTTCTCTTGAAACCTAATTTCCTCCCTCCCATCTAGAAGACGTGAGACGAGCTCTGCTTTACGTTTTTTCCAGCAGGAAACAGCTGATGGCTGGTTGTTTCCTCAGGAAGCAGATGAAATGATTCGAGTCATGTGGTCTGACTAATATTTTCTTGAGTATTTGATCTGTGAATGAGTTAAAGTCATGTTTCTGGCTAAGTGACGCAGCGCTGTATGTGGGACGATTACTTCCTCACAACGCCGCTGTGTTGTGACTTTCTGGCATCATCATGGATCCTGTTTCAGTCGGCTGACAGCGATGTGCTCGGAAATGTGCTGGTGATATTATTTCTTTCACACACACACTTGACATTATCGCCAGTGAGTCACCGTGTCGAGTGGTGATTACATTCCCGGCTGGAGACAACCTGAGGTCAGCCTCCACGATGTTTCTGTGTGGGTTCCCGTATGCTGACAGTAAACACTTGTGACTCGCCTATTCGGCTGAACTCTGAGCTGTAAACACCTGTATAATGTTTCACACACACATTCAGTATTATTGCTTCAGCAGAGGTCTGTAACAAACCAGAAGAGTGTGTGCAGGTTAGACTGCATGTTTTTCTGTCTCTCTGACATCCATCTTGTTTATCAAAGACTTCTGTTAGAGGTGGGCTGAGGGCTTTTTTCCCTGTTTGTTGAGGAGGTGGAGGAAGCTGAGCAACAGGCTGCTGATTCACAGCAAACTAAATGATCACAACTCTGCTGGGTAATTTCCCTCATGGTCTGTGGTCTACCTACCTTACAAAAACCAGCATATATATTAGATGTAAACAAGAGAGGCAGAGCAGAGAGTTGGTTTATTTTCAGATCAACCCTCCTTCTTACTGGAAAACAATCCACTTCATTGTAGTCCAGTTATAATCCAGGTAAACCCAATCCACATGATTACCTCCACCAAGGTGGCGCTTGTGTATTCAGAGGCATCGGTCTGTCTGTCAGCAACATAACTCCAAAACTTCGGACGGATTATGATGAAATTTTCAGGAAATCTCAGAAATGGGAAGATGGGGATCATTCAGCCATTAGCGCTTAATCTAGATAAAATAAAATAATACGCCACACTTAATTCAAAACAACTTTAACCTACATTTTCATACATAAAATAGTGTAAACATTGTTAAACGTACTAACTACTAATAATGTTCAATATTATCTGCTGACACAAAAAGTAAAAGGGTAAAATGATTGTCCTGACTAAAACTAGACTAAAGTGTTGACAGTTTTATTGACTAAAAATAGACAAATAAAATGATGTTTTCTTGGACTAAAATAAAGACTAAAATGCTCGACTTCTAGTCGGCTAAAGCTTGACTAAATAAAAACAACATGAGGTTGCCTACATTTGATAAAAACTAACAAGTGTGATTGAAACTGGACTAAAACTGAGACTAAATTTAAAAATGGCTGTTAAAATTAATACTACTGTACTCTGGCCTAGACTGTGGCCTAGACTCTGGTCTGGACTCTGGCCTGGACTCTGGCCTAGACTCTGGCCTGGACTCTGGCCTGGACTCTGGCGTGGACTCTGGCATGGACTCTGGCATGGACTCTGGCCTAGACTCTGGCCTAGACTCTGGCCTGGATTCTGGCGTGAAGTTTGGCCTGGACTCTGGCCTGGTTTCTGGCGTGGACTCTGGCCTAGACTCTGGCCTGGATTCTGGCCTGGATTCTGGTATGGACTCTGGCCTAGACTCTGGCCTAGACTCTGGCCTGGACTCTGGCCTAGACTCTGGCCTGGACTGTGGCCCGGTTTCTGGCCTGGACTCTGGCGTGGAATCTGGCGTGGACTCTGGCCTAGACCCTGGCCTAGACCGTGGCCTAGACTCTGGCATGGACTCTGGCCTGGACTCTGGCGTGGACTCTGGCCTAGACTTTTGTCTGGACTCTGGCCTGGACTCTGGCGTCAAGTTTGGCCTGGACTCTGGCCTTGACTCTGGTGTAGACTCTGGCATGGTCACTGGCCTAGACTCTGGCCTGGACTGTGGCCCGGTTTCTGGCCTGGACTCTGGCATGGAATCTGGTGTGGACTCTGGCCTAGACCCTGGCCTAGACCGTGGCCTAGACTCTGGCATGGACTCTGGTCTGGACTCTGGCCTGGACTCTGGCGTGGACTCTGGCCTAGACTCTAGCCTAGATTCTGGCCTGGATTCTGGCATGGACTCTGGCCTAGACTCTGGCCTAGACTCTGGCCTGGATTCTGGTCTGGACTCTGGCCTAGACTCTAGCCTGGACTCTGGCCTAGACTCTGGCCTGGATTCTGGTCTGGACTCTGGCCTAGGCTCTGGCCTAGACTCTGGCCTGGATTCTGGCGTGGACTCTGGCGTGGACTCTGGCCTAGACTATTGCCTGGTCTCTGGCCTGGACTCTGGCCTAGACTCTGGCCTGGACTCTGGCCAGGACTCTTGCGTGGACTCTGGACTGGACTTTGGTCTGGAATCTGGCCTGGACTCTGGCCTGGTTTCTGGCGTGGACTCTGGCCTAGACTCTGGCCTGGATTCTGGCATGGACTCTGGCCTAGACTCTGGCCTAGACTCTGGCCTGGATTCTGGCATAGACTCTGGCCTGGATTCTGGCTTGGATTCTGGCGTGGACTTTGGCGTGGACTCTGGCCTAGACTTTTGCCTGGACTCTGGCCTGGACTCTGGCCTAGATTCTGGCCTGGTCTGTTTCCTGGACTCTGGCGTGGACTCTGGCATGGACTCTGGCCTAGACTCTGGCCTGAATTCTGGCGTGAAGTTTGGCCTGGACTCTGGCCTGGTTTCTGTTCTGGACTCTGGCCTGGAATCTGGCCTGGACTCTGGGCTAGATTCTGGCGTGGACTCTGGCCTAGACTCTGGCCTGGATTCTGGCATGGACTCTGGCCTAGGCTCTGGCCTAGACTGTGGCCTAGACTCTGACCTGAATTCTGGTCTGGACTCCGGCCTAGACTCTAGCCTGGACTCTGGCCTAGACTCTGGCCTGGATTCTGGTCTGGACTCTGGCCTAGACTCTGGCCTAGACTGTGGCCTAGACTCCGGGCTAGACTCCGGCCTAGACTCTGGCCTGGATTCTGGTCTGGACTCTGGCCTAGACTCTGGCCTAGACTGTGGCCTAGACTCTGGCCTAGACTGTGGCCTAGACTCTGGCCTAGACTCTGGCCTAGACTCTGACCTGAATTCTGGTCTGGACTCCGGCCTAGACTCTAGCCTGGACTCTGGCCTAGACTCTGGCCTGGATTCTGGTCTGGACTCTGGCCTAGACTCTGGCCTGGATTCTGGCCTGGACTCTGGCCTGGTTTCTGGTCTGAACCTGAACGGTTCTCGGTTCTGGAAACGATGCCAGCTCGGTGATGTTTTAAAATGAGTAGTTTCAGCTTACTGTGAAATTTTAAAGCAGCTCCACGATGAAGATGAGCATCTCCTTACGGAGGCTTCACTGCTTTACAGCTTTCAAACCAGAGGATTATACTGGAAACACCTGCTTTTACCTTTCCTTCCATAATTATTTTCCACATCCATTATGAATTTCAATGACTTTAATCCCAACAAACAATCTATTGATCGTCTGTCAGCAACTATTGATTAACAATTATCTTATATTTTTACTCAAATATGAAAACATTTAAAATTTCACAAACATTTCATATTTAAACAACCGTTTACTGGAGCATGTTGCAGGACCAAGATGGCGGACAGGTCTTTTTATTCTTCTGCCACTAGGCAGCTGAATTCTGGGATCATTTTTAACTCAACTTTAATCCATTTTCTTGTATTTATCACTGTTTTACAGA